>NC_048226.1:9513897-9514070 GCF_002007445.2 Ailuropoda melanoleuca
ATATTGGCCTCATAGAATGAGTTTGGTAGCTTTCCTTCTGTTTCTATTTTTTGAAATAACTTTAGGAGAATGGTATTTTTCTTCTTTGAATGTTTGGTAGAATTCCCCAGGAAAACCGTCTGGGCCTGGAGTTTTGTTTTTTGGAAGGTTGTTTATCACTGACTCAATCTCTT
>NC_048226.1:9514105-9514645 GCF_002007445.2 Ailuropoda melanoleuca
AAATCAATTTCTTCCTGTTTCAGTCTTGCTACTTTATAGGTTTCCAGGAAGGCCTCCATCTCTTCCAGATTGCTTAATATATTGGCATAAAGCTGTTGATAAAAGCTTCTAATAATCCTTCCAATTTCATTGGTGTTGGTTGTGACCTCTCCTTTTTCATTCATAATTTTATTAATTTGGGTTCTTTCTCTATTCTTTTGGATAAGTCTTGCCAGTGGTCTGTCATTTTATTGATTCTCTCAAAAAACCAGCTTCCAGTTCTGTTGATCGGCTCTACTGTACTCCTGGTTTCTAATTCATTGATTTCTGAACTACTTCCTCGTGCGTGGATTAGGCCTGTCCCTCTTTTGCTGTTCCAGCTTCTTGAGGTGAGAATATAAAAACTGCATTTTAGATTCTTCTGTTCTTTTGAGTGAGACTTGGATGGCTATGTATTTCCCCCTTGGGACTGCCTTTGCAGTATCCCATAGGTTTTGGACCGTTGTGTTTTCATTCTCGTTGGTCTCCATAAACTGTTTAAATTGATTTTTGATTTCCTGG
>NC_048226.1:9514708-9634940 GCF_002007445.2 Ailuropoda melanoleuca
ATTTCTGCTCTAATCTTGGTCAACTACTTCCTCGTGCATGGATTAGGCCTGTCCCTCTTTTGCTGTTCCAGCTTCTTGAGGTGAGAATATAAAAACTGCATTTTAGATTCTTCTGTTCTTTTGAGTGAGACTTGGATGGCTATGTATTTCCCCCTTGGGACTGCCTTTGCAGTATCCCATAGGTTTTGGACCGTTGTGTTTTCATTCTCGTTGGTCTCCATAAATTGTTTAAATTGATTTTTGATTTNAAGGTTTATCGAATCATTCCTGAGCAGGAAGGTTCTTAGTCTCTAAGTGGTTGAGTTTCTTCCAAATTTTTCCTTGTGGTTGAGTTCCAATTTCAAAGCATTGTGGTCTGAGAATATGCAGGNGGTCTGAGAATATGCATGGGATAATTTCAATCTTTTGGTATCGGTTGAGACCTGTTTTGTGTCCCAGAACATGGTCTATTCTTGAGAATGTTCCATGGGCATTAGAATAGAATGAGTATTCTTTGGTTCTGGGGTGTAGTGTTCTATATATATCTATGAGGTCCAACTCATCGAGTATGGCATTCAAAGCTCTTGTTTCTTTGCTGATTTCTTGCTTAGGTGATTTATTTCTGATAGTGCAGTGTTGACGCCCCCTACTAATAACGTATTTTTATCTATATGTCTCTTGATTCTGGTTAAGAGTTGGCTTGTGTATCCTGCTGCTCCCCTGTTGGGGGCATATATATTTATAATTGTCATATCCACTTGTTGGATACATCCTTTAATATAGTGCCCTTCTGTGTCTCTAACTATTGTCTTTAGTTTAAAATCCAATCTGTCTGATATGACAATTGCTACCCCACCTTTCTTTTGAGGTCCATTGGCGTGAAAGATGGTATTCCATCCCTTTACTTTCAGTCTGAATGTATCTTTAGGTTCAAAATGAGTCTCTTGTAGACAGCAAATGGATGGGTCATGTCTTTTTATCCAATCTGCAACCCTGTGGCGTTTTATGGGAGCATTTAGGCATTTACATTGAGACTGATTATTGAGAGAGATGATTTTAATGATGCCATGTTGCCAGTAAAGTGTTTGTTTCTATAGATTGTGACTTTCTGTTCTGTATCACTCTTGGGGCCTTTTTACTTTTATAGAACCCCCCTTAATATCTCCTGTAGGGCTGGTTTCATGGTTATGAAATTGGNTCTTGGGGCCTTTTTACTTTTATAGAACCCCCCCTTAATATCTCCTGTAGGGCTGGTTTCGTGGTTACAAAATTGGTCAATGGCTGGCAATTCTGGAAGGTCTTCATTTCTCCATCAATTCTGAACGACAGCCTTGCTGGATAAAGGATCCTTGGCTGCAAGTTTTTTCTCGGATAGAGCTTTAAAAATGCCCCCCCCCAACTCTTTCTCTCATTCCAGGTCTGTGTAGACAGGTCTGACGTTATTCTGATACCTGTGCCTTGGTATGTGAGAAATTTCTTTGCCCTGGCCACTTTCAATACTGTACCCTTGGATCCAATATTTGCAAATTGCACTATGATGTGACGTGGCGTAGGTTTGTCGTGGTTGAGCTTAGGAGGAGTCCTCTCTGCCTCTTGGACATGAATGTTTGTTTCCCTCGCTAGATTAGGGAAGTTTTCAGCTACAATTTGTTCAAATATCTCTTCTAGACCTCTGTTTTTCTCCACCCCCTCAGGGATGCCGATGATTCTGACATTGGCACGTTTCCTTGAGTCAGTAATCTCCCGTAACCTACACTCTTGAGGATGGATTTTTTTGAGTCCAGATTCTATTCTCGCTTTCTCTTCTACTAACCCATCCTCCAATTTGCTAACGCGTTCCTCTGCCTCATTCACCCTGGCCGTCAGAGTCCCTGGTTTTGACTGCATTTGGCTCATAGAATTTTTAATTTCTGCCAGGTTCCCTCTCATTTCCGCCTTAGAGATTCTGTATTCTCATTAACGTTTTCGTTAATACTTTTTTCAAGTCTACACATCATCTTGACCATTGTTACTCTGAATTCTATTTCTGATAATTTGGTTACATCCATATCCATTAGTTCTGTGGCAGAGGCCACAGACTCATTGTCTTTTCTTTGCTGGGGGGGACTTCTCCTTTTCGTCATTCTGATGAGGAGAGGTTGTGGGGTTGTCCAGAGCCCAAATTATTGACTGGGACCCAGGCCGTGTGCCCTTATTTTATAGGGATCTTAGGGATGTGGGCTTCTTGATTTTTCAGCCTGCCTTCTGGGGGTGGGGACTGCTGTGCCGATACTCAGGCAACCCTGTTTGGGTAGGGTCTCCGTGTCCCCTGCGAGGGGGGATGGGGATGGGCATACTGTGAGCCGGTCTTTCCAGGCTTTTGTTCTCTGGCGGCTCTCTCTGGCGGTTTGCTGTGCCTCTTCTGAGAGTCAGAGCAGCAGTGGCCGAATCTCAGCCTCTGTCACAGAACAGAGGGATCACAGACTGTTCTCCACTGATGTCCTGGCCACTTTAACTCTGTTTCTGTCAGTGCTGCTCAACCCTGCAGCGTCCTGGGATGTGCACCCCACACCCGGTGTCCCAGCCCTCACTTCCAGGGCCAGCGCGTCTCTGTCCTTTGTGTTTCTAACATCGCCAGCCGCCAGCCGCCCCGCGCGTGCTCCTGGAGTTCCCAGTCTCAGTCTGGTTCCAGTGAGTGCACCGGAGCTCCGTTTCAGTCTGGTGGCGCGCGCTCCCAGCTCACGGTCTCAGTCTGCTCTCTGGCGGGTGCCGTCCTGGAGTCCGCCCGCTCCCCTGTGCAGGTGGCTACCGCTTCCCGGCGCCCGAGCACAGCGGCTCCCTCCCCCTTCGTTTATCTTCCAATATCTGTGAGCGGTTTCACAGCTCCCCGCTTCATACCTCAATACTCAGCACTGGAGATGTTCATTTGTAGAGATCCAGATGTATCTTCCTACGTCTCAGGCTGATTCCGTGGATGTTCAGGCTGGTCTGGTACCTATCCAACTCGACTCAGGGGACCAGCTGAAAAAGGGGTCCCCTACTCCTCTGCCATCTTAACTCCTCCTCTCAGTTTAAATATTTTTAACAAAGCTTTCAACATCAACTTCTGAATTCTTCATTCCCGAGACAAAAGCAAATAAGCTTTAAACTGCTCTCATAGCTTTAATAGTTTTTTAATTTTAAGTCAAACTACCCAAAATATTAAATGGAAGGGAACACAGAAGCCTCACTCACCTCAAAGCTACTTGAAATTCAGATTCCAAAGGCACCTGGCACAAAAGTCCCTGTTTTCCCTGAAGGAGTGTCCTCTGTACTCTCAAGTCCCTGGGAGCAAACAATGCCCACTCTCAGTCCACAGGTCAGCTACGAGACCCCTAGACCCCCCAGCAGTACGGGGCACCTGGAGGCCCTGCAGACAGGTCTGCAAGATTAAGCTAGCGCAGGGGTGACTGAAAAAGAAGGCTGAAAAACAGATCTAAGAATTTTTGCTGAGGTGATTGCTTTAACCACACCTCCCCTGAGGAATATTCTGGTACATGATTTTGCTGCTCCTGGGAAGGACACGCCCCATGGAATGAAAACACAGGTCCACCCAGCTGCCCAGTTAATAAGTCTGTCACACATCGAACGAAAACAGATGACCTTATTAACAAGGGCAATTTCCTGCAAGTTCTTGACTAAAGCCCCAGGAAGAGAGGCATCCACAGCTCCACTTCTGCAGTAAACTGAAGAAACCTAGTGCCTTCCTTACAAGGGTACTTTGTTTATTCATTAATGGGAAATGTATCCTTGAACCTCACAGTTTTGCCAGAGTCCCAGTTATTTTTGCTGATAGATGACAAAAGAACTAATGGAAAAAGACAATCTATGCTAGGCCCCATTTTGTAGGTACAGGTGATCCCCAAAATAGGAATGCACTGTAGTCCTAAATGCCACCAATCAGTCACTTATTTACCAAGAAAAACAGAATTTTATTTACTTTTTCTGTTTTTAAAAAATGTATTACTTTTATTAAATTCAATTAGCCAAAATATAGTACCATTAGTTTCTGGTATAGTGTTCAATGACTAGTTAGTTGCGTGTAACACCTAGCGCTCATCACATCATGTGCCCTCCTTCATGCCCATGAGAAAACCAGAATTTTAAATGGCAGCTGTGGTCTCAATTCTCCTCATCTTTAACTCATGTATAAGAATAGATATATGATGGGACGCCTGGGTGGCTCATTCGTTAAGCATCTGCCTTCAGCTCAGGGAGTGATCCTGGTGTTCTGGGATGGAGTCCCACATCAGGCTCCTCCTCTGGGAGCCTGCTTCTTCCTCTCCCACTCCCCCTGCTTGTGTCCCCTCTCTCACTGGCTGTCTCTGTCAAATAAATAAAATCTTAAAAAAAAAAAAAAAGAGTAGATATATGACATTAATGGTGCTATAATCACTTTCACATATTTATTAACGACCAGAACAAAATTTTTTTCCCAGATTCCACCTGGAATTCAAAGAACAGATCTTCCTTTTGTAGAACAAGGATTTTCTCTCCACATGAGACCCACCATCTTGCTGTCAGACTCTCCATGCCCAAGATATGAGTTATGCCTGGGGCCTTCCTTAAACCAGGGACAGTATCTTGATTTGAGGGAAAAGGGAATGGGCAAGGGAAAAGCATCAGAGAGATGGGAGAAAGTGAATTACAGTATGGGAAATGAACAAGGCCTTGGAAACAGGAGAGATGTTAGCTGGAGAAGAGGTGAATGAGATGGTTAGGAAGTTTTGTGGGAGCCATGTTAAAGAAGGGCCAGCACTGATGTTTCAGCTGGCAAGACAGTGTCAGCCATAAGGTTTCTGGCAGTAGGCCCCATCAGCAGCAAGGTAACTGCAGTGGTAAGCTGGAGCTGGCTTGTACAGGCTCATGAGAGCCGATCGCTGTATTTTCAGGAATTCTGCAAGCCACTCGTTAAACACAGCCATTATTAAAAATTAAATAAGCTCAGAATTAAGTAAATTATATTAAAAACAAATTAATAAATACTCAAAACTCATCACTTTTTCATTATTTTACCACACTTTCCTGTTACCTATGATCTTGAGGTTTACATCTATTTTATCTCTATGACAGAAATTCCATCATGATGGTGTGCCACTGCACATTTTCCCCCAGCACACACCCCTTGCCAACCTTGCAATCAGTGACGTGGTACTGATACCTTGAAATCAACAATAATAGCAATTATTTACAGCACTGAAATTGGCAAATGCTACAAATCAGGGCTCTTCTTTTTTTTTAAGATTTATTTATTTATTTATTTGACAGAGAGAGAGAGAGAGACAGCCGGCGAGAGAGGAAACACAAGCAAGGGGAGTGGGAGAGGAAGAAGCAGGCTCCCAGCAGAGGAGCCTGATGTGGGGCTCCATCCCAGAACGCCGGGATCATGCCCTGAGCCGAAGGCAGACGCTTAAGGACTGAGCCACCCAGGTGCCCCTGGGCTTTTCTTTCTTTTTAACCATCACATCATTGAGAATAGATTAGCAGAAGGAGAGAGAGGGGAAAGTAAGAGAATTTCTACAGGGAAGGTAAGGATATGCCATGGAAGGCCCGATGTAGACAGGTGACTGCTTATGAGAATGAGAGTGGAGGACTGAACATCAGAGAAAACCTGAGGCAAGTACATACAAAGCATCCCAGGTCCACGGATAACAATGGTGCCAGAATTCTGCTCATGAAAGATCAATATTATCACCACCTTAAGTCAATTTATTTTCTGACTTTCAAATTTGGCTTTTAACTTATTAACATACCACAGTGGGTAAAGGGATGGTACCTGTCTGAATCACAGCACGGTACATCACTTTCTGTTTAACCTCTTTGGTATGTTAAATTCTCAGCCCTAAGAGAGGAAAATCATACTTACCTCATACTGTGGTAAGAATTAAAAAACTAAAAGAATGAAGCACCTGGGGGTGCCTGGGTGGCTCAGATGTTTGAGCATGTGACTCTTGGTTTTGGCTCAGGTCATGATCTCAAGGTCGTGAGATCGAGCCCCGTGTTGAGCTCTGTGCTCACTGTGGAGTCTGCATGAGATTCTCTCTCCCTCTCCCCCTCCCCCACATGTGCATACTCTTTCTCTCCCCCCAAATAAATAAATAAATCTTTAAAAAAAGAAGTGAAGCCCAGCAATGCGTGGGATATAACAGATGTTCAGTAAATAATAATTATAATGAATGTAATGCAGATGTAATGGGTAATAGATGAGACATACAACATGGTGACTACAGCTAATATACGGTATCAGATATTTGAAAGCTGCAAAGAGAGTAAATCTTAAAAGTTCTCATCACCAAAAAAAAAATAATTGTAACTATATGTGGTGATGGATGTTAACTAAACTTAATGTAATAATCATTTTGTAATATATACATATATCAAATCATTATGTTGTTCACCTAAAAATAATAAAATGTTGTATGACATTTGTATCTTAATAAAGAAATTCTAGCTATTATTATTTACCAGAATGTAAGACCCACCTTTTATTCACTGGGATATCTCCTTAGTCCAGAATAGGAAGTAGAAAGTGCTCAAAACACACATTTGAAAAGAAAGAAAACACCAAAACTTTAATAGCAGATACCTACTCCTAGATGGTGGCTGAGGCCAATTTTAACGTACTTCATGCTTTTCTGTTTTCCAGTATTTTTTTTTAAAGATTTATTTTTAGAGAAAGTGCATGTACATGTTGGGGGGGGAGCAGAGGGAAACGGAGAGAGAATCTCCAGCAGACTCCCAGCTAAGCAGGGAGCCCAACATGGAGCTCAATCCCAAGACCCTGACACGACCTGACCCGAAATCAGAGGTCGGACACTTAACCAACTGAGCCACTCAGGCGCCGCCTCTCAGATTTTCAAATACAAATGGATTATTTTTAAAAGAAAAAAAAAAATCCTTATTTTTTAAATAGTCTTACTTATAAATTACAAAGGGAAAGCTAGAAACCTGGTAGATGCCATCTGAATCAAGTGATCAAAAAAGGTAACATTATGAATAATGAAACAAACCCACACCACACCTGATGCCCCCCACTGAAGACACACCATCACTTACAGCATCCCCAACAAAAATCATAACCTCAATCTAGTCATAAGTAGACATCACACAGACTAAGTTCAGAGGCCCACTTTAAAAAAAACTGGCCAGTACTCTTTCAAAATGTCACTAATGAAACCACAAAGAAAGACAGGTACCACTCCAGACTAAAGAGACTTGCCCACTAAAGCAACACATGATTCTGGGTTGGAAGCTGAATGGTTAAAAAAAAAAAAAAATGCTATTAAGGATATTATTAGGACAACCAGCACCATTTGAGGGAGGCTTACAGCTTTAACATTGTATCAATGTTAAAACTCGGTTTCAGGCAGTGTGCTGTGCTTATGTAAGAGTATATCCTTGTTCATAGGAAATACACAATGAAGTATTTGGGGTAAAGGAACATGATGTCTGCAACTTACTCTCAAAAAATGAGGGACGATTAAGCAAATATGGCAGGATATTACAGTGAATCTGGGTTTAATGTAAATGGGATTTCTTTGTACTATTCTTATAATTTTTCTGTAAATTTGAAATAATTTCAAAATGAAAAATTTCTAGGGAACAATTTCTCAAACAATTTATTTTAACCAAATACTCAGAGTTAAAAGGTGCAAAATTAATTTACATTTCTGAGGCTGTTTAGAATATTTAGAAAGGATATTCTTCCAGGGGTCCAGAATTATGAATTGTAACAATAACTGCCTTTCATTTGAGAATCTTAAAGGAGTTTATAGGCCTTCCCAAATCAAGTTCCCAGTTTGCCAAAATAACAAGATCTACGCCCAATGTTCATATGGGGAAAGTGAAAGGAGATAAGTAATAGGAAGTAAATATTGAACATTAAAATATTATCTTTCCAAGAGGTGGCAATGATTATAGTACCAAAAGAGTTAACTCCAAAGCGAGTCCTTGTACAATTCGGACACTTACTTGTATTCATGCAATTAGCTTCATTTTCTAAATAGGCAATTGATAAGTCACTTTGCCCAGTCATCTGCTAAAGCAACCAAAGACTGATAATCAGCCACAGTTTTTCCATAGTCTGAAATCAAAAATCTCTCCCTCGGAAAATCAACTAGTTTTCAATTTCATTAATAGGCTCACACAACAGAGGGCCACCCGGTAGCAATGAGCATACCTAATGCTCAGCTCTAGGTCACTAAAACATCATTCTCCATTAAAAGGAACCAAAGAGGGGCGCCTGGGTGGCTCAGTCGGTTAAGCTCAGGTCATGATTTCAGGGTCCTGGGATCAAGTCCCGCATCAGGCTCCCTGCTCAGCAAGGAGCCTGCTTCTCCCTCTCCCTCTGCCTGCCTCTCTGCCTATTTGTGATCTCTCACTCTGTGAAATAAATAAATAAAATCTTTAAAAAAAAAAAAAAAGAAAGAAAGAAAAGGAAACAAAGCTACTCCAAGAGATGGCTGCTTCCAGGCCTAGGGTCAGGATATGTACAAGAGGATCCTGGAACATCTTTTTTTTTTTTTTTAAACAGAAAATAAGGAAGTGCTCAAAAAAGAAGAAAAGAAAAAAAGATGGGGACATGTTGCACACTGAAGTGGCTTCCTCTGGCCAAAGCTGGGGCAATTTGAAAACCAAAACAAATAAAAACAGTAACAAACTATAGATAGTTAAAAAATAGGAAGTCATGAGTCTATACTTTACTATACTAGTAAAGATAAATGAATTAAACAGGGAAGGGAGAATTCCTGCAGATAACAGAATGATGAAGACTGACCAGTAGAGAGAGTGCTAGAGTGGAAAAATAATCACTTTGCAACCATATTGGTAAAAATTGCATCCAGCAAAAATTGTCAATTATCTCAATGTGGTTTTGATTTGAATTTCCCTGATGGCTAATGATGTTGAACATTTTTTCATGTGTCTGTTGGCCATTTGTATGTCTTCTTTGGAGAAGTGTCTGTTCATATCTTCTGCCCATTTTTTGACTTATTTGTTTTTTGGGTGCTGAGTTTGAGAAGTTCTTTATAGATCTTGGATACCAGCCTTTTATCTGTAATGTCATTTGCAAATATCTTCTCCCATTCTGTGGGTTGCCTCTTAGTTTCACTGTTTCCTTTGCTGTGCAGAAGCTTTTTATATTGATGAAGTCCCCAAAGTTCATTTTTGCTTTTGTTTCCCTTGCCTTTGGAGACGTGTCATGAAAGAAGTTACTAAGGCTGATGTCGAAGAGGTTACTGCCTATGTTCTCCTCTAGGATTTTGATGGATTCCTGACATTGAGGTCTTTCACCCATATAGAGTTTATTTTTGTGTATGGTGTAAGAGAATGGTCACACTTCATTCTTCTGTATATAGCTGTCCAATTTTCCCAGCACCAGTTATTGAAGAGACTGTCTTTTTTCCACTGGATATGTTTTCCTGCTTTGTTGAAGATTAGTTGACCATAGAGTTGAGGGTCCATTTCTGGGCTCTCTATTTTGTTTCACTGATCTCTGTGTCTGTTTTTGTGCCAGTACCATGCTGTGTTAGTGATCACAGCTTTGTAATAAAGCATGAAATCAGGTAACGTAAGGCCCCCAGCTTTGTTTTTCTTTTTCAACATTTCCTTGGCGATTTGGGGTCTTTTCTGGTTCCATACAAATTTTAGGATTGTTTGTTCCAGCTCTTTGAAAAATGAAAGTGGTATTTTGATAGAGATGGCATTCAAAGTCTAGATTGCTTTGGGCAGCATAGACATTTTAATAATGTAATTCTTCCAATCCGTGAGCATGGAATGTTTGTCCATTTTTTTGTGTCTTCTTCAATTTCTTTCATAAGTGTTCTGTAATTTCTAGAATATAAATCCTTTACCTCTTTGGTGAGGTTTGTTCCTAGGTATCTTATGGTTTTTGGTGCTATTGTAAATGGAATCGATTCCCTAATTTCTCTTTCTACAATTACACTGTTAGTGTATAGAAAAGCAACTGATTTCTGTGCATTGATTTTTATATCCTGCCACTCTAGGTATGAGTTCTAGTAATTTGGGGATGAAGTCTTTTGGGTTTTCTACATAAAGTACCATGTCATCTGCGAAGAGACAGAATATGACTTCTTCTTTGCCAATTTGATTACCTTTTATTTCTTTTTGTTGTCTGATTGCTGAAGCTAGGACTTCTAGTACTATGTTGAACAACAGTGGCGTGACTGGGCATCCTTGTCATGTTCCTGATCTTAAGGGATTCCCCATTGAGAATGATTCGCTGTGGGCTTTTCAAAGATGGTTTTTATGAAATTGAGGAATGTTCCCTCTATCCCTAAACTCTGAAGAGTTTTAATCAGGAAAGGATGCTGTATTTTCTCAAATGCTTTTTCTGCATCATTTGAGAGGATCATACGGCTCTTGTCTTTTCTTTTATTAATGTGTTCTATCACACTGATTGATTTGCAAATGCTGAACCACCCCTGCATCCCAGGAATAAATCCTACCTGGTTGTGATGGATAATCCTTTTAATGTACTGTTGGATCCTATTGGCTAGGATCTTGTTGAGAATTTTGGCGTCCATATTCATCAGGGATATTGGTCTGTAATTCTCCTTTTTAATGGGGTTTTTGCCTGGCTTTGGGATCAAGGTAACGCTGGCCTCACAGAACAAGTTTGGAATGGCAAAAATTAACAAGTCAGGAAACAACAAAGGTTGGAGAGGATTTGGAGAAAGGGGAACCCTCTTACACTGCTGGTGGGAATGCAAGTTGGTACAGCCACTTTGGAAACAGTATGGAGGTTCCTCAAAAAGTTAAAAATAGAGCTACCCTATGACCCAGCAATTACACTACTGGGTATTTACCCCAAAGATACAAATGTAGGGAAAAGAAGGGGCACATGCACCCCAATGTTCACAGCAGCTATGTCCACCACAGCCAAACTGTGGAAGGAGCCACAATGCCATGTCTCAACAGACGAATGGATAAAGAAGATGTGGTTCATATATACAATGGAATATTACTCAGCCATCAGAAGGATGAATACCCACCATTTGCATCAACATGGATGGAACTGGAAGGGATTATGCTAAGTAGAGTCAAGTAGAGAAAGACAATTATCATATGGTTTCACTCATATGTGGAACATAAGGAATAGCACAGAGGACATTAGGGGTAGGAAGGGAAAATTGATGGGGGGAGGAAATCAGAGGGGGAGACAAACCATGAGAGGCTATGGAAAATAATCAGGGTTTCAGAAGGGAGGGGGTTGGGGGGTGGGTTAGCCCAGCGATGGGTATTAAGGAGGGTACGTGTTGTAATGAGCACTGGGTGTTATACACAAATAATGAATCATGGAACACTACATCAAAATCTAACGATGTACTGTATGGTGGTGACTAACATAACAAAACAAATTATCAATTATCAATCTAGGGAGAAAATCTGAGGAGAAAGAAGATGTTTACATTGTCTTCAAGTGTCTCCCCACAGACTGCTTATTAGTTTCAAGGAAGAAAAAACATAGTATTTATTCAGTGAAGAAATCTCCCAGTACTTTGACCAGGTAATCAAAATAAACATCCCAATAAAGACAGATGAATACTGTGTGCCTTCAGAAGGGATACTTTGAGAAAGACACAACATGACCTTCATAGTACTCTGGCCAAGAACACATCTAGTCACAAGGAAACGTCAGAAAAATAAAAAAAGAAATCTTCTTTTGAAGAAACAAAGGGATTACTGTTTTCTTCAAAACTGTCAATGCCATGAAAGATAAAGAAAGGCTGCGGATGTGTTCCAGGTTGAAGAAGGCTACAAGACATGGCAACCAAAAGCAGTATCTAACCCTAGTGTTAGGTGACCGCTGAACAACATACAGGTTAGGGGCACTGACCCTCACCCGTCCCCACCCCAGTCAAAAATCCACATATAACTTTGGATGTCCTGAGAACTTAACTACTCATAGTGAGAACAGCCAAAGATTACTTTTTACTGCCATATGCAATTTACTGGAGAGCCCGGATGCTCCTGTGGTGCTGATGGCCTGGGTGGAGTTTTAAGCAGATACTGGCAACAGCTGAGCTCAAGGCAAGAGCGCCAGGAGGTGGCTACCAAAGTGCTCCAGTTAATTTCACTCCATTATGATTCAATACTCATTTTCATGTTCATTTACATTTCTGTCACCTGCAAAAGGTGCCATGTAAAGTCACTTAAGTGTTTGTATGCCTAAGTTTTGATTAATTTTAACTTTTTTTTTTTAAGATTTTATTTATTTATTCGACAGAGATAGAGACAGCCAGCGAGAGAGGGAACACAAGCAGGGGGAGTGGAAGAGGAAGAAGCAGGCTCATAGCGGAAGAGCCTGATGTGGGGCTCGATCCCACAACGCCGGGATCACGCCCTGAGCCGAAGGCAGACGCTTAACCGCTGTGCCACCCAGGCGCCCCTAATTTTAACTTTTTATAACAGATTTGTGTTTATGTTATGGTGGTAAATGATGAAATAGACTAGGATCTACAAATATTTTATGTATTCATGACATACCCAACTTCTTAATTTTTCAATATCTCTGGGCTATGCGGTTCGTCTGTTTTTTCAAATTGCAGCAAAATCCAAAAAGTTTTCCAATATATTTAATGAAAAAAAAATCCAGGTATACCTGGACCCATGCAGTTCAAGGGTCAACCATATGTATTTCCCGTCACTGGATGAAGCGTGTGGATAGCAAGAAGTGCATCCTTGTACACACTTTACACAGAGCCTATCCAGCACAGGAAGTTTCTAAACAACTCTATGAATGAATAAAGGTGGCAGAGATCAGCTCACGGAGAATATTAATGGCAAGCCAAATGATTCATACTTGGACCTGCGTAGGCAAGAAGAAAAAACAGAGCCTTGTGTGCTCTGTATTGAAAGAAAACTGTGGAGAGAGGGGTGGAGGGTGACGTGTTAATAGCAGCAAATGTTCATGAAAGGTTTTTATCCCACAGCAGCATCCTACGGAAGGAAAAAGAGAATAGAGGCAAGGAAACCATGTGGGGAAGACATTATAAAAACATGACTTAAAGAAGCGAAAAGAGCTTAACCTGCTATGGTAGTAAGATGATCTGAAAAGAAATGCATGTGAGAAAGGCATTCCGTTGAAAATAATTTGATGAAATATGGTAGCTAACTGGCTGGGGGCTGGACAAAGATAGGAAGAGAGTAAACATGAAAAGGGGTATCTCACGAGGAAAAAATGTGGGGGTGGGCTAGGGGAATGATTTGTGAAAAAGAGGGCGATAAGCTTTAAATGTCAAGTTTCACATATCAGCAGGATGACAAAAGTAGATAATGCACATCCAACAGGTGGCAAGCAGATCAGGCTGTCAGAAGAGGTCTGGGCTGGTGAGGCGGACCGGAGAGTCAGCCGGCACCCGGTGGAGCAGCTCTGAGCATAGACAAGCCCTCCGTGTCACAGACAGCCAAGGCCTACTAGACCCTGGTGTTCCTGCACGGGAGGGCAGGAAGAAGAAAGCAATCAGGAGAAACAGACCAAACAAGAAAAGGCCAGCCAGAGAAGAGGAGAAATCAGAGAAGGGCGGATCAGTGGCACCAACAGAGGCAAAGACTGGATGTGCAGTAAGAAAAGGAATGAATTTTAAGCAATGCTCAGGGTGCGCAACGGAGGAGAGACTCGAAGACGGAAGAACAGCGAACTCAAGAACTGCATCCAGTTTGCGTGAAACCTCAGCCGTATATGGGCCTCTGCACAACATACCATTCATCTATCTTTTCCTGTGCCTCAAAATCCAGAAACATGATCCTGTGAACCCAAGAGAAAACCAAATTCTGGTGCCACCAAAAACGATGATGAGACTTACCATGGTGCTCTTTGTAAATGGCAGCTGTGACTGAGCCGTCTGCAGTGACACCTCAGAACATGTATTTTCTCGAGTCTTCCAGCGAGCTCAATTGCTAAACTAAAATAAATATCACTTCCTAGATTCATGACACAGTTCATTTCCACCAGCTAAAATATTTCAGGTTTCTCTCTATTTTAACTGTCTTATTGTTAATAATACCCTCAGTAACTACGAAAGCCTTTGGAGATGATATAATCCGGGGAAAATACAACTGCTAATCTATACTAATTTGGCAGAAAGCTAGGTTGAATGAATGATAGTTAATGGACTTTCAAATAACTTACTGTTATCAAATATACAAAGGACTGTTAGCCATTAGTATTGGGATTACCTTTGAAATATGAATATTTGAAAATATGAATATTATATTAAACATTAATGTTGATATGTAAATGAGCCTTAAAACACTTGAAAATATTTTATTACTTTAAAAAATTCCCTCTAGGGGCGCCTGGGTGGCTCAGTCAGTTAAGTGTCAGACTCTTGATTTCAGGGTCATAAGTTCAAGCCCCGTGTTGGGCTCCACACTGGGTATGGAGCCTACTTTAAAAAAAAAAAAAAAAAGCCTCCTTTAGCATATATTACATGTATACATTCATTGTTTTTTTTTTACTGCTAGTATAAAATTTCTATTCCAGTTCATCAAGTAGATAAGTGAATTAGTAGAAACATAATATGAATTTGTTTGTTACCTTCCTTTCTGTTCTGTTCTCAAACTACAGCCCAAAGTCATTCATACATTCGTGCTAAGCAAGCAGACAGGACCTTCTGTTTAATATATTTTGTCTCTGCTATCAACCAGCTCCTAGAATTATAAAAAATACTTCCTGGTGCCTGCCCTCCAGGAGCCTAGACAGACGCATACAGGAACAGAATGTGCATGATGAGTGATTTAATTGGCGTCTCTAGGGGCAGAGGAGATGGATGCCCAAACTCTGCCTTTAGGGGAATGATCAAGAAAGCTTCTGTGGAGAAATGGCAATGCCCAATGCTGCTCAAAGCTCAACACAGATCATCTTTGGCAGAAACACACATTCTGAAAGCTAAGCCACTTACAAGTGAAGCTGGAGAAGAAATTGGTAGACCTAGTTCATCTTTGTACATTCAACATCCCTTCAAAGGGCCTGATATATGGAAAGTGCTCTATCAATGTTTGTTGGGTTGAATCAAAAATATTTCAACCTTCTAAAAAAAAAAACTTAAAATGTTACAAATAATCAAAAACTACTAAGCTTGTTTTGCTCATCCCTTCCTTCAGTTAGCTAAACATTGGCTGGGCACTTGGGTGAGGTACTACGGCAGATACCAAAGATACTGAGACAAGACAGTTCTTGGTCTCTTGGGGTTCCGAGTCTTTTTAAGGGAGAAAGAAACTCAAAAAGCCATGATTACAGCTGAATAAAACACAGTGCAGGAAAAAAAAAAAAAATCAAGGATCAGGTACTGCAGGAAGTAGAGAAGGCTCTGGATGCTATGCTGAGCAAAAGTCAGGGGAGGGAGGCTTCCCACGGGGCCACCTCCAACACAGGCCATTGGAAGGAGCCACAGCGAGAATCCTCTCTTGCCTGATTTCACATTCTGTTTGAAAGAGATGATAGCTGCAATAAGTGGACGGGGTGACGTGTGGGAGGAGGTGAAAGAGGCTACAAACTAAATCCAAAATCATTCGGGAAACAGTGGTCAGATTAGAGCGCTTCCAAGCACTGAATATAATGAAGCTAACAAAATATCATATATTAGCAAACCTCAAAGAAATATATTGATCTTGTATTTCTATCCTTGTGAGCACCCTCAAGTGCCATTCCTTGGCCTTCTGTATACTGGAATTCATTCAAAAGGAAAACACCACAAACTTTAATTATAGGACACCTGAGTTACATTTGTGCTGCTTACTTTACCAGAGTGTTCTAGGTAAATAAAAGGCATATTTATAAGGCAGAGTCATGGCAAAGTAGCACCCCAAGTATCTCTGAGATAAGAACAAACATAAATGTACGATGCTGCCAACAAACTAGAAAATAGGAGGCCTGCAGAAGGAAAAAAAAAATCCCAAGCCCCAATCACTGGACAGTGCAATTTTACTGGTTTTTACTATCTCCTGAAAGTAGTTTGCATGGTTTTCTGGGCAACTGACACCATTACAAAACAGAGAGAGAGCAAGCATGTGCCTACACATGCACCCATCCTCAATTTTATTGAGCACCCACCATTTCTTAAATGAAACATGCTACTCTAACAGTACTCAGCACAGGATAGTGAAGTAGAAAAAACATGGGCTCAGGAATCAGATCAGAGTCGGCTAGAGACCTGATAAATAACCACTTGAAGTCCATTTTGCTTGTCAGCAAAAAGAATTTATTCATTACAATATTTATTATCAAACATGTGTCAAGCACTCTTAAGAAACATGAAATAAATAGGAAATAGACAAGGCTCCTGCCTCACAGAGCTTGCACTTCAGCAGGAAAGACAATCCAATTATAAAAAGGAACATCAGAGGAAAGTTCCATTATGAAGAACAGGACAGAGCAGAAGGTTAAAGTGTGTCTGAAGTAGGGGTGAGAGATGTTTCAGGTAGGATGGTGAGGGACGGCTACTACAGGAAGTCATATTTGAGTGGGAACCTGAAAAAAGAGGCAAGTTACACATGTTCGAGGCCAAGAGGATGATAAATGCAAGGCAAGTATAATATCGACATGTACAAGGAACAGCAAAGAAGGCCAATCTGGAGGAGCAAGGGAATAAGGACTGGATGGGAGATGAGGGTGGGGTGTGGATTTTTCTCTCTGTGTGATGCTAAGTCATCGGAAGGTTTTGAAAAGAGTGAAGTCATCTTGATTCATGTTTTAAAAGAATCACTATGGTTCCCTCTCCTTGGAATGACTTTATCCTTTGTCTGCCTAGTCAATTCCTACATGTTTGGAACAAACATCGCCCATCAGAGGAGTAATGTGCCACGGATCCTGCATAGGGAACACACAAGCAGGAGACAGGACATAAATGCCAAGAATTTCAGCCTTTATACTCCAGAGTCCAAGGAGACGCGTGGAAGGTTAACAACATTATCTGCCCTGTGCACTTTTCTATACATGGTTGGAAGATCAAATAGGATAATGACAAACAACTTTTATATAGCATTAATGATCATTATTCTTCAAGTGTTCTCTTATTAGTAAGGTCTTCCCCGGCCACCATAAAGAAATATGAACTCCTCTGCTCCAGCTCTCCCTATCTTGACTTTTTTTCCCCAAAGCACTTTTTACCGTCTGACATATGTTATTTATTTATATATACGTACAATGTATATTTATATATACGTGTGTGTGTGTATAAATTCTAAGAGTACATACATATTTATGTATTTCTCTGATTCCTCCCTTTCCTCACAACTATTCTGCAAGCTTCATGAGGCCAGGGAGCATATTCGTTTTATTCAATACATCACTGCCTGTAAGCGTAAATGGATGCTTTAAGTGCTCAATAAATGCTGGATGAATGAATGAATGACTAAATGAATTCCTAACTGGATTCTCCTCCTATAAACAATCTGCCTCTCTTCAATTCATTTAAACACGACGACGACTGGATGAGAAATTAGAAGATTTAAAATCTAATGATCTAGCTATGCCAACTTTTTAGGTCACAGATCCTTAAAAAGTCACTTAAAAATAAACCAACAAGAAAAGCAAAGCAAAAAAAAAAAAAAAAGTCGCTTGAAATAGAACTAAGGCTCAAAAGGACCAGTGACAAGAAGGAAATGCAGTGGCATCATCCCTATTTATTTAACCAAGGGACTTTACCCTTCTCTCTCTCTCTCTCTTTTTTTTTTTTTTAAAGATTTTATTTATTTATTCAACAGAGATAGAGACAGCCAGCGAGAGAGGGAACACAAGCAGGGGGAGTGGGAGAGGAAGAAGCAGGCTCATAGCAGAGGAGCCTGATGTGGCTCGATCCCAGAACGCTGGGATCACGCCCTGAGCCGAAGGCAGACGCTTAACCGCTGTGCCACCCAGGCGCCCCACCCTTCTCTCTCTCTTAAGTGGAAAAATATTCAGATGTTCTCCATTCCCCTCATAAGAAAGCCCACACTCCAGACTGGACAGCAAAGCTATCTGTTTATAAAGCTGTTTATAAAGCTTTCCTTAAAAGGTGCCCAAAATACCACAAGAAACATAACAGAAATCCACTGAGAAATGTATTGACTTTTGGCATAAACTAAATTCATTCCCTATACACAGACGCTGACTAATTTCAGTGCTAGATAATACTTAACTATTTTCTTTGACATTTAAACTTAATTTTTATTTCCACCAGGCTAACCTTTTGCCAGATAAAGATACGGGTCAGTAAAACCCCTATAACCTGCCTTCTTCATTTTTAATCACACATCTATATTCCAGCCAAAAGCATCCCCCTTCCCAAAGCGAACACAAAACTATTATTTTAAATACTACTACTA
This sequence comes from Ailuropoda melanoleuca, assembly GCF_002007445.2. NCBI lineage: Eukaryota > Metazoa > Chordata > Mammalia > Carnivora > Ursidae > Ailuropoda > Ailuropoda melanoleuca. Next base: position 9,533,033 of record NC_048226.1, read on the forward strand.
AAAATAATCAAAATTCATACTGTCTTCCAGCTTCATAATTTTGCAACACTAAGAAATACACAAATTCTTAAAGGTTTCCAAGCACCGCCATTTGGTCCATTAACACAAAACCAGCAGATGGCGCTCAATAAACCTGCTGAGTTCTTGGTCGAGTTCTTGGTCCAGAGTGGTTTTAGAGACTATTCTTCCCAATGGGGAAGAATCTGGAAACTTCAGCTGGAAAAGGAATCAAATTACAGAAAAGTTTGGAAATCACTGAATATACGGTCTCCTTAATTTAGGCAAGTGTTCCTTAAAACAGAATTTCTGAATTACCATTTTGAAAACGGTATATGAGCTTTTTGTCTCAATGTACAAACAGGCCTCTCAGTCTATTCTTGTTAAGCAAAACTAAATTGGTCAGAGGGTGTTGGCTGGTGGCTTAAACACACACACACACACACACACACACACATACACACACACACCCTCCTCTCCCTCCCACAAATGTTTCACAACTCTCTGGAACAGCTAGAATAATCAGGCCAACACTTAAAGAGACAGTCTCCCTCTTGCTGACAAGACCAGCTATTTGGTTACAATGGAGAGAATATAAGGATTTTTATTAATTCTTGATGGAAATTTATTCAAAGAACTGAATGCAGAGGATGGATAAATCAGTCTCTCTGTCTCCCCATCCCTCCCTCCCTCTCTCCATCCCACAGAGCAGATGACTGAAGCGGAGAGAGACATTCTGTAACTTCAATCTACCCAGCTTGACTTCTGCCCTCACCCACCTCGCACACTTGCTCACCTAGCTTCCTTGGTTATTCCTGGCCAGTTCTTTTGGTTTTCCTCTAAAGTCATCGAAGAAATTGGGTCTCCAGGCTTCTAGGCCAGCGCACCACCCAAGAGAAGGCACAGAAGTCTCCAAAATAAAATCTGATGGAGTTACTGCCCCAAAACTCATGGATGGTCAACAGGATCACATCCCAACTCCTGAGCATGTCTCTTCAGTTCCCGGCACACAAGGCCTTCCAACACCTAGCCCTTGCCTTCCTCTCCAGCCTCCTTCCCCTCAGAGTCTCTCCTCAAACCCTCACTTGGATCATATCAAACCGCTGGCAGGTCAAGAAGACACAGTTGAAGCCTCACTCTTACTGCTTGTGTCACTACTTGGCCATGTGGCTCCCTTTACCTGTCATATCCTCCTGTCATCTGATGATTGCAGCAAGATGATTACAATAAAGCATGAAACAAGAAAGACATTGCCTTTCTTTCCTGAGTAGATACGTGGTCTCCTTACCTAATCTAACCTAGCATGCCTCACCCACTGCATGCAGATCAAGATTTCCTCCAACTTCCTGAGCCTGCCCCGTGTGAACAATAGCATGTGCGTGGGCAATGCCTAAGGAGGAGAACCCAGCAGGTCAAGTTCAACCACACCTGGTCAAATCTTATTCCTAACCCAGGACACAACAAACCACGAGACCATGGGGAGATATTCAAAGCTTGCAAGTGCGTCACGTGTCAACCACATCAAGATTAAGAAGGGAAGCTTCCAATACAGAACGGGAGGCACTGCTTTGGGAGGCAAGACCACAGGCTTTGCGATCACACGAACAGGAAGACCAGCTTCCTTTTTGGACTACCTTAAATCCTTTTTGGGAACGCTAGACTGTAAACTCTATGAGGACTGAAACTGTATCTATTATGTTCACATATCTGAAGTGGATGAAACAACAGTAATGACTTCTCGTCAAATGCAAACTATATGCCAGCACTGTTTTAATGTCTTACACTGATTAGGATTATCATTTAACCCCCTCAACAACCATATAAAGTAAGTGCCAGTATTTTAAGAAAGTATGCTAAATGTGTAGCATACAGTGGGCACAAAATACATGTATCCATTCATTCCCAATAAAAATATCCCACACTTCAGAATCTCCAGGTCTTTACCTTCCTTTACAGCCTCTGCTGATAAGACATTATTTCTCAAAGAAAGCCAAATAAAGTTATAAATTCTACTGTTTTTTATTTAATTATGGGTGAAGAATTTTAACTAGATGGCAACACTGGCTTTATGGAATGAACCTTCTGAGAAAAGCAGTCATAAGGGAACAAAGAATGAGTAAAAAACTTCATTAGTTTTAAAGGTAAACTACAAAGATTTCTTAAAGCTGGTTAAGCTTTCTAATTGATAAATAATAGCTATACGAGCACTGAACAATCCACTGTGCTTACAAACCATAAAGACGGTAAGGAGAAATATTCTATCATGTCACATGATAGCAACATTTTTCTTATCCAGCATTATTGGTAAAACCATTTCACATAAATACCAGTTTTTAAGTTTTCCTTCTAAATTGTCAAAATTTTAAAAAGAAACAAGTTTTATGACAGTCTGTCTAAGGTGCCTTACCCATTTCGCAGCCCTCTTAAATACAGGCAGGGAAGGGCAGAAATACCATCTGAGCAACTACTCTATGTGCTAAGATCTTCATATGTGGGGACAACAGTGTTTAACTGTTGAAGAAGAAATGGTATATGTGACGCACATCTCAAAGTACGTGGTACTTAGTAAGTATTCAAGAAGTTCTAGATAAGCACTTGTTGGGATAAGCACCAGGTGATGTATTGAAGGAAATACTACACTATACACCTGAAAGTAATATAATACTGTATGTTAACTCCACCGCAATTCTAAATTTTTTAAAGTGCTAGATATTGTTGTCATTTTAAAAATCATATTCAATCCTCATGAAACCCTTTAATGTAGGACTTACCCTGCTGCATTACACAGCTGCTTAGTACTAGAGCAGAAATTTAAACCCATGTCTACTCGACTCGTACACAGAGCCACATTTCTCTACGAGGACTCTCAAAGTGATGTCCCAGGACCGGCAAGCATCACCCAAAACTTACTGGAAATGCACATTTTCAGCCCTGTCCCTACAGTAGTGAATGGGAAACTCTGGGGCTGTGGCCCAGCGATGTGTGTGTGAATAAACCCCACATATGACTCCCACGGCTGCACAAGTGTGAGAACCAGCAGGCCGAGTGCACTACACTCAGCTGCAGCAGTTATCACAGGGGGTCTAGTGTCTGTCCCTACGTGGTTCCCCTTACGGTTCCCCTTCTCCCCAGCTAATTCCGCCCTTCTGTGTCTCATTCTGTCTTTAATAACCCATCAACACTCCGACATTACAGGTCCTCGGCAACAGCCCATTTCCCACACCACGCAGGGTGACAGCAGACACAGGAGTGACACGCTGCCACCGGGAGCCCAGGCCTGGTATGAACTCCAGCTCTACCACTTACGGGCCGCAGGACCTCAGCACGTGACTGGAGTTCTCTGCCCTACTACCTCATCTTTAGGATACAGAAAACGATACTTATCTCACGAGGCTGTCAGGGTGATTAAAGGAGAAAATGAACAAGGACTAAGTACTAGAAGGTATGGAGCCCCTGATGATGACCATTTTCACACAACAGGAATTTCTGCCGCCCTCCACTGCACACACACATTGTGCGCAATGACACATCACCCCCACAACCCCAACCCAACAGCAAGACTGCGGCTGGAATCTCACTACACCATTTCTTAAAACACCCATCCCTGTCTCACAGGCAAGAAGACCCACTTTTAATTCCGAAACTCAGTAAGCTATGAATGACATATAATCATACCCACAGATATGGCTAGGTTAAAATAACCAATTTCATGGAGATCTGGAAAATAGGAGATTTGGGAAGGAAAGACACTGAGAAATACCAAGAGAAATACCCACAGTAGTAGCTTCTTAACATTATGCTGCCTGGGACCCCTGAACCACACAAGACAGGATAAACTAAGCAGTGTTGCCAAAAACCTAACAAGCTTTACTCAAAAGTAGAGTGTTCAGGAAAGCAGGAAGCAACCAAGAAGGAATTCATAGTCATGCGGGTAGGTTAAGATCACCCCTGGCCTCTAACTAGTTCAAGATGACAGGAATGGTAGAAAATAAGCCCACAATCAGATTACTGGCTCCCCTGGACCAAAAAAGGAATGTACCAATGCCTTAGCAGTAAGATAAAACTCTCATTTCCTTCTGTGGACATAACAAAGAGAGACAGCTGAGAATTCCCCCCCCCCCAGCTGCCAGATGCTCTGTATATCATACAGGGTCAGCAGATAATCCAAACACAGAACTCTCTGGAGGGCTCCAAGGATGCACAAGGCCAATGGCTCCTTCTAGATTTAAAAAGGAGTAAACAAACAAACAAACAAAAACCCCGGGAGTACAGATGATATTCTCTGTACTCAAAGGATAAAGACCCTAGTTACAATCCCCACACAAAAGGAAACCATCAGAATCCCTGGACAAAGAATATGTAGTCATGAGAAAAGGCACTGAAGATACATATCACCTGTCTGGCAATCAATCAAAAAATTAGTGTACCTTTCAGGAAAATGTAACTTCTATATCCCTGCTGATGTAAATATATTCCTAGTGTTCTATCTGGATGGAGCTATTTATGGATTTCTGAATTACAGATTCAGTGGGTTGACTTCATAAAATTGACCTAACGGTCTCATCTGAGATGGCAGAGCAAATTCCAAAGACAGCAATAAAAACCTTTAGTCTTATAATGAATGGACTAGAACTGCAAAATATAAACCTTGCTGTCTCAGTTACCCAACCGTAAAATAAGAAAACACTTTCTTCTAATTCATAGGTTTAGTTCAGGCCAAAAAAATGAGGTTAGTATAGAAAAAGGCAAACACAAGAGAGCTCCAAGTAAAGAGCCCATACACAACACAGAAGTATCAAACCATGTGGGTTGCAATTCAATTTTCACCACATATCAGTACCAAGTTCTCCTAGAGGACCCATCTAAGTGATACTTTTGTTCCCTATGTGGTTTTATCTCTTGACTGATGATCTACAGTGGCCTTCCTTTTGAGGTCATAAATCTTACCCCCGAAAATCTCACCTGGCTAAAAAGACATTTATAGCCATCTGTGCAGGGGGCAAAGCTCTTTCCCGAACAGCTTTAATTCTATTTAACGACATGCACTGAGAACTTGTGATGTGCAAGGTACTGTGACAGAAGCTGAAGTTAAAATGAGAGCAAAAAATCCCCAACGTAAATATAATCTCTGCCCTCAAGATACAGGTGAAGGAGAAAAGGCATGTAAACAGAGCACGCTCATGAAGTGTTTGAGGTGTGGTTTTTAGTAAGTCCGTAAGGAGTGGTTGGGCGCGGACGCAGGAACGCCAGGTTCTACAGGAAACTGAAGGTTTCAGGAAAGGCTCCATTGAGACAAGTGACAGGAACTGAATCCTGAAAGAGGAATACTTTTCCTCGTGTGTATGTTGGGGGGTGGCAGAGGGGGCTTACTGTATTTCAGAGGAAGAGATGCAGAAGCTGGTGTGCAGGGCTGAAGGCTGGCACACGGCGAAGTGGTTTACCTGCAGCATCACTGACTCGGCAGCAGGTCCATAGCTAGGGAGTTTTAAACTCCCAAAGCTGACTTCAAAATAGTATTTTTTATTTATACTGTCTAAAAACCAGGTGCAGAAGCCGCCTGTCTATACCTCATTCCAAAACCCAGGCGCTCTAATCAGTTCCATTTGCATCGTGACCTGCTCTGCTAACTAGCTACAAGGCAGATCTGGCTTTAATTATTCACAACCACATGAGGAAGAACTAACTCATAGAAAATCCAAATGATACAAAAATATTGTCAAAAACAATGTGGGGCATTAACTCCCTTAACTGAAAATCACCACTACCTCTGCTAAAAGGTAACTAGCCCTGTGCTCAATATTACACACCTTGGTATTTTTTTGAGTCAATAATCTAGCAATAATTTACTTAGGAATCTGTGTGTCACTTCCCACATACCTTCACAGTCAACCACTGTTAATGGACTAACAGCCATGTGGAAAGCCCTAAATCTATCCAAACGGCCTCCATTCATAAGAAAGGGGCTTTTTAAAACTATCCAGTTGTTTATTTGGTTCGTGCTTACACTTTGGGGTGTATCAGTATAATGTGAAGGGCTTATTTAAAAAAAATGGCTTGGTGGGCCCAATCCCCATAACTTTCTGATTTAGTGGGTCTGGGGTAGGGCCTGAAAATTTGCATTTCTAACAAATCCCTGGTTATGTTTATGCTACTGACTAGGGACCACAATCCAAAAACCACCGCTCTGGAACAATCTAGTTGGAAGTCAGTCCAGGTCAACCCACATGCCAATTATTGCTGTGAACAAACAACCTGGATAGGATCTATGTCTTAAATTTGACAAAAAGATGACAAGTAGTATTCAGTGCTAAACACAACCACTAAATTTAGAAGGTGATAGAAGCACCAGGCTTCAAGCAAGGAGGTTAAGAGAAGACAGTATCAATTTGAGCAACTGAGAGTGAAGCCATCCTTACTTGTACATAGCAGATAAAGGAGGGAGAGTTTTGAGTCTGAATCCCTGCTTCACCTTTCCCTAGCTATGTTCCTTCATCGATCATATGGGCCTCACAAGGGTGAGGGATAATGTGAGTCACCTTAATGGAAGGTCCTCAGTAAACAGCAGTTCCGCCTTCCCTTCATACGCACACCGGAGAGAGAGCTGTTAGCACAAGTGTATATGCCGAAGACGCAAGAGGAAGCCACACAGAACATGTATTTGCTTTCGCCAAAATAGAGGTGGGTCTCTTCATTATTATTTTTTTATATTTATTTATTTGAGGTGGGGGAGGGGGAGAAGGAGAGGGAGAGAGAGAGAGAGAATCTCAAGCAGACTCCCTGCGGAGTGTGAAGCCTAACACAGGGCTCGATCTCACGACCCTGAGACCACGACCTGAACCAAAATCAAGAGTCCGATGCTTAACCAACTGAGTCACCCAGGCGCCCCAAGGCAGGTCTCTTAAAAACTACTTCTATTTAAAGTTTCTATCACCCGTGACATGTGCTTGTATCACCTCGTTTTATCCTCACTCCCACCCTCTATGGTTGTGGCACAGATGTGTTTGTTCTCCCTCAGGCCCCTGAGGCAGCTCCCACTGAATGAGCCTTGCTCCCTGGTGCTGTGCCATTTTCCCTGGCCTCTCACACTGACGTCCTCAACGGTCACATCTGTGGCTCCTCTGAGGCTTTCAGCCACTCTATCACACCAAAGCCACACGTTCTTCCTCTGGAACAGCTTAACCAGTCTCACATTCCATCTGGTGTGCTAGAACGGTGAAGTGCTAGGCCTGCCCACCTGACAGCCCCTCACTGCCTTCCTCTCCCCCATCTTCAACCGCCTTCTTGATCGGTGCTCTTTGGGCACTGCTGGCATTGTGCTACTGTTTGCCTGGTCAGACGATCTCCAGCCGCTCTCCACCCTGTTATGTAGAATCCCGCAACATCTATACAAGGCCTGGCCAACAGAATTTTCTGCAATGACAGCCACGTGTCATGACAACACTCTGCAGTGGAGGAACTGAATTTTTAATTTTATTTCATTTATATTAACTTAAATAGCCACATGCAGCTGGTGACTACTGTAATGAACTGAGCAGCTCTACAGAAAATCATCTCCAGGTATTCTCCCATGTGAACTGTCCTCCCCAGCCAAGCCAGATGCCTCACCACCCCTGACAACCCCATGTCCATGCCTCCCACCACACACTGTATTTCCTTCTCTCACTCTGCTCTTCCCTCTCTCCACAGCTTGCTTACCTAGGCTCAAAGAGGCCCCATCTTTCCTGAAGGCTTCCCAACTGTTCCTGCCAACATCTCACTCTCTCTGCTATGCACCTCACTGCCTAGAGAACTCCTCTAACGCCGGAGCAGCTAGTGCTTGTGCTGTCATGCTCATGCACTGGAGCCCCTGTGAAAGAATCTATCCCTCCCTTCCCTTAACAGGTGATTCACAAATACTTATTGAATGAGTTCAAAGTATAGAGCCTTACGTTTTGGTCTTCTTTGGATAGCAAAACCTTTCTTCGCTAGAACCACATGGAAATTTCTACTCCAACCCCCTGGGCCCCCGGCCCCACCCAGCAGTCATTCAGATGCTTCGCCAACACCAAGCGATCGTAAAGGCATCCTGAAGACAGGCCCCGAAAAGCCTTGCCCTGTGTGTGATCTTCACCCACTCTGAAACTGCCACGGGAAAATTAAAAAGATGCGACCCACAAATGCAGGGCCTACTGACTTTCAAGCAAGTTTCTGGAGACTGATGAAAAAGCCCAACAGAAGGAAATTGAAGTTCTTGCTCTGTGAAACCATCAAAAGCTAGATTGAGGAACACTTGACTTCCTCATTTCTTCTGGCACTGGTGACAAAGTGTTGTTACCTAACTAGAGTCCTCAGATCTGGCTGGAAAAGGCCACCAAAACGCTGGAGCAGACCCATCAGACATGTATTGTTAAGGCAAAAGCAGGTAATTCATTTAAGAGATCAGAAGGTTGATAAAGCTCTCTTTGTAGGAGCAAAATGGAACTTAACAGCCAAGCAGGGGGCAAAGCCAGGTTATTTCAACTCCTGCTCTGGAAACACACTTACCAGGAAGAACTGATAAAATGTGGCCATTACCACACAGGCCCTCTCCCCTACGATGAGGTCCCTGAGAACACTGAGCTGGAGCTGCCTAAATTCTGTGGCCCTTCAAAATTGAGATTATTTATGCAAACTATACTTACTCAAGAATAGATTGCTATAATTGATAACAGTTTTAAAACCTCTTCTTTCTGAGCACATGCCCTTCCCACGCACCCCACATCTTCTGGAGCTGATTGGCACGCACAGAGCACACTAATCCACCAGAGTCCAAGTCCTCACCGAGGCTGGAAACAGTAGTCCAGAGTCAACAAGAATCCAATGGGGTGGCAGGAAATCACTCCAGTAAGATTTTCTCAAGATCTCGATGTGAGTCAAATGGAGACGTTCTTTTGATCTGCCCTAGTTAAATGGGTCGTGGAGTCATTTGCAAGATTTGAACTCGTCATCCACCACAGCTGTGCTCCCTTCGACAAGTTAGTCATTCCCTTGATCCGCACTCCCCTGGCTCCAAAGTGCAAATATTAACCAAATCTCACAAGTGTCTTGTGAGGAACAACATCGTTGTAAGAAACGGTCCCTGTCCTAACAGAAACAGTTCTAATCATTACAGAGTGCTTTGTTTTGTACATTTCAAATGAAGTGAGGCATCCAGGGCCAACGACATTCTTTCCAATGATGTTCCTCTATTGTCAGGACGTTTTTGCCTCCTCCCAGAAGCAGTAACACGCAAAACCACTGAGTACTCAAGGAAAAGGAAAAGGCAAGGAGGACGTAATAAACCAGATCTGTTGGGGTTCTGGAAATTCGTTTTGTAACTGGAATGACTCTTCCCCTAGAAAATCTAATAAATGTGGATTTTATCCCCAACATATGGGATGAAATGATAATTATCCCGTATCTAGCTTCAGAGCACGCCTTGGAGCACAATTCACATCTCACATCTGAATATCTCTCTGGTTTTAAAAAGTATTTCATTTATAGAGGGAAAATGCCTTTTGGCTTTCCTGAGAGAAAACTAGAAAGGTGTTCAAGACCAGAGAAAGATGAATTTATAGTTGAAGAATTTGATAAATGCACCCCAAGTTGTCCCTCTTTTTGTGTTCCTATGGTCATTTTACCTAGTGAATTATCACCCATATAAACCTTCTCGGTCAGTGTTCTACACCCATCTGTTCAGGAGCACCATTAACCATGAAGCGGCCGGTGCCCACTAGACAACTTCTTTTTTTTTTTTTTTTTTTTTTAAGATTTTATTTATTTATTCGACAGAGATAGAGACAGCCAGCGAGAGAGGGAACACAAGCAGGGGGAGTGGGAGAGGAAGAAGCAGGCTCATAGCGGAAGAGCCTGACGTGGGGCTCGATCCCATAACGCCGGGATCACGCCCTGAGCCGAAGGCAGACGCTTAACCGCCGTGCCACCCAGGCGCCCCTCAACTTCTGAAACCAGTAAAGAAAATGATTTAAATACAGGCACGCACCGAATTGCTGCAAGGAGGCATGCTTTAGGAGACAAATGCCTTCCTGTTCCAGGGCCTTGGCCTTCCTCTCACCGGTCTGGGGAAAAGAAGCCACCCATCCTCTTGGGGAAGCTCTAAGTATAAAGGTAAGTACCCGATCACGTAATTCACTGGGATGGTTATTACTGACGCCCCTCTATTAAAAGGTATAGTACACATTTTATTTTGACTACTTTGTCTACTTAAGGGGGATTCAAGCAGTAACTATAAATTCTTCTCCAATGTGTCGAAAGCCCGTAAAGGCATTCAACCCTTACGGGTTCACTCCAAAAAAGGAACTCAATACTATCTTTTCAATACTTCTCTCTCCTTCCAGTGTTCCCACTGCTACCTTTTTTTTTCTCTTACTAAGCCCACTTACACCAAGTCTTATACTTTGACTTCTCTACACATGTACTTTGAATCTTAAGTTCAAACCAACTAATGACCTGACCTGCCTTCAGCACATGGGCTAGGCTAATTATTTATAGTTTCTGCTACATGACCAGATCTATCACAACCCCCAGGAAATTTTAGGCAAATCCCTCAATTTCTCTGTGGCTCAGTTTTCTTCACTCTTCCAGACGACAGGGCTCACTCACCCCTAAAATACAATGATTCCTATGATTCATCAAATTTTTCCCAGTCCTGACCTCTCCCACAAAGTTCATTCCCTCACACAGAGCTGACTATGGAACACTCACTGGGGTTCATCAGCACAACTTTTACTCCAGAAAAGTAAGGTGATAAGAGAAAGGAGGCAACTTTCTCTGGCACAGAAAATATGGATTCATCCAGGTCTCCTTATTCTTGACATTTGACACCCATTGTCTCCTTGTACCCCATAGAGCTTAAGGTCTGACCTCATCAGATCTTTTCCAGAATGAGCCTGAGGCCTGAGATAAAGAGGCATCCAAGACCTTTCCTCCTCCTCCCTCGGAAATTTAAAAACTCTGCTTCCTTTTCAGCTGTTAGTCTGGGGGAGGATTTGTTTACTGTTGCTAATGTCCAGTTGCTTGGTTGCTAGGTCCGGTAGTGCTTAGTGTGCGGGGGTGGTGGTAGGGCCTATTTTGTTTGTTTTAAAAATACCAACCTTTGCTTCATGTGCCTGGCTTTTTCTTTTATCATCTGACAGCATCCCTCATCCCCTACCTCTTCTGGGAAAAGCCCATGCTTTTATCTTGACAGTGAGAAGGGCTCTGGAGCTAAAGGGTACAAGTACTATGTTCGTTAAAAAATATTAGCAGTCACATGGTTTGCTGTATGTGGTCTGCTGTAAACAAGCGGCTCAGGACGGAAGTCCCCCAGGGATTAGAGATCATTATTCAGGACTCAAGAGACACAGGCACTATTTCTAGTATGCCTTTTCAATGTGCTAAATGACCAAGTAACATCTCAAAGAACACATCTCTAGCATAACACTCTATCAGACATTCTACATCTGCATACACTTCGTATGGAAGCTGTGCAGACTTCCTCACAACTGCATGGGAAGTCACACACGTACAATAAAGACACCGCTCAGCACATTTATTTCCCTGTTAGCAACACCTTCAATCACAAAAACGGCATCCTAGCTATTCAGGACCCCTACAAGGTAAATTAATAATGAAGCTTGTGGGGGCGCCTGGGTGGCACAGTGGTTGAGCATCTGCCTTCGGCTCAGGGCGTGATCCCGGCGTTATGGGATCGAGCCCCACATCAGGCTCCTCCGCTATGAGACTGCTTCTTTCTCTCCCACTCCCCCTGCTTGTGTTCCCTCTCTCGCTGGCTGTCTCTATCTCTGTCGAATAAATAAATAAAATCTTAAAAAAAAAATAATGAAGCTTGTGAAATAATGAGCAACTTTAAGACAGTTGTTCTATCAAAATGAAGCAAATTTTACCACAATCTTAGTTGTCTTATCTAAATTGTACTTCATTCACTCACTCAACAAACGTTCACTGAGTGTCTACTATGTTCCATGTGAAATGTGCTTGGTACAGCTTACACGAAAACTACATTTATTTAAAAACCCTGTGTGTATCCATGAGGGCACAGACAATGCTCTGTTAAACAGAGTGAGCTGTTTAATTAATTACTCACAGTGAGCTCTCTGCTACCATGAGCCCTTCTACCTACATTCAAGGGCACACCTTGCAAAGAACAAGGGTGCCCATTTTACGAAAATCCAATATGCAAAAAGCATTTCCAAGCCAGAAACAGCATCGGAGGGGAGAAGTGAATAATTACACCATCTTCTTTAAAAAATGCCTAATTCCTGCAGAACAGATAAATTAAACTATGCAAATTCAACACCACCCCAACTGAGGGATCAAAGTTAACCTCTCCAATAATCAAACAAGAATGCGTCATGTGTCCTCCTAACACAGTATGCCAAAGGACATCTTTTAAGTAGTATTCTGGCCAAAATCAGGAGAAAAACAACATATAAACCCCAATTGCTACAAAACAACTGACCTATACTGTTCCAAAATGTCAGTATCATGAAAGACAGAGAGGCAGAGGAACTGTTCCTGATTAAGAGACTAAGGAGATATAAATAAATACAATGTGTAATCCAGGATTAGATCCTGAACCGGGAAGGGGAGAGGCAAGCAGAGGATGCTATAAAGGACATTACTGGGATAACTGGAGAAATTTGGATATGGACTTACATTACATAAGTGTATTACATCAATGTTACAATTCCTGTTTTTGTTAATTGCACTGTGGTTATGAAAGAGAATGTCCTAGTTCTTAGGAAATATATGCTGAAATATTTAGGGGGGAATAGGGTAGGATGTCTACAACTTTCAAACAATTCAAAAAATATGTAATAGAGAGAATGTTAAGTAAATGTGACTAAATGCTGTTAGTAAGAGAGGAGTAGAGATAAACTGGTATTCTTGTAACCTTCCTTGGTCTACAGAAGAAAGAAAATGGGTTTGAGAATCACAATTTCTGAGTAAAGCCCTACTTTTTGCATTTACTAGATGAGCCACCTTGAGCTTGTTTCCTTAGTATGATGAGGGTCACAATGTAGCTTCCTCCACCCTCATAAGGTTGCTGTGACAACCAAATGGCATAATATACGCAAAAGTGCTTTGTAAACTAGGACTACACCAATGGGGGCTCTTGTTTTTAAGTAGCTGTTATGCAGGGGTGCCTGGGTGGCTCAGTCGTTAAGCGCCTGCCTTTGACTCAGGTCATGACCCAGGGTCCTGGGATCAAGCCCCACATCGGGCTCCCTGCTCAGCGGGAGGCCTGCTTCTCCCTCTTCCACTCCTCCTACTTGTGTTCCCTCTCTCGCTGTGCCTCTGTCTGTCAAATAAATAAAATCTTAAAAAAAAAAAAAGAAAAGCTGTTATCCAGAAAGGTTACAGGTGTATGCAAATGAGTGTCACACCAGCAGGGGAAGTATTCACAGAAAACCACAAAGTGAAAGGACTACTCTTAAATCATATCATACATCCTTTATTCAGGTTCACAAATGGACTAACAGTAACAAGTAGTTTGGAAACGTTGCTTTTTCTCTTCCAAGAAGCAATTTAGTCATGAAAGAGTATTAAAACCGGGCACATTTTTTTTTTTTATTACACTCGCCTTTGATAAGTGAGAGCCAAACCGGCTAAAGAAAACGTTCAACTCAAGAATATCCAATTTACATCAAAAACATGTATCTTAAAAGATGACTACAGTGTGCCCAAACTCTGTTTCCAAAATACTATGCTTAAACTGCCCAAGGCCAGCATCTCCACATTAGGATAGATCATTTAATCCCTAAGAGGTCTAACTTAACCCCAAGCCATGGGAGGTGCTACTGTCTTCAGAGCACACCCAGAGATGGGTGCTGCTGGGAATCGGGCATGAAGAAAGGCAGGCCCGGGGAGGTGGCCTATAGTCCGTTAAATCCTCCATCAGGCTTTCCCCTCATCTCCTCCCTCAGTCGCTGACCTCATCCAGAAGGAAAGACTGTGCCCACACCCACAGTGTTCTCTCAGAGCTCCAGCCACTGCCCTTTCTGTTCCTCAAATCTACCAAGCCAGCCTTCACTTTAGATCCTGTACACCTGTTGTACACCTGTTCCCCTGGGCTAGAACACCATGCCAACATCTTCACTCCTTCCGGTCATTCAGGTCTCAGCTTAAAGATTTATTTTATTTTACTTAGGGGCGGGAGAAGGGCAGAGGGAGAGGGAAAACTTCCAGCAGACTCCCCATTGAGCACGGAGCCCAGCGTGGGGCTTGATCCCATGACCCTGAGATCATGACCTGAGCGGAAACCAAGAGTCAGACGTTTAACCAACTGAGCCACCCAGGAGCCACCAGGTCTCAGCTTACATGGCACGCCCCTCTGAGGCCTTCCCTTACCACGCAACCAGAAATAGCCGCTAGTCAGGCACCATCACATCTTCTTGTTTTATTTTTGTAAAGTTTTTCCTTCTAATGTGTTTTCCTGCTTATGAGCTGTCTGCCTTCTTCTCACTATAATGCAAGAACCTTAAGAGCAGGGCCCCTTGTCTTTCGTTCATGACAAAATCTCCAGCTCCCAGAACAGGGCTTGGAACAAAGCAGGCATCTGAATGAAAGAATGAATCCCCAGTTCCATGCCCACATGTCCACGAGTCAACAAGATGTCCTTCAACGGGTTTGGAGAACAAGCCCTGCGCCTTTCTTTTCCCTGTCTGGCAACGGCAGCCGCTGTCACTCACGCTCAAATTCTCAATCAACCATCATGCTTCTCTTTCACTCCCCCTGTAATCTGGTCCTGCTACTTCTCCAAAAAAATGTTTTGCATTGGACACGTCCTCTCCATGTTTACTCCCACTAAACTCCCTAGGCCCTCGTCAACTAGAAGGATACTCCTGAGCTTGTCAAAGTCTGTAATCCCTCAATTCTCATCGACTCATCCAGCGATCATCAGTGCCTCTGTGGAGGCCGAGCGGCACTGGTGGGATCACGGGCTGACAGACAAGACAACTCAGGCACAGTCACAGTAAGCGCCTGGTCTCTCAAGTTCCAGGTCACTGTCTTCACATTCCACCATGCACATTTCAACAAAAATAATTCATGAAAACAACTCCACGTCAACATCCAACAGTACTGCCAATCTGCACAGTTTGGAAGCTCGCCTACATTTTTAACTATCGTGACTTATTCTGGACACATCTTTATTCAAAGACTAATTAAAATATTTATTTGGAATCCAGCTAATTTTTCTTCACTTACAGATAAAAGTTCTTCTCAGGATCCAGTGTTTTTTTTTTATTTCCGAGGCGCTTTCTCTCTTCTGCTGATGATACTTACCCCTGGCAGATCCCAAATACAAACTGAAAGACAAACTTCAGCATGCTTTCTCTCTTCTGCTTCTCCTTCTTTCTCCAGGTGCAGAGAACTGACCCCCTCCCATGGACACAGAATCTAACAGTTACTGCTCTTTACCAGAACAGCACAAATGCCTGTGACCTGACTTAGTTCACTGAAAACAAGGCACGCTGTCACTCTCCTTTTAAAAATCGATAACAAATTGCCCGTAAGTGTTCTTGCTGACAGACATACTTGAAATCTGAAGTTTAAAATATTCTTCTCCAGTAGGATCTGCCCAATTAAACACATAATCATATACAAAGGACTGACTTTATTAAGAATATTCCTCAGAACTCATTTCTAAAGAGCCTTGCTTCCCTAAGAGAATGAAGTTTTTTTAATGCCTAACAAACTTTTACAGTAGTTTCTATGACTAAGCCTAAAAATAGAGATTGAAATCCTATTTTACCACAGATTAGCCGCCATCTCAGCACATCGTCTTCTGGACTCGCGTCCCCACTCCACAAGAGAGGCTGCAGCACATAATGCCTACTGTCCTTATGAACACCACAGGTCTCAGGTTCCATGAGGGCAAAATCGGGAAACTTCTAACTGATCTCTCTGCCGCTACTCTCCCTTAAATTATCCTTCACGCTACCGCCCATTAATTTTTCCAAACTATGACTGTGTTCATTTCCTACTGCTGTTACAACAAATCACCTCAAACTCAGAGGCTTAAAACACAAACTTCTTATCTTACAGTTCTGGAGGTCAGAAGTCTGAAACAACTTTCATTGCGCTAAAATAAAGACGTCCAGTGGTACCTGGGTGGCTCAGATGGCCGCCAGGTCCCGGGATCAAACAAGGAATCTGCTTCTCCCTCTCCCTCTGCCTGCCTCTCCCCCTGCTTGTACTCACTCTGTCTCTCTCTCAAATGAATAAATAAAATCTTTAAAAAAAAAAATACAATATAATGTCCATAGCGCTGGGTTCACTGAGAAGGCTCTAAGGAAAAGCACTCCTTGGCTCATGGCCCTTTCCTCCTCCTTCAAATCCAGCAGTGCAGTATCTACAAATCTCTCTGACTCATGATTCTCCTCTCTCTAAGGACCCTTGTGATTACACTGGGCTACCTGGATAATTCAGGAGAAGCTCGCATCTCAGGACCCGTAACTTAATCAAATATGTGAAGTCCCTTTTGCCAAGTAAAATAAATAGTCACAGGTTCTGGTGATTAAGTCATGGACACATTTGGGAAACATTATGCTGCCAGACAAGGACATCAGAAGAAAACTAGACTGTAACTTTTTTTTTTTTTTTTAATTTTCTTTGAGACAGAGAGAGAGAGAGCAAGAGAGAGAGAGCACACGCACGCACAAGTGGGGCGAGAGGTGCAGAGGGACAGGGAGAAGCAAACTCCCAGCCAAGAAGGGAGTCTGATGCAGGGCTCGATCCCAGACCCTGAGATCACAACTTAAGCCGAAGGCAGACACTTAACTGACCGAGCCACCCAGGCGTCCCTGTACCTTTTTTTTTTTTAAAGATTTTATTTATTTATTTGAGAGAGAGCTCACGCACAAGTGGGGGGAGGTGGAGAGGGAGAAGCAAGCTCCCTGCCGAGCAGGGAACTGGATGTGAGGCTCAATCCCAGGACCCTGAGATCATGACCTGAGCCAAAGGCAGACACTTAACCAACTGAGCCACCCAAGCACCCCTAGACTTATCTTTTAGGTGCAGACACAAAACTTCTCAACTAGCAAACCAAATCCACTGACGTATGAGAAGGATTATACACCGTGACAGAACAGACTGCATTCCCGGTAATGCAGGGAAACCAAATCAATCCAAAACCAATCAATCTGATACACTACACTAACGAAAGGAGGGAAAACAACAACAACAACAACACATGATCATCTCACAGACAAAGAAAAAACATTCAGCAATATCCAATGCTTTTTCATGATAAAAATACTCAAATTAGGAACAGAAGGAAACTTTTTCAACCTGATAAAAGCATCTATGAGAAACTCACAGCTAACAACATCATACCTAATCATAATGGTGAAAGATTCAATACTTTCCCTTTAAGATCAGAAACAAGGCCAAGGATGTCTGCTCTCACCAATCCTACTCAGCACTACACTGGAAGTTCTACTCGGGACAATTAGGCAAGAAAAAATAAAAGGCATTCAGATTGAAAAGCAAGAAAGCTATCTGCATTTTCAGAGGACATGATCCATATACAGAAAAATCTAAAAGATCCTCTAAGTAATTTTTTTTTAAAGATTTTATTTATTTATTTGACAGAGATAGAGACAGCCAGAGAGAGAGGGAACACAAGCAGGGGGAGTGGGAGAGGAAGAAGCAGGCTCACAGCAGAAGAGCCTGATGTGGGGCTCGATCCCATAACGCCGGGATCACGCCCTGAGCCGAAGGCAGACGCTTAACCGCTGTGCCACCCAGGCGCCCCCCTCTAAGTAATTATTAACCAATGAACAAGTTCAGCAAGACTATAGGTTATAAGATCAATATACAAAAATCAATTATATTTCTATACACTAGCAGTGAACAATCTGAAAATGAAATTAACAATATAATTTGCAATAGCATCAAAAAGAATTAAAATACTTAGAAATAGATTTCACAAAAGTACAAGGTTTGTACACTGAAAACTATAAATCATTCTTAAAAGAAATTAAAGATGACCTAAAGAAAAGGAAGAGAATTAACAGCCTAGAAGTAATTCCTTACATTTATGATAAATTTTCAACAAGGGTGCCCAAGAAAATTCAATGTGGAAAGAAAAGTCCTTTTAACAAATGGTGCTGGGACAGCTAGATGTCTACATGTGAAAAAATGAAGCTGGAAACCTCCCTTATAGCATACAAAAAATTGTACTCTGGAACCATACGCTCAATGTAAGGGCTTAAAGTATAAACTCCTAGAGGAAAATGTAGAAGTAATTTTTTGTGACCTTGAATTAGGCACATGATATGATACCAGAAGTATAAGCAGTAAAAGAAGTATCAGGTAAATTGGACATCATCAAAATTAAAAACTTTTGTGCTTCAAAGAATACCATCAACAAAATGTTATGATAACCCTTCTAATGGGAGAAAGTTTTTGCAAGCCAGATATCTGATAAGGGACTTGAATCCAGAAGATAAAAAGAACACTTAAAGCTAAACAATTAAAAAAAAAAAAACAATTTAAAAATAAGCAAGGAATCTGAATAGACATTTCTTCAAAGACACACATGTGGCCAAAAGCACCTAAAAAGATGCTTGCAATCATTAGCCATTAGGGAAACGCAAAACAAAACCACAAAGGGTTATCATTTCATAACCACTAGGATGGCAACAATCCAAAAGTTAGGTAAGAGCAAGTGCTGCCAAGAGTATGGAGAAACTGAGACCCTCAACACTGATGGTAAGGGTGTAAAACAGAGCAGCCATTGGGGAAACAGTGTGGCAATTCCTCAGAATGTTGAACAGAGAGTCACCAATGTAAGCAAGCAACTGCACTCATATCCACACCCAAGGAAAATGAAAACGTAAGCCTACCAAAGACTGCTGCTCACAGTAGCATTAGTCATAATATCCAAAAAGTGGAAACAGGCCAAATGCCCATCAACTGATGAATGGAGAAGTAAAATGTGGCGCAGCCACACCACGGAGTATTATCCATCAATAAAAAGGAACAAAGTACTGATACTTGCTCTAACATGTACCTTAAATACATTCTGCTTTGTGAAAGAAGCTAGTCACAAAAGGCCACATGATGTAGGATTCCATTTATATGAAATTTCCAAAATAAGTAACTCCATAAAGACAGAAAGTAGACAAATGGTTGCCAGGGGCTGGGAAAAGACAGGGAATGGTGAGTACTACTAATAGGTATGGCGTTTCTTTTCGGGATGATGAAAATCTTCTTAAGTTAGATGATGGTTATGATTACACAACTGTAGGGGCGCCTGGGTGGCACAGCGGTTAAGCGTCTGCCTTCGGCTCAGGGCGTGATCCCGGCGTTATGGGATCGAAGCCCCACATCAGGCTCCTCCGCTATGAGCCTGCTTCTTCCTCTCCCACTCCCCCTGCTTGTGTTCCCTCTCTCGCTGGCTGTCTCTATCTCTGTCGAATAAATAAATAAAATCTTTAAAAAAAAAAAAAGAAATATTTAAAAAAAAAATGATTACACAACTGTGAATATACTAAAAACCACTGAATCGTAGATGTTAAATGTGTGAGTTTTACGGTGTGTGAATTATATCTCAATAAAAGCTGTTTTTAAAAGTCCAAGGTATTTAGTTCATGTGCAAATCCACTGCTGAACATAATAAATTTTCTCCAAGTAGTCTGGAAAGAAAATAAATACATAAAACACCTTATAAGGATGCATATATTTTTCTTTATAGATTACATTTAACATAAAAATCATCTGTGCAGAAGAGTGAGCACATGAATGTCCTATGCTAGAAAGGTACAACAGGACTATCACTAACATGGCATCGTTTAAAATAAACAAATGCATAAAATGAACAGATTTTAAAATAAACCCCATCAAAGGCTCCTCAGTGGTCCCCACATCTTCGTTTGCCTTCACAGCTGACCTCTGATAACCTTTTCAGACTCGTCTCTCATTACTCCTCAACACAAATGCAGCTGGGCCAGACTTTCCACTGCCCACCCTCCCACCATGCACTGAACACCATGCTCACTGCCCCTCATCCCTCTACCATCTGCCTTAGGTCTTGGCCAAATGCTTCTTCATCTTCAAGGTCCTGTCCCATCAAAGACCTTTCCCTCACTCTCTCCAGGCCATACCAATCCAATATCCACTGGCCTCTGGCAGCTCTAACTATCCATACCCCTAAAGGGACCCCTCACCACTTTTCACCACCCTCATGCAGCTAATGCACTCTCACGGTAATTTAAAAAAAAAAAAAAAAGGAGTCATCTACACTTTACCTTTGCCAGCCTTGATTCACCGATTTATCCACTTCTACTGATAGTTCCCTCACTTTCGGGAGATGATGTATGTATCAGCTTCCACCCAGAGTCCTAAAGCAAACAGCACTCTCGCCAATGACAGAGTGCCACCTAGTTGCAACACAGGGTAACTCACAGGCAGTCGGAAGATCTCCACACCACTTTTACAGAAACGCGCTGACTGTGAAATTAAGAAACCAGCCACAGCACTGTTCTGAGGGCAGGCCCATGCAACTGTTTACAGGTGCCTCCCACCGCCCGACCAGTTTACCTCATACATCTTACAACTATTCTTTGTTCTCAGCTCAGGGCCAGGCGTGCATGAGTCATTTAGCATTTACCCAATCAAATTCAATTTCTGAAGTACGCTACTTGTGTAAATGGTTAAAAATTCCTGAGAGCATTTCTGAGTTTTCTCATAACAAGTAAAAAGCAGAGATGGGTACAAAATGATAAGAAATCTCATGATTTACTCACATATAATGGAGCTTGCTGTGGATTAAGTTTCATGACCCAGGACACTGAAACAGAAAAGGGAGAAATAAATGAGAATAAAATTAAAAGCTACCGCCAAAAAATATAAAAGCCACAAATGCTAGATGTCGAGGATGGCCACAGGAACACAATCAAAAGTCTGAGATTACTGGATGCCTGGCTTTCCTGAGAGGTTTGGGAAGGCCAGAAGGTGAAGGACTGCAAAACTTCTTGTAGCCCTGATTCAATCTTTTCAACTGGGGAAAGACTTTCTGATTGAAAAATAAACACAAGAGGCCTCACTGTCCTAGGAGAATTTTCAACAACCAAGAGGATATTAAATGCTGTTACCAAAGCAAAAACAGTGTATATTCAGTTATACTTTTACATAACCCCCCAAATTTACAACGTGCTGCTTGGCCAAAGCCTCCTCCAGCCTCACTAGGGAGTGGGGGTGGGGAGCACCAGAGGATACAGCTGGAGTCCACCAACTACGCGCTGTTACCCTCCTCAAAATTAATAGCTGGGTTCCTGGCTGTTATCTTCACTAAATGAATTCACAAAAATCTTAGGAAGAACTTTAGAGAAGACTCGCAGGATTATCTAATACACTCCTGAATATCAAGGACAGCACACTCTCAAAGGTTTAACTTGGTGATTTGATCAAGAGCTTCAAGCTAAAATAGCATGGTCCAGAATCGTGGACTTCAGAATGGCAGGCCCTTTGCCAAACACCCTGAATTTGAGTATAAGCTGACCCTGTCCTCACAGGAGTCAGAGAGGCAGACCCAAGTGACTTGATTATAATTGGATCTAAGAAAGTTTCTTACTCATAATAGGTTAAATGGATTAAATTAAGGCACACAGTAACTAACCAGTAATAAAAAGAACAGTACAGAAATGTCATTCCCACGTGCAAAAATAGATGAAATCAAATTCTTTGTGTCCTGCCAGAATACAAAAACCTCACTAACAGTGAACTGAAATCCAAATAGCGCAAACAACAGCTTATCAATGGCTAACGTTTAGAATAAAGAGCAACGAATGAATGCCTTAGCAACCACGTGTGCCCTAACGAACAGAATCCTCCCAATACTGAAATCCCCCCAGATCTGCCAGTTTGGTCCGGCTGTGTATGTGTATGTCCAAGGGCAAGGCTCACCCAAAAAGCAGTTAACACACACTTAGGGGAAAAAAACCAAAAACCAAAACTGTAATCGGGCTCCTAAACCTAGTCATCTTCAAACCACTTGCCGGCCACAGGCTTTTCAAGCATGTTTTGCTGACAGCCCGGGGGGCTCCGCCACCCTGACCGACCACCTCCACATCCGTGCCTGTTCATTCTCTGGTCCACTCCCCACGCTGTGAGATGCCTCCTGGCTCATGGAACTCTTTCCTTCCTGCCTGTCTTCATTTAATGACTTTGTACCCTTAGGTGCTAAAATCACCTGCAAAAATCCAGAGTGAAAATCAAGCTCGAGAAATGTAGCAATAACAAACTCTTTTAGTAGAAAAAGAAAGGAGATTTCCAGCCAACAAACTGAAAGAGCAAGCACGGATGGAAAAGAAAGACCGAAGCGCTTGAGTACTTTCCTCAATGCATTAAATATCCATTTAATTTAAAATTAAGCTCACTGTGCTCACTAGCCTTTTAATCAGCTTTCCAGGTCCTGTCCAGACTTGCCTTGGACAAAGGACTGAAAGAACCTATAACTTTATAAACCAATTTGCTTTAACTAACTTCTGAAGTTTTCCTCTCAAGAAGTATCCGTGGCAACTGAAACAGGAATTAACACTTTGGTGATCTGTAACAAGTGGAGAAACTCAGGGAGACAGGCTGGTGACTTGTCGGCCTCTGATGGTTCTTCACCTGCCAAGAAACTTGACTACATCTGCAAGGACCACAAACATCAAGCTCTATGAGTGGCTCGCACTGCGTCTGGATGAAGAGCTGGTGGAACTCACACGGCTCTAGGAAGGGCTGATGCCATCTCGACTGTTTGGTATTAAGAACTCATCTAAACATATATCAAAGCCAGAACCCATACAAGTTGTTCTGATATGAGGATTAAAGAGGTATGACAAAGTGTCTGTCCTCCCACACTGGTCAAAGGGACAGGTCATGGTTAGGCTGGCAACAGAGGTTGTTCAAAGAATCAATCTGTCAGAAGTCACCAGGGCAATGACTCCAGAAGCAACAGACTGGTAAATTCAGATTGCTTTAAGCTTCCGCAACGATGACACACAGGAGGAAAGACAGGACTAATATTTACAGAGCTTTATATTCAATATTATTTTTAACCCCCATAAAAAGACATTATTTTCCCCATTTCCCTGGGGAAAAAAATGACGTCTTTCAATGACTAAGTTATTTACCACCAACTTTAAGAAGAGAGCCCAGAATCAAACCCCATCTGATGCCCAAACATGGGCTTTCCCCCCATATCATAAGAGGATCTCCTGAATGACCTCAATCCACAAACTGACTTGTCCCACCTCTAGCCCGTTCTGCAAACACTAGAGACTCCCCCTGACTTTGCTCATTCATCACTGTGCATCTACAACGTGCCAGGCATGGCACTGAGAATACACAAGGAATAGAGACAAACTCCCAACTTTTACAGAGCTTATTGTAGGAGTAACACACCTACATACGACAGTAAAATGAGTGGTCTTCAGTGGTAAGTTCCATGGAGAAAAATGAAAGAGATGAAGAAATAGGAAATGTTTTACACATGGTACTGAGGGAAGGCCTCTCTGAGGTGACATTTATCCCCCCAAATCAAAGAGAAGAAGAAAGTGTGTAACATGGGCGCCTGGGTGGCACAGCGGTTAAGCATCTGCCTTCGGCTCAGGGCATGATCCCGGTGTTATGGGATCGAGCCCCACATCAGGCTCTTCCTCTATGAGCCTGCTTCTTCCTCTCCCACTCCCCCTGCTTGTGTTCCCTCTCTCGCAGGCTGTCTCTCTGTCGAATAAAGAAATTTAAAAATCTTTAAAAAAAAAAAAAAAGAAAGAAAGTAAGTATGTATCAGAGGTAACAGGTGGAAGGGGTTCCAAACTCCCAAACTGGCCCCAAACTCAAGGGTTCTAAAGCAAGGCCGTCAGAAAACTTGCTCCATACCATGCACAACTTACCTTACCCATTTATGTAAGCTTACTTCACTTGAGAACTGTGTTCTACAGGAAGGAGCATATTGCAGGAAGGCAGTCTTTGGATCAGGGTAAACACACTCAAAAACCAAATTTATTCTCTAGGACCCAACTGAAAGTCTCTGCTTTGTCTATGGATTTTTGATCAAGCCTTCCCAAAAGGAAAATGAGAGAACTGCACTATGTCCATAAATGATTTCATCAAGGGATTTTAAGAGAGAAAAAGCCTATGATTTCCTCCTTACCCGGGAACTAGTGATGACATTGACCAAGTCCACATTTTCCTAGGCTGCTTTCATGGAACACCAGTACAGCGCACAACAGACCCGGTGGGACCGTAAAGGCTGCACACCATTGGAAAGACCATGAAATGTAAATATATCAAAATTCAAACACTTAAATGATGTGATTTCAAATATGTTCCTCAAATCTGCCACTCAGCAGTAGCAGGCTAGAATTCTGACAAGTCATAAATCTGCAGGCCGATGGATAAAAAACAAGCTCGGTAATTAAGTGTTTTCATTCTTCTCACATTTTCCACTTTATTGCAAAATGCCGAAAAAAAACAAATGGAATAGTTTACTGTCGTACAAAAGTAACACATTCACTTTATGTCAAAGCAGAACACCCCCATCCTGAATGCTACGGTCTCAGTGATGTCAGGCCAGTTGTCTGACAATTCTCTGGCAGCTCGCGGAGGTGCTGCTGACCAGACAAGCAGACACGGGCTGCAACCACTTCCTGCACTTCAGAACAAATGCTCATCTGCTCTTCCCCCACAGGCTGCCGGCCACACACCATCATCAGCACGGATCAGCGTGGGACATGCAGAGCTTACGCAGGTTAACTGTGGCAGGACTTCAAGAACTGTCTGCAGGTCACTACCTGCAAAGGATCGTGAAGAAACGCAATGGCTCCTAAGGATCACATGGAAACTCAGGCATAAAGTGATATAGCTGTTTGGTTGGCTGGTGGGGGCGGGAGAGGGTGGGGAGTAAGGGACAGAAAGCACTTCCACCGACCAGTGTGTGCTGGAGCAAATGAATGAATGCAAAACCATAGACGCTACCAAAAAATGCCATGCCTCATAACAACCAGCGTCCACAGCAGGGGCTGGCAAAAGTTTTCTGAAAAGGGCTAGATGGTAAATACTTTGAGCTTTGCAGGTCATACGCTCTCCGTGCAATGTGGAAACGAATGGGTGTGGCCATGTCCCAATAAAACTCTTTTTACAAAAGGAGGCAGTTGATTAGATTCAGCCAGCATGCCCAAGTGCCAATTCCTGACCAAAAGCTAACAAAATACCTCTTAATAAGCCAAAGAAGCAGGGTGTCCCCATTCAAGAGATCTGTAGGTCTCAAAGATATTTTCAGCTAGAAAAGACTTCCCAGCACAGGAAAGTTCTAGCGTGCTATACGATATCCTATAGACCAGCAACCAAATTACAGGGGCAGGCATCCCAGGTTCTCTAGTGATTAGTCGTATGACCTTGCACAAGTCAGTCAGTGGACTGTCCAACCTCAGTCTCTTTAAGTGCAGTTAAGAGCATAAAAATTACTGCCTACACTGTGGAGTCGGTGGAAGAATTAGAAGAGAGAATCCAAGTGAAGCGCTAAAGCACACGGCCAGACACAGATCGTTCTTGCAGTTTCTGGGTCGCAATGGAGACTATCAAGGAAAATACTTGGAAAACTGTTAAGTGGTCAAAACAAAAGGTGCCAAGTATCCAGAGATACATTTGTCTAAAAACACACTGGTAGGTAAATCACAATTCTAAGATACAACAAAATAACCCTAGAAAAGAATCTGTAGGAACAAATAACAAATTGTTAAATATACATATTTCTGAGAATTACAGGGAATTTTCATTCCTAAATCATCTGTTTCTTAATCCTAACTATTCAGACAATGAACAGATACTACTTTTGTAATCAGGAAGAAGACACTATACATAGCACATCTGTTTTAAGTTCCCTGTCATTCAATGTGTCACAATTGAACTGGAAATAAGGAAATAGACATTTTTCCAAAACGTGCAAACTGAAGAAATCTACAATCTTTACTAAAGCTCCCTAGAGCCAATAAAAGAAAAGCAATTAAAATAAGAATGCCTGTACCCATATGTATGTAAATACAAATCAATCTTACCACTCTTCAGCAACACCAGTATATTACACTAGAGAAGCCTTTAACAAGTGCTCCACTCTTAATGCACCGTCCCTGAAGGGAGGGAGGAGGACCACAGGCCCAGCACTGCATCAGGAATCACACCAAGGCCTGCAAACTCCGATTCTGTTAGCTTCTTGACCTCAGGCCATTTCCTAAGGACCAGCTGTCCAGGTCTGCCGAACCTATCACTTCAATGACATGGTTTTTGTCATTCACAACAGAGAAGCTTCCAAATCCACAAGAAAAGAAGTGCAAACCACCTTCACAACCAGCCCAGTCGCGAAAGGAAGAGGGCAGCTGCTTGAGACGCAGCCAAGTGTAAACAGAGGATTTGTACCTGCAGGGTATTGCACTGCCGAATGTGCTTCAAATGAACGTCCATGGCCAGGGACCCTGCTAAAACTGGGCTACAGTAAATCCTTCGAAACCCACAAAAATTTGGGGTGAGGGTTAACATGGAAATGACAATGCATACTCTGGATTCTTGTAAAACTGTGTCCTGCTCTTCAAGGAAAATAACAGGATCCAAAGACTCTTTCCTTCATTCCTAAGGAGTCTGGGCTGGTGTCTATAAACATGTTATGCACTCCCGGGGGGTGGGAGCAGGGAATTCTGAACAATAGAAAAGAGGCAGGGTACAAAGAGCGAACAGGCATTTCCTGTTGCAGATGCCAAGTTCTACAAAATATGTATATATAAACTACTACAGGTACCAAATACACTTCCTGAATAAGGGACTGAGGAAATCTTCCAGGAGCCTGTCTTCTTCTGTTTAAAGTTGCACTAATTAATAATTGAGCAGTTAGCTTTAAACACTGGTTCTCAAACTTTGGGGCACCCGAGCATCAGTTGGAGGCCTTGTTAAAGAATACAGATTCTTGCCAGCCCCCCATGCCCCCTTCCCCCTCATCAGTGAGTCCAAATGAGACCGGACCTGCTGATGTTTCTGTTTTTGAACTGTGGCCCACACTTTGGGAAACAATGGTGCTGAGACTCAGAACACATGTCTGATTCTCTGGTGGCACAGCTAGGCTTCTGTGTCCCACTATTTCATGACACAGTACTCCTACAATCACGGAGAAGAAAGCGAAGCACCGGTCACAACTGGGGTGAGAGGGAGAAGGGGACCCAAAGAAGGAAGGTAGGAGAGGATAAGAATGAAGAGTCCAACACAGGGCAACATTCACTGTAAAAAAAAAAAAAAAGGACACAGCCAATTAAAACAGAAACCCCAAACAACTGAAACACTAACACCCACATTCCTTCATTTATTATTTATCAGTGCTGGATTTTCCAACAGGCAAAATGATCCTGAATTTAGGGCAAAACACACACACACACACAAATAATCAGTCGTTAACACAGAATAAGTAAATCAGAACTCTTACCAAAACAATAATGAAAGAAACTGAATTTAAAAATCAGTTCTCTGACTTCTGATATGCAGGCGTTTACTCTGAAAATCACAGACAAGAGCACACCATAACTTTTCAATATTTAGGGCCTCCTCTTCTACGTGTGTTTATAATATCTGCCTGGCACAAAAAGACTCAGCAGTGGTAGATAATCTCCTTATGCTTTGAAGCCCCTAAAATATTCTATGTACAGAGAGCTGCTCAGCATCAGAAAAAAATAATACATGGCCCCTACCAATTCAGTAAGGGACAGACAGATATAAGCGGATCATGATATGACAGTATTGTAAGACCCACAATAAAAATCTGACAGGGTCAGGAAAAAAGGATAAACTTGCTAGGAAGTGGAGGAGGTCAACCCTGAGGAGCAGCACCGAGCAGAAGGAGCTGCGTGTACGAGGACAAGGCAGCACGGTGGGCTGCGGGGCACTCATCAGAATGAGAAGTGCAAGCAGGGGACGAAGGGGGAGAGGACGCAGGAGAGGCACTCATGCAAATCCACACACCTCAAAGATGCCTGGCCTTAGAAGCCAAAGAAGGGAGAAAGAAGAAAACAAACAAACCACCTCGACCCTGCTCTACCCTAAAGACCTGACAGCCTTACAATGGCATCGGCATCAACCAAATCTACATCTCTGGTTTAGGTTCTGGGTTTTTTTTTTAAGTTCAGCTCAAGTTTCTATCCTTTCACAACTGCAGGTTCAAAGACCCACAAAAGGTAGCACTGGAAGAAGTCTGTAATCATGTAGCCTAAACTCACACCCCACAAATACGTGTTGTGGGTCACAGGCAATAAAGCCAACTTCCCACCACGGCTTCCCCGAGGTGCAGCACACGATGGCTGGCTTCCCGGTCAAGTTCCATGGGCCCTGGAGTCCGCATCCCAAACCCTAGCCAAATCCTGTCGGCCCCAGGACGGTAATTAGAAGGGGGTCTCAGAAGCAGCCCACACCAGCCTCCTTCCCCAGGTGGGAATCACTGCCGGTCTACCTGCCTCAGCTTGTAGCCCGGAGTGCCGGGGCCTTATCACCTTGAGAAAATCTCTCCGTGCTCTGCTTGCACCTCTGACTCAACCTTCCTAAAATACTATGTTCTTTCTGCAGCTCACTCTCTGCCTCCACAGTAGTAAGCAATCCTTCAGGAAGGTTCTTTTGAGGTACTAATCTCTTTTCTTTAGGGAATTCTAGGGGAGGGCACTAAGATCTGCCCTGACTCAAGAAAAGGAGAGAAAAGCTTAAAAATGAAATGGGATCCCAAATTTGGAAACACACTGAACCCGTCTTAGTTACGGTAGAGCTTCCAACCTCCAGGGCTTAAAGGAAGAGCCCTGAGTCCTGGGGCTCCTAAGTTCAGAGGTTGCGTCCACAGACATACGTGGGCAGCTTGGGACCATCAGTTGCCAGCGGAGATTAAGCTCACTACATTTCCTCTGTTTAAAAAAAAAAAAAAAATTCAGGAGCACTTGGGTGGCTCAGTCAGTTGAGCATCCAACTCTTGATTTCAGCTCAGGTCATGTTCTCAGTGTCGTGAAACAGAGCCCCACATGGGCATCGCACTCAGCGTGGAGCCTGCTTAAGATTCTCTCTCCCTCTGCCTCTGCCCCTCCACCCACCCTGCTGTCTCTCTGATGAATA
Organism: Ailuropoda melanoleuca; assembly: GCF_002007445.2. NCBI lineage: Eukaryota > Metazoa > Chordata > Mammalia > Carnivora > Ursidae > Ailuropoda > Ailuropoda melanoleuca. The sequence continues at coordinate 9,562,172 of NC_048226.1, forward strand.
CTGAAGATGCTAAAGGAACGGATGACTGTTAGATCGGAGACAATCTGCTAGCATTCAAGAATTCATGAACAACCCCTGTAGAAGAACATAAGGAAAAAATGAAAATGCCAATATAATTCAGAGAAGGAGACAGACACACTTGGATTTGGGTTGTAACTCTGAACTTCTGGCTCTATTATTGTGGACAAGTTACTTAACCGCCACACTTTATTTTTATCTGTAAAATGAGTAGACATAAGAATAGAAGATGTGTGTGAAATGTTTAACACAGTAGTAGCAGTAAGAAAACATCGGTAGGTCCCCATCCCTACCGCACAATATGAATGACAGGGTTAGCTGCACCGCTGACCTCACATCACACGCAATTCCCACGTCCCATGGACCACAGCCATCACTGTGCTGATCCTGAATTCCAAATGAAGGGTGTCCAGGAGAGAAATATAGACCCCAGCAGATGAGGTGCTCTACTAAATATGCCCTTTATTGTTGGTAAAGTCTCAGACGCCTTCCAGGCTCCCCCACCACTCCGACTGGTGCCGCCCGAAAGTGTTCAGTGGCTTATCTATGCAGCCCTACTGGCACTCCTTCCCGAACCCTCCACCCTGCCCTGCACACACTGCTGGAGTGCACGGTGCTAGGTCCAATCCTCTCACTGTGCTCATGATAATGCCCTCCACCCTGGCTGATTCTGACGGCAGCATTTCTGTTGGTAATCTAACCCAAGCAGTCAGCAAAAAGTTACTTTTTTTCTTTCATTTTCTTCTTTCATTTCCGTGCTTGCCTCTTTTCCTGAACTTGTTTCTTCCAGTGTGTCACACTGTGGATGTCTTCCATCACACCACTCCCACTCCTGCCACAGCATCTGGGGCAGGGCCGCATGCACGATAAATACTAACATGCTTGACATGAACACCAGAGACATAAACTGGTCAGCAACTTTCCTGCCCCGTTTGACAACAAAGGATCTGCAGCTCTAGCTCTAAGAACAAAAACCAATCTATCAAAGCCAAAATAACTCAAGTCAGTCTAGTCCCAGAAGGTTCCCCTAGTAGCTCATCAAGGGTAGTATGGATTCTGCCGAGTGTTAAGAAATCCAGCCTGGATCAATTTGCTTAATCGGCCAGAGAGGTAACAGGGACCAGAGTGGGGGAATTTGGCATCATCTAACTGGAAAGCCTCAAAGCAGAAGGGAGGGCAAAGAGCTGCTCCACACGACACATAGGCTGGCTCTCACGTGACAGCTGGTACCTCTGGGAGGAACACACGCACATGTTACTTCAGTTCTCTTGTGCTGTTTAACACAGGCTTGTGGTTTCCTGCAAAAAAATGGTTTCTGCTCCTTTGCCGAGATCTATATAGGGAAGAAAACTCCAAATGGCTATTACAGGTGAGAAGTTTGCCACCAGCTGTATCCTGTTATCCAAAGAAAACAGAACTGTAGGCTGCCAGGAGGTCCAGGCACAGGAAAGCAAGACCATCAATTCAGTAAGTGCTGACATTCTTATCCCTATGGTAATAAGAATAAACTTTGAAATTAGAAAAATTCATGCACAGCTGGGTTTTATGTAAATTAACTTCAGTGGGGGGTTAAAATAGATATCCGGTAAAGAGACTGCCAAATTCAAGCCTATCTACTTCCTTCATCCTTCCCAACCTCTATCATCCAAAAAGCAAGCAACCCAATGGGCTAAAGTGATGATAAACCATTTGGAAAGACTAAAAATATAGGCAACTGGGCTCTCATACAAATGCAGATCTGACCAAGCTGGACGACCTAACCTGGACGAAGGCCAGGCCCTGGAGTGGCCCGCTACTCTGTTAGGATTTATTTCACAGTGACACACAGCCCACCTTCTTGGACACAGAGCCCACCTTCTTGGACACATTACATGACAAAAGCACTACTACATTATTCTCAAAAGTGGCAGGCGGAAGAGGTACTAGAAGCAGATGCTAGAAATGTCCCTGTTAGCTTTTAAGTTGCTACAATGGTTCTCATAGCTCAAGGATAAATACTGCCTTCAATGTTGTAGTTCTTCAATACTGAGTCTTTAACATCTTGAGAACAATGACATTGTAAAACACAAGAGGAGTGACTCTTTTTTAAACCACATCAAAATCAGAGGGAAAGTTTTGTGCAACAAAGACTTCAAATAAAAGAAATACATATATTTCATAATTAAGTGAAAATACTACAGAATCAAAAAAAAAACTCCAGTTTTTTCAGCAATGCTCTACCTAGGTTTTTTTAAAATACCATTTTATTAACTTCAGTGAAAAAATTTTATTTTTAAAGGAGAATTCCTATTCCTAAAACATCCCTGGCCTGAGTTATTCCCTGAGGAGTCATTCTTGTTTTTAAAACACAGCAGAGTATTTTTAAACATCACTGATAGGAAGGGTGCCTGGGTGGCTCTGTTGGTTGAGCATCCAACTCTTGATGAAAAGAAAAATAAAAATCACTGATAGGCGGGCTTAATGGGTAGAACATGTGACTCCTGATCTCAGAGTAGTGAGTTCAACCCTCATGTTGGGCGTAGAGCATACTTTTAAAAAATTAAGTAAATAAAAATCACTGATAAATTTATTTTAGGTGGAATGAACTAGGGTCAGCCAACTAAAAGGACATGAAAATCATCATCCCCACGTCCAGCAATCTAGATGCCATACAGAACTGTTAACATGCTATAGAACCTGTGATAACTTGATTATCAGCAGTTTTAGCAAAGAACTTTGCTATCTAAAGACAAAAATTTATCAGTGTCCTGAAATAACAGAACTGTTTCTCAACCACTAGATGGGAATGGCATCCCTCAGCAATCTCTCCTCCTTGTAACACGTAGGGTGAAACTGAGTCGGCCCTCAAACACTCAGATGAGGAAATACCTACACATCTTGAAAATGTAACTTATGTAACAGCTGCGGCTAATTCTGTTTGAATATCAATAAAGATCGTTCACTTTCAATTCAGACCTACTGCTTCAGAAAACAGAGCAAGTGTTTGACTAAGATCAAGAATTGGTAAGATCATGGGGATGTACTGTATGGTGATTAACATAATATAATAAAATAAAATTAAAAAAAAAAAAAGAATTGGTAAGATCAGATCTCAAAGGAGTTAAATTATCAACTACTAGGTTAAAAAAAATGTCCTGCAGGGGCGCCCCGGTGGCTCAGTCGTTAAGCATCTGCCTTGGGCTCAGGGCATGATCCTGGCGTTCTAGGATCGAGCCCCACATCAGGCTCCTCTGCTGGAAGCCTGCTTCTTCCTCTCCCTATCCCCCTGCTTGTTCCCTCTCTCGCTGGCTGTCTCTATCTCTGTCAAATAAATAAATAAAATCTTTAAAAAAAAAAAAAAAGTCCTGCGAATTCTAACTTGATCAATTCACTGAAAATGGCTTAAAAGAATGATTTTAAAAAGGCAGCTTTTCATCAAATTACTAAAAGGTTATTGCCAGGCTAAATATGGATGCTATTATACTTGTTCTGGATTTAGAAATAACAAATTTAAAAGAAACTTTAGAGATTATTCCTTGAATTTCGAATTTTCTAAATTCCTCTTAATAGGAAACTCTTAGAAGGCCACCACATATGTTAACTTATTACACAATGCAGGAATGGAAAATTAATTTCCCTACTTGAACTAATTTCAAAAATAAGGTTGCCATAAAAACTCCAGACCAGTTGCCTTAAAACATTTAATTTCTGGCTGTGTGTGAGGAGATAAATGGCACATGACAGATATGCATACTGATGAATTGGGGTTTTTTCCTAGTAAACAGAGCATGTTACTATGCACACAAGACTTCAAATATTTAATCGCTGAGGAATACACACAAGAATCTAGGTAGAGAAAGTCAGGCATCTACGACGCAGTGCTCTCTCCTTTACAATTACAATACTTCAAAATTTCAAAATATGTATGTAGGTGTTCCATAAAATTAATGTTATCATAGAATGACCCAAGTGCTAATCATCTGGCCATAATGAACACTTCAAATGACTATTCTTCCTGAAAATCTGTACAATGAAAAAGGAATTTAGGGAAAAAAGACTAAAATTTCCAGACATTCAGTCCTGAAAGTAAAACTGCTTCTGGTCAGTAGGAGTGAGGGTGAGAATGAGGAGCAGGTACCGGTCTGTGTCTCTGAAGAGCCCAGGCTCCTGAGAAAGTGACTTGATGTGCCAGGGGGTGAAGAAGAGGAGATGTAAAACATGCAAACACAAGGTACTTGAAATGTAACAAAGGGAAATAATTCAATCCGACAAATATTTGAGTGCGTACTCTAGACACAGACTGTGGACAGAAGAACAAACTATAAATAGTCCAAATAAACTCTCTGGGGGGCCCTGAGATCCTGGCTGCTTCTCCACATAAATTAAATAGGCCCTAGAGAAGGCCGCCCCACTACAGCAAACAGTTGGTTCATGCTAGATTGGTCATGGTCAGGAGACAGCCAGAATTCAGACAGATCTGGAAAACCAACTTAAGGTTGCTCCAAAGACCTAAGGTGGGCAAGTCGAAGAATCAACCCCTTATACATCCCATGCCACCTGACAAATGGGTGAGCGACTATGGCCCCAGTAAGAAGGCCAGGAGGGAGGAGGCCGCTGATGTCCAGAGTTAATCATTTGCCTCTGAAAACGGCTGTAAATCAAATAAATGTGGGCAGCACTTGAGTGCAGTGGTAACACAGAAAAGATATTCTACAAACTTGGTCCTTCACGGACACAAACCCAGCAAACAGGAACATGTGACCTGGACGAACCAACAAGCCAAAAACAGTAATGCAAGATGAGGAACCACCAAGAAACAAAATCCTTGCTCCTTACTTGGCAGCCACGCAGAATCCTGAAGAAACAGACTACTCAACTAACCACTAGCTTGGAAGCTTCAAGTTAAAACTTCAGTGCTACCGATCCTCCTTTTAAGTGACTTGAGTAAGATGAAAAAGCTACTCTGGACTGTCAAACTTGGGCTCAGTCACAGCTGTCATTGTGGCTGGCTCTCCATCGGCAGGAAGCGGCAATGGTGAAAACCACGAGCCAGCAGTCTCAGCCTCTACCCCACAAGGTAGAAACTCACAAGTCATTTTTTTTTAATAAGTTTTAAAAGTATATTCTTGATTCCTCTTTCTTTCCCTCTGTTCCTCTCCCCAAATGCTGGTATAACCAAACTACAGATCACATGCTAAAATAATCCCAGAAGCATTTAAATAGAACAAAACTGCCCTGGTACCTACTACAGGCTGAAACTTAGCAAAGACGAAGGCTGCAGAAGGCCTGCTGGCTCCACCCCACATGCTCCTCGCCCCGTGCTCCTCCTGTGCCAGCCTGACACATGACATTTCTGTGGAGACCTAGTCATTTTCTAGCTCATATGTTCGCACAGAAATAGGAACGCCATAAATGTTCAGAGAACAGAGTAAAAAGATTATCAAGTAGCTCCAATTATACCAACTGATCTCACCCTCGTTACAAGTTGAGTCCTGGCATCTGAAATCCATTTCTGAAACTCAACCAAGGGCATTTAAAAAAAATATTCCTCCCTCCCACATTCTCTCAAGTATTCACTACACGTATACTGGATGATAAACATATGTACATGCTCATCCAAAACCACACAACATATTTGTTCATTATTTGTTCATTCATAAAGTAACCACAACATTATTTGTTCATCCATAAAGTAAGCTCCTTAACTCTACAATCTTGACATCCTACAGTTTATCAACCATGAGGACATAACTACCATCACCATCCTCAATAGCACTTATAATAGTTTACTTATTCTATTCAGGCATCTTGCTAATCTTCACGAATTCATCCACTTTACAAATGAAGAGATTCATGGTTAAAGTCAAGTAACCTGTATAAGATTTGCACAGCTAATAAACGGTGGGAGCCGGAATTTGAACCCAGATCTGACTCCAACATGCTCTTAACTTCTTGACTACTGCACTGCTGCCTCTTCTAATTTGTAGTAAGCCTTATAACCTCCATTTCTGACTTTGTGAACGGAAGGGGTTGGACTGGGTAATCATGAAAGCTCCTCCCATCTCTAACACGTCATAATTCCACGTACAGAAACAATGGTTGCCTTAGGTATATAAACAAACAAGGCAAGGTGATTTTGTGAGCTGGGGACTGAGCACAATGATGAAGGAAAGGACGAGAAGTTCTTCTCATTCAGTTTAATGGAAAATGCTTGTAGAGGAGGTAGCATTTCACTAACTGAAGACTGAAGGGATAGGAAGAAGGTAAAGACCTATCTTGTGTAAAGATTCTCTGTAGACTAATTCATCTGTTTCATCTCCCCCAAAATTTACTCTTGTAGACTACTTTACAGATGTGCCCTATTCTGTTTCTCCAAATTAATAGGCAATGACCCGTAGAAAAAGCTGTGCAGTTACCCAACAAGTAAAGCCACTCAACAGACCAACATGTTCCTACTCACATCCAAATGGAAATGTTTACAAGCTTGAGAATCAGCTGGGAATGAACTCCCTTCTCTCCCTTTTACACAAACACAGGCTAACATCCGCCAGCTGAAATCTGCTGCTCAAAAAATTTAGTTGCTCTTACATAAGCAACAGGAACTTCTTAGAATGTTTTCCCCCTAAATTCTACAAAAATCTGATGAAAATAATCAAGCATCAGACCCAATGCCCAAGTTTAAAGGGGAGTGAACAGGGAGTCTTTCATATTTAAAACTGCAGTGAAAGTGAATGGTACTGTTCTGTTGGTACTAGATTAAATTTCACAAACCGCAAGTACTAATGAAGGAATATACCATCTTGTTACTTCATGGCACATACTGAAAAATACATTGGCTTTTCATACAGATAATTAGCATTCTTGAAGCCTGCTATTAAGCTGAACAAAAAATTAAAAAACAAAACAGTTACAAAGTAAGATGGACAGACCAAAGAGACATGTCCACAACCTCCCATTATAGACCCTGATGCTATCCCAGGTCAGAGCAAAGAACAAATAAAGAATGCAGCCACCCACAGAATACCTCCCCACCCAGTACCAGAGGGGGGAAAAAATACCACAGAGCTGGGAATCTAAAAACTCAGTTATGGAATCTCCAAGGAGACACTCCTGCTTGGTTGATACTCGGATATGGGCTAATAGCCTCGGGCCTCCAGTTCTAACAAATACAACCATAAACCCCATGAAGGGTCAGCATTAGCTGCACTTACCAATCCCAAGGCAAGCTCTGCCCTTCAAGGGCTCTCATCAAAACAGAACTGGAAGCAAGTAAAACATTTTTAAAATCTTGCCAATCAAATCAACCTATCCCTTTCACTTTCAAAAATCTGAACTCTTAAGTTAGGTTTCCAGTACCTCATTAGAAGAAATACATCATGGGAAGTTAAGTAGAGATGACAAAGGTTTGGAGAATATTGTTTCATATGCTCTGTAAGTCCTATACTGCCTTTCTGAATGTGGGGAGAAATGGGAGCGGGGGCCCAAACATCAAGGAGGAAAAGAAGGAAAATATGAACATCAAATCCGGTAGAATGGTTAAGTAACGATGTGAAGACTAAAACAGAGCTCTACTATTTAAAAAGTCAACAAAAAAGTAAAGGCAGAGTACCCTGTACTAAACTATTGCTCTTACAGATAAACAATTATAACTGAATAAAATATAAACAGTGCCATTTGAAGGCACTGGAAGGAGACTGAAGCAGACAGCTGAAGGAAGGAAAAACTACTGTGTAAGAATCACTTTAACACTGCTTTTCGAATAAGGCCCAGATCACATGATACAGTAGACAGAAAGCTACGGTCTAAAAATCTGCCTCTAAGCTCTTCCCAAATCCTTGGTAGACCCCTGAATTGTACATATACCGGGGAGAGTCCAAGATTTCCAACAAAAAGCAAATCTGTTAGGCTGAAAGAACTGAGCAGGAATCAAACTAAAGTGGGAGTATGGGGCCAATCCAATTAGCTGTCTGCCAGAACAAAGTTAGTATTTTTAAAAGATAAAAACCATGGTGGTCTCTAAAACATATCATCCACAATGTACGGCATATAATAATAAATTACTAGATATGTGGAATCAGTTTTAACATCTTCCTGGATCCCTTGATAAGTGAATCAGATAAAATCTTTAGCACATGTTCATTTTATGTTTGTAAAAGAGTAACCAATTTACCTTTGAGAAGCCACAGACAGTACGTACAAATCACACATCTGATGAGGAACTTATGTCCAGAATTGACAAGAAACTTTTCCAACTCAATAACAAGACAACAGCTCAACTAAAAACAGATCTTATATCTGTACAGACACTTCACTAAAGAAGATACATGAATGGCTGGTAGGCATATGAAAAGATGCTCAACATCATTAGTCATTAAGGAACAGCCAAATTAAAAATACAATGAGATGCACTTCTACCAGAATCACCCTACATCTATTAAAGAACTTGAATTCTTAGTTAAGTTTTATCACAAAGAAAACTCCAGGCTCAGACAGCATCAAGGTAACATGTTCCAAACATTTAAGGAAAAAATAATACCAATATCAAGAAGTGGGGGGCAGAGGGAGGGGAATGTCCCATCTTCTTTTATGCAGCCAACATTACCCTGATAGTAAATCTAGACAAAGATATTAAAAGCAAAGCAGAAGCCCTCATGAACACAGACACAAAAATCCTTAGCAAAATGTTACCATTTCAAACCCAGAAATATAAAAAAGGACAATACACAATCATCGAGTGGGGTTTATCCTAGGAATACAATGTTGGTTTAATTTTTGCAAGTTAATGGACTTCACCACCATCAACAAAATAAGAAAGAAAAGCTATACAAATATCTCATTAAGATCCAGGAAAAAACATTTGACAAAACTAAACCCTAATCCTTTATGAAAACCCTCGGTAGACTAGGAACAGAAAGGGTACTTCCTCAACCTGATAAAAGGAGTTTACAAAAAACCTACAGCTGAAATTACACAGAGAGATGAAAGTATGAATGCTTACCCCTCAGACAGACAACAAGAATATCAGTTCTCACCAGGAATCTACAAAAGAACTACTAGAAATAACTTGTGATTTTTAGCAAAATGGCAGGCTACAAGGTCAATAAACAAGAATCCATTATATTTTTAAATACTAAAACAACTGGAAGTTGAAATTTCAAGCATTTATAGCAGCACCAAAAACATGAAATATTTAATAAATTTAACAAAATATTATATGTAAGGATAAATTTAACAAAATATTACAACTGTAAACGTGCTTTAAAAAAAACTACATAAGGTATTTAAAAATAGATATGCCCAGTTAATGGATTAGCTCGATATAGTTACACGCCAACTCTCTTCAAATTGAACTACAAATTTAATGCACTTTCAATAAAAACTGCAGTACATGTTCTTATGAAAATCAAGAAGCTGATTTCATAACGCACACAGAAGTGCAAATGACCTAAAATAGCCAAATCAATTTTGAAGAACAAAGCTGGAGGACTTGTACCACCTGCTTTACAACTGAACTATAAAGCCACAGCACTCAAGACCCTGTCGTATCGGTGTAAGGACAGAGAGAGGATGCAAAAAAAAGCACAAACTAAAAAGAAAAAAGTGGATACACTGGACTTCAACAAAATAAGGAACTTCTGCTCTTCAAGACACTATTACAATGAAAAGGAGAAATTGGAGAGAAATTATTTGCAAAACATATCTGATAAAGGACATGTATTCTGAATACATGAAGAACTCTTAAAACTATATGACAAATATCTCAAAAAAATGGACAAAAAACATTTAATAGCCCTTTCACCAAAAAAGGCAGATGCTCAATATTAGAAGTCTTCAAGGAAATTAAAATTAAAATTAAAATCTCCATGAGATAAGCACTATACACCCCCTAGTATCACTTAAATTTACAAGACTGACAATACCAATATTCGATAAGTAAAGAATGACTGGAACCCTCTCATATATTGCTGGTGGGAAGGGAAAAATGTATAGGCACTTTGAAAGTTTGATCATTTCTTAATCCTACTCTTGGGTATTTATTTACTCAAGAGAAATGAAAATACATGTCTATATAAAGAGTTACATGCAAATATTTCTAAAAGCTTTACTCATAAATAGCTAGAAGCTAGAAACCATTCAAATGTCTGTCCAAGTGAGCAGATAAAACAATTTGTGGTATATCCATACAATGGAATACTTCTCAGCAAAACAAAGGGAAAAAAAAAAAAGGAACTACTGACACATGTAACTATGTTGACAGATTTCAAAAGCATTATGGAAATGCCAGATATAAAAAACTATATGTTGGATGATCTCACTCTTACAAAATTCTAGCAATGGTAAAACTGTAGTGACACAAAGTAGATCAGTGCTTGCCTGGGCTCTGGAGTGAGGGAAGGGGGCTGACTGCAAGAGGCAAGAAGGAAACTTTCTGGAATGAGGGAAAAGTTCTATCCCTTGATTGTGGTAGTGGTTATATGATGGTATGCAGCTGACAGAACTAATTAATTGAACTGTACATTTTAAATGGATGAATTTTACTATGTATGTAAATTGTACTCTAATAAAGCAAATTTCAAAACAATTTTCTCACTTCTAACAACTCAACAGTCCTTTATAAAGCTGTGATGTTCTACATCACTGTGTTGAACATGAGTTTTCTCGGTGCCATGGCTGCACCAGGATAACTAGGTCTCAGCTTCTTCCACAACGTGAGCGGTAACAGGCCGGCAACAAGGGGCCAGCAAGAAGTCGCAGGCAGCATGCAAAGTGCATAAAACTAGGTAACTAAGGTACTGCCAAACTTTTGCTAAACGGGACTGAAAAGTACACAGATAACGGGGATAAGAAAGAGGACAGTTACAACAACACGTAACCAACAGCAGCCACATGATGTTACGGCTCACAGGAAAGGATAAAACTGAACGTTCCTGGAAGGTGCCACTCTATTTGTCCCCATATCTTCACAGAGACATAAAATCACTGAATTCTCTTCACTGTCAATACTTAAAGCTCTGGTCCTTTGTCCAACTGCAAGCTTGCTGGGTGCACACTGGATACTCAGAACGAAACAAAGTGATTAGGGCATACCAACTTAATTATAGAGTTATAGAATCAAAGGCAGGGAGGGACAAGAGAAGCTATTCTGAAAAGGGAAAAGCCATTAAAAAAAATAAAAACCAGGAATCCGTAAGCTAGATAAGGATTTCAAAAAATCTGTACAAGCCACGTCATCTCTCTAGGCCTCAAGTTATTCCTCTATAAAACAAATTCTATAATCCCCACTCGAATACTTAAGGATTCTCTGTTTGAGGTCCAAAGTGTCCTGGACAAAGTCTACAAGCATACGTACTAGAACAGACCGGTTGTGTTATTTAATACATGCTGTTTAGGGATGCCTGGCTGGCTCAGTTGGCAGAGCATCTGACTGTGATCTCAGGGTTGTGAGTTCGAGCCACACTGGGCATAGAAATTACTAAAATTAAATAAATAAATATATATATACACACACATATATATATATACACACACATATACACTTAAAAAAACCACATGCTGTTTCATAGTCATGGTGTCCTTGGGTTGAAGGAAAAAGAGGTTAGTAATTAAGTCCACCTCTCTCTCTCTTTTTTTTTTAATTCATGAAAGAGAGAGAGAGGCAGAGACAGAGAATGAGCAAGGAGAGCAACAGAGGGAGAGGGAGAAGCAGGCTCCCCACTGAGCAAGGAGCCCTATGTGGGGCTTCATCCCAGGGCCCTGAGATCATGATCTGAGCTGAAATCAAGAGTTGGATGCTTAACCAACTGAGCCATCCAGGCACCCCAAGTGAAGTCCACATCTTGATGGTAGTGGGTTCACCAGAAATGACCTGCAAGTGATAATGCAGAATGGCATCGTATCAATAACTGAAATACTGGTGGCCATGTCATTCTCATTCCCAGGCAGCTATTCCAGAAACATGCTCAGGGATAAATGCTAAACTTTACACCTAACACAGTACTTGTCTATACTGGACTATTTGTTACAACTTGGAGCAGCCTGGAAAGAGGTAGCTTGACGACAATAATACCCAACAGTAACTCACACTGCACACAGCAACTACAGCCAGAACTTTAGATCTCCCTATTCTAGAAGGCTCAAATAAATGCAACCTCTTATGATCAGAGGCACTTTTGGGTCACAAAGGACACACACAAAGGTCTAGGGCCTCTCATTTATCCTCTTAAACCTTTGTGCATCTAACAAGGGCCAGCGACTGTGCTCCTGGGACGCAGCGATTAATCAATTGGTAGTCACAGCCCTGAAAGAGCTCTCAATCTGTTAGAGAGAGATGATACGTAAACACCTAATTACAAGGCAATGGCAATAATTCTACAGGTATTTACCAAGTTTAAAGTGTGCAATATGGACACACTCCTCACCTCTCAGGAGTAGTGTTCTCTGACTTACAAACACTAGTTACGACTAAACTCTTTACCCAAATATTAATGTAATACAGAATTCTACATATCCAGTTCATGTCCTAAGCCCTTTATATTTCCTCTGCTTTGTTTAGGTCTCTTCGTAAGATAAAGAACAAAACATTTCAAAGTGGAACTCATCTGAGAACCCCAATCTTCTTTAAAATATCAGAGCTCTCTTGGGGCACCTGGGTGGCTCAGTCGGTTAAGCATCCAACTTTTTATTTCAGCTCAGGTCATGATCTCAGGGTCGTGAGATCGAGCTCCAAGTCCGGCTCTGTGCTCAGTGCAGAGTCTGCTTGTCCCTCTCTCTCCCGCTGTTCCTCCCCCCACTGGCTCACACACTCACGCTCTCTTTTTCTCTCATAAATAAAGAACCCTTAAAAAACAAAAAATAAATTAAAAACATCAGAGCTGTGATATTAAAATGCTAGTGTGACTGGGGCACCTGAGTGGCTCAGTTGGTTAAGTGCCTGCCTTCAGCTCAGGTCATGATCCCAAGGTCATGGGATCAAGCCCCACATCCGGCTCCCTGCTAAGTGGGGAGCCTGCTTCTCCCTCTCCCTCTGCCTCTCTGCCCCACTTGCCACAAAATTCTAAGGTTTTCGTTGTTGTCGTTCTTTTATATTATTCTGAGACAAAAATACAGGAAAAAAGCAACACGTAAATTTTAGTCCCTGAAGTATAGCAATCAGGCCTCAATCTGGCCTTAGTCCACACTGAAGGCAGTAACTCAAGTAAAGACGAGAAAGCACGCTGGCCAAACCTGCTCAATCTACTCATGGATAAAAGGCTGAACCAGAGAACCCAGATTCAAAAGATGATGGGCTGGAACATCGGGCCCTGAAACTGTTCACTTGTTCGTTTATTCCTTCACGCATTCACCAAGTTTAGTATACAACTACTGCCACGCACAGTGTTAGGTGCTGCAGAGGGAAAAATAAAAATGCAGTCCTTGCTCTCAAAGTATATACATTCCATGGGAGGTACATATGAAAACAAGTAAGTGGAAGGACTTACCTGGTTATCCAGGTAGAGGAAGACACGAGGGAGTGTGGGGAAGAAAGAGCAGTCAGGAAAGAGAGAAGAGGTGCCCCCTAGCTAAGTCTCAGAAGCTGACTACATCAGGGATGAGAGGGAAGAGGAGTCATTCCAGAAATAAAACTGTGTGCACGCTCATACAAGAGGCACAAATAGTCAGCTGTTTCGGGGTCTGATAACTGAGTAGTTCAACAGGGCTAGAGCACAGATTCTATGGAGGTGATGCTAAAAAGAAAGACACAAACTCAGGGATTAAGCAAGTTCAGGGATAAAAAGCATAATCACTCAAACATTGATTAAGCACCTCCTGTGCACCAGGTACGGAAAATACGCAAGGTATGCATTTAGAATCAAGTACATCACATAAAGGTAGAAAGAGGTGGTAGAGCAGAGTCACTTGTAAGATACACTAAAGGGATGGTTGACAGAAAACTCAAATCAAGTCAACAGCATAATATGGCTGCCCAAATCACTGGCGTGCATTAACAGATGTATCATTAACACAGCTGTATACATGCACGCACACGCGTGTGTGTGTGTGTGTGTATTCAGTACAGTAATAGATATTTCGTGTCCACGCAAAGAAGCTGGCAGGTGAATCCAAACCACTATTTATTCAACAGGCCAGGAATATAATGGTCCATTCTGGGAACCCCACCAAGATAGACACAGACAGAAAAGGTTGGAAACGAAGTGAAGGGGGTGGTAAGAGAAATGAAAACCATGTTGTGGTTGTTTTTTTTTTTTAAGTAAACTCTATGCCCAATGTGGGGCTTGAACTCACAACCCCAAGATCAAGAGTCAGCCAACTCTACTGAGCCAGCCACATGCCCCATGAAAACCATGTTTTAAAAAGTAACAGTTGATGAAACCAGAAAGGTTTAACCAGGAGAAAAGGTCCAAGGATCTTTAGATTAAAGGATCTTTAAGTTTCTCTTAATGCCAAGATTCTATAGCTTGCCAACGCAGTATAAATTTTAAAAGCTTTTTATGGTGTTTCAAAAGTTTATTCAAGTCATCACTGTCACCAATACAATGTACTGTGTGTCTCTTACGAGTAAGGTGGGGTGCTACAAAATAAGACGAGGAAGGTGGATAGGAGGGGGTAAGTACTAAAGTGCAAATACTTGCTTTTAAAAACCTCTGGTCTACTACAGTGCAGACGACAGATCTATACGCGGATATAGAACAAGGTTAGAAATAAATGCCTGGAGATCAATAAAGATAAATAACTCTCAGTTTAAGAAAAAGATGGATGATTAAGAAGCTACCAGTTTCAAACTACCTCTGTGAAACTAATTCCTTAAAACAGAATTACACAAAGATGTATAAAATGAGAAATGACCTAGAGTAATTAGCTATGATGAAACCCAAAGGAAATCAAAGGAATAAATATTCATGTGGAAAGCTTATTATTATATACAGATTCTTTTAAGCTTCAAAAACTAAACAGATATTATCCCTATTCTACAGGATAATGCACATCAGGGTTCAAAGACTTGTCTAAAGACACCAGGCTCAGAAGTGGCAGACTCTGGAATCCGTAGGACTCCAAAGCTCTTTCTTTGTTAACCCAAGACTATACTACCTCCCAAAATCTGTAACTGGATTTCTAACACCTATGCAGGACACACACTGGTATACACACTGGAATAGGCACAGGCACAAAAAGAAAAGACAAGGGAGACGTGAGTATTTATAAACAGGTGAGTCACTGGTCTGATAAAACCTGAGGCAGAGGCACTGACCCCCAAGCCAGACTTTAACCCTCTGGTTGCTGGGTCACAGGGGCTGTGTTAAAAGGGAAGGGAGCATCTTAGGGGAAGTCCAAGGGTAGCCACAGCAAATGGGCACAGAGGTTTGGGGCAGTATTTCAAACTTCTAACAAGCATGATGGCCTCACCAGTGCATACTAGCTGGGTGTGCAAGCATGCATTTCTAAAAAGGTTAAGGTCAGAATCACAGGAATTTGGCTTCCACATTTCAGCCACAGCTTCACGACAACTCCTTACCAAGTGACTTCCAGCTCTGCCAACAGCATCATCCTCTAGGAGAGAAAAGGAAAGACCCAACAAAAGCCTCCCCAGAGGTTGCTTCTGCCAAAGCTGACTCTGATATCAATAGAACTCACTGCCTTTGATGTAGCCAGTCCAGCTGAAATGCACCAGTCTCCTTTCTGCCCTTTCTCAGAAACAAGAAGAGGATAGCAGGAAAGGCAAGAAGAAAGAAGAAAGGCAGAGGGAAAAGCAGGGCACACAAAAAGACCCAGTGTTCACTGCAGACCTCCAAAGGAAACCAGCCCTGGCACAGTTCAAAAAACCCACCATATTCTACCATTTTGCACAATTCAGTCTTGGCTGCGACTTAATCTACTGATGGCCTAACAGTGTGGATTTCTAAGACCCAGAAAGGAACATGCCAGTAGGGACTGAAATCAGTCAGGCTTCTTAAGATCAGACATTTGGGGGGGCGGGGGGGGGGCGGAGTAGGTCAATCAAGCCATGGTTCTTCCTAGGCTCTACGCCCCCATTCTTTTTACCGCCTTCTTCTTATGAACAACATCAAACAGTAATAAGTTTTACTTAATTCTCCATTGCATTTGGGAAATGTGTATCCCTGTTCCTTCAAGTAACTTTTTCTATCCCATTCTCCCTCACTTCTCTTTCCGGAACTTCAATTACATGCATAGTACAGACCTTTTTTAAACTGTCCCCTGGGTCTTTGTTTCAATCTCTTCCGTCTGTTCTTCTGATTAGATCATTCTTACCGATCTAAAAGTTCAGTGATTCTTTACTCTGTTATTTCTGTTCTCTTAAACTTATCTTAGAAAATTTTTATTTCAGGTATTTTTCTTTTTTTTGCAATTTCTGTTTCTGTGCTGATTTCAACAACATAACTTTTCATTACAAGTACGTCTTCCTGTACATAACTGAGAATAGTAATAATAGCTGCTTTTAAATCTTTACCCACTAAATCCAACATCTAGGTCACCTTGGAATCAATCTCCATTGATGATATTTCTCTTGAGAATGGGTCACGTTTTCCTGTTTCTTCCTATTCTTTAAGATTTATTTATTTATGTACTTGAGAGAGAAAGAAAAGGGCAAGAGCATGAGTGCATGCGCAGCGAGGAGGGGCAGAGGGAGAGGGAGAAGAGAGAGAGTCTTAAACAGACTCCACGATGAGTGCAGAGCCCCACATGATACTCGATCTCACGACCTTGAGGACCATGACCTGAGCCAAAACCAAGAGCCGGATTGCTTAACCAACTGTACTACCCAGGTGCCTGTTTCTGCATATTTTGAGGCATTTTAGATTGTACCCTGGATATTGTGGCAACACTGGATTGTTCTATCCTCCAAAGAATCTTGATTTTGTTTGCTCGTTTGTTTGTTTGTTTGTTTGTTTATTTTGGCAGGCAGTTAGCTGAACTAAGATGCCCAACTCCTGCCTTAGGTGGCAGCTCTAATCTGCATTCAGTTGAAGCCTTAGCTTGGCTGCCCCAATCATGTATAGATCACCCAAATATTCAGGGATTATCCTTGGAAGGTGTAAGTATGGCTAATTTTTCTTTTTCTACTTCATACTCTAAAATTTCCATAATGAGCTGTGTTCTACATATTTCCAAATTCCCATCATGAGCATATTCCAAAAAGGCAGAATAAAGGGGATACTTTTAAAGAATATTTAAAAGTTAGTATTTTTTTTCACCACTGCTTAAAGCAGATGCCTCATCCCCTGACGGCACCTGCTTCTATTCAGCCAATATGTGAACTCTTTCCATGATACTCTGGTTTAGGAAAGTCAAAAAAGGAATTCATTACACTTTACCAATGCAGTCACAGCTCCACATCACTCTCCACTAAGGGCTGGAGTTCTGCATGTGAAGACAGAGACAATAAATGGAAAAACCTAAAATAAAGGCAAATCCGTTTGTCACCAGGCAACAGATGTCTACAAAGGACAACGCCTGAGAAAACAGGTGTGTCCACATGGAGTGGCTTACAAACCACTGCAAGGAGCCAGGGGCCACGACTAGACAACACAGAGTTGTGACACATAATCTCTACCTAATTCTACCACAGCTCCAAGGCTACACACTGATAAGCAGATTCAACCTGTGCTTCCCGAAAGAACAATAGATCCTCTCTTCAAAAAACAAAAACAAAAACAAAAAACAAAAACCAACCTTCAATGGGTCTCCTAACCCTTATTTTTTAAAAAGCCTTGCAAAGCCAAGAATAGGTTTCCTTCAATTTCATATCCTCCGAAGCACCTGGCGCCGTCCCACACCACAGCAGGCCCTCGACAGCGGTGGGAAGCAGCATTCGCTTTCGAGGTCAACTAGATTGAGGTGACAACTTTGGTATGCCTCTTACTTTCTCATTTTAGAGGAGTTACTTCTAAAGACTGGTAAAAAAAGCAGATATAGAATAGATTCCTTCCATGAGGTCTGGAGCAATTCACTTAACCTCCCTGAGCTTCAGGTCCCTGGTCGGTAAAAAGGGGATCATACCTTCCTTACAACACTGTCGGGAGGATTAAGCAAGAAAACTAAGTAGAATGCCTATCTACAGTCAGGCCTGGCGCACTGGAGATAATAAATCATTGCCATTATTGTGACAGTATCAAACAGAGAATCCATAGCCTCATGGAACTTATGGGTAAGGTTCATGAGCTTCAACAAGAGCTCAGAGCCAACAGCTCTACGTGAGTTGACTAGAGCCAGGGCGGGTGACGGAGCTGCTCGCTGAACTATCAGAAAATAGAAAGTGAGGACAGCGAGACTCCTATAGACAATGAGGTAGTGCAGTCCTTAGTATCTGGATCCTGGTTAAGGAGGAGTGGTCAGGATTGGTTTTCATCTCTAACACCTTATGAATAGTCATCTCCAACTCAAAGTAGAAAGGCCTGTTTAACTAATGTTCAGTGTATATACCCGAGTGACTCAACAATTAAACAGTTCTGATTTTGCTTACAACAAGAAGGACAATCTTACAACAGTTGAGTATAAAAGCAGAAAGTGTATGATTCTTTGCTCCCCGAATGACCTGAAGCTTGGAAAAATGCCATGCACTACACAAAAAGGGCTTTTCTGGTTTTCTATGTTTGAGGCAAGACAAATAAGGAAGATCTAAGACCTACTGCTCAGGATGGTGGTGTACAAAAACAAGTACATAAAAGAGTCCCTTATCTGTTTCATTTCCCCTTTTTTCTCCAAGGAGAATGAACTTCAGACTACATGATGCCGAATGAATAACAGCAAAGCAAAAATTAACAGCCCAAGACCTGGAAAACTCTGTCAGAGTGTCTGACTTAAAGGAGTTTGTCCCAGGTCAGAAAGAGATTTACTTCCTGAGTCCCAAAAAATTACTTAGGCATACAAGAGACAGAAGAATGTAAAGGGACAAGAGCAATTTGCAGTATGAGAGTAGACTCCATCAACTGTGATCTATTGAGTTTTATGTCAATGTCAGCCACAAATGGTTAAAGGGATGCTTTGTGAGCCTTCCAAAGGGAAATAATCTAAAAACCCAGCGTACATCGATGAATAAGACATTCCAAGACAGAGCTCTTTCTTTTTTGTTTTTAAGTAATTTTTTCACCCCAAGGGATTGAGAGTATGTCGATTTCAACAGAACACCTGTCCAAATCTCCCATGATATTGCTGTGAAGGAAATAAAGAAATGTGGTTTAAGAGGAGGTGGTCGCCTCAGATTCAAGCATGGTATGACTAAAATTCTCCCTCCCCCAGCACATGCCACTGCCTATGCTTCTAGGGTAAACTGCGTTGTTTGTTTTTCTAGGAATTTGGGGAAGCACTGTGGAAGGGGGGAAAATATGCCCCACTTCCTACTGTTGCCATCCTCAATCCTAACATGGTTTCAACAGCAAAGCAAATGAATAACTGATGAATATCTATAAGAAACAAGGTCTCTATTACAGGCAACTACAACTCTTCCCCACCCCACACACTCGTTCCAAATCTGATGAACCCTTTTAACAAGACCTTGAAAAATCCAACAAAATGACCAAATACACAGACTATCTGAGATTCATTAGGAATACTAATATATTGAAAGTAAGAACAAGGATCCAGGGTGCCTGGCTGGCTCAGCCAGTGGAGCATGACTCTGCATCTCAGAGTCGTAAGTTTGGGAGGGAGGAGTAAGACTGAGAATCCATAAACCCTTAAAAGGCTAAGAAAGATGTACCAAGGATGTACAGGAGGTGCCCCAGGTTCCAAGATGTAATTTAATATGGATATAAACGAATCCTAAACGTCTCTGTCAACACCCAAATGGACACAAGAAACCTATCTTATCAGCACATGCAGAAAGAGACCTATGACTTTTGGTAGCCAATAATCACTCTTCAGTCAATAAGATGAATTAGGGTTCTCAGGTCAAAGAAGGGGATAGCCTGGCTCAATTTCTTGACAGCTGTTAAGAGACAAAAGGGGAAAAGAGAAATGAACTTCAGAGAGCTTAGGTGAGTTATTCAAGATAAAATAGTTATTAAATATGAGAACAGGCCGATACCTCAGGGGGGTGCAGGGTTTCCTTTTGGGGTGATGAAAATACTCTAAAATTGACTGTGGGTTATCATTGCACAACTATGAATATCCTAAAAGCCCCTGAAATGTACACTTCAAACAGATAAATTATTTAGTATATAAATTATATCTCAATAAAGCCTTTTAAAAAAGTTAGAGTGAAGAATCAAACCCAGGTCCATATCCTTTCCATCTTATTGAAGAATTCTAATTTTTTTTAAACAAAGCTATTATTTAAAAAGCAAATGGGAGATTCTGTCCTTTTATGAGTACACATTTACTTTTTTGGCCTAACCCATTTCCCATTCCTTCCTTAAAGTTCAGAAAGCAGGATAAAGAACATTAAGTCCTGTCAAGTAGCACACCAAAACCCAGTGAAGTCACGGAAACTATGGCTCAAGTCTTCCACATGTTGTTTGATTTGGCACTGACTTTGTTCCAAAACAAAAAGAAAATCTCATTTACCTGACTTGCATTTGCAAGGGTACGACCAACTTCCACAGTCTACAACAGCATTATCCAACACACAGATTAAAGCAAAAGGCCCAAGGTCTGAGGTCATCAGTCTACATTATCCCCCAACTCCCTTTCTCTGTCTTCATTACAGAATTATGGTTATTTGTATCCAGGCCACACAATTTTGTACTTTATACATATCAGAATGCCTCTTCTGTGACCTCTAAGTACCTAAAGCTCTCATATTCACCCAACATACAATCACAGAGCTCATGCTACACGCTAGGAGCCACACTGGGTACTGCAGAGATGATGCTGAGTCCGCTGAGGGTTTCGCCTTACAGTCTAGCGAGGGACAAAGTCAAATCAGCACACTAATAAACAGAAAACCGTAACGGCATTACAAAGATGAGGTGGTATTATGAAAACAAATAGCAGGGAGATTTTACCTGTTTGGTGAAATCAAGGAAAAGCTTCCCAGAAGAAGCAACTATTAGAGCTGAGAGATGAGAAATAATAGTCAAAGAGAAGAATCCTTGAGGTACAAAGACCCTAACAAAGTAGGTGAATAGGAAGGATTAAAAGAAAACAAATGCAAAGAGAACAGAAGGGAATACTATATGAAATGAGGGTGGAAAAGAGTAGGAGCCAGACCACTGAGAGCTCCCAGACCCCATCAACTCTCACTCTATTTCACGAGAAAGGGTCATGATTAGAAAAGGATCCCTTGTTTATATACTGGACAAGAGAGTGAAAGGCGCCAGGCGGTGCTGGATACGGATGCCAGCCAGAAGGCTGTAGCAAGAACTCAGGTAAGAGGGCAGGGCTCGGGCTCAGGTGAGTGATGAAGAAAGAAAGAAGGGGGTAAACAACAGATAACAGGATGTTAAACTCAACAAAGTTTGTGGACAAATGCAATAAACATGGGGTGAGACAAAGGGGCTATCAAGGATGATTTCTAGATTTCTGCCTTGCACGATGGAGATGGACAGTGGTGTCGCTTATCAAGAATGTCAAGGAGAGGATCAGGAATTCGTGTGTGCCTGTTTCTCCCCCAGCTCTAGGACAGCCACGCAGTGTATTTCCAAATACTAATGAACCAATGAGTGCACACACTGCTAAGAGCCCTATCTAAATGATTTTCTTATGGGGGTCCGTTTTCTGAAAAATTCTAGCTAAACAACAGATGAGTTTTCACGAAAACAACTCTAAAACTTAGCTAAAGGTGAGTGACGACCACACATTCCGGCTCAGAAGGCACACTTCACAAAAGCACAGGACAAAATATTAAAGCATAGTCCCCCCAAACACCAGAGGCCTGTCAAGTGTCACATGCTGGATTTCTGCTTCCAGCACAACACCTCTCTCCCCAAACCATCTTCTTTCCTGCACTAAATAATCAAGTTGATGGCATTCTCTCATAAAACTGCTAAAACACCAATCATTCTACTTTCATGTTTAAATGCCCTTCTTTGTTCTCTACAAAGATACACTTACCTTTTGAGACCTCTTTCTGGGAATGACAATATCAAAGCTAAAAGGAAATGTTGGTAATATAGTTCCAGTCCCTTTTATCTTACAGAAAAGAAGAATGACCCTAAGAAGTAAGGAAGTAACTTCTTCAGTGACAGACTGAACGGGACTCAAACCCTGAGGATCCAATCCTTCTCCCCACTCCACCTCCCACATGCTGCCAAGGCAGGTTTTTCCAACATAAAAGTATTTTATTTATTTGATGCCTCGGAACATTTCTAATCATTATAGCAACTGGCTGGAGGACTGGAAATTAAAAGTTCACTGAACTGCAGCTCATCTTCAAGCCGCAATACAGCCCATGAGGGGCACTGACAGCGGCACCCACAGACGAGCAGAACGAGGGAGGACAAGAGACAGAAGGTACAAAATCTGTTACTGCTGTGCCGACACTTCCTACCTCATCTACCACCATAAGGTGCACAAAACCGTTCAAGTTCCCCCAAAGCCAGAGCAAGGAAAAAGGAGAGGAGAAAGAACCTCAAATCGATTTTTGCTCATTAGTTTTGCTTCTTAGCTTCAAGAAGGGCTGGGCTAAGTGGCAGGAAGAAAAGACATGTCTGGCCAGACAACCTAGACAACTTACCTCTGGATAGCCCTCACATCCAACAAGTACTTCTCCACTCCATTCCCTCAGTTTCAACTATCTCTTACATGCGAATTGCTCTTGACATTGACTATATGTAACTCCAACTTCCCTCCTGAGCTCCATACCCTAACTGCCCAGTAACCATCCTGTTCCCCATGGATGTTCTCCACCAAACCAACCTTCTGTACTCTCTTCTCTGCCTTTCATCCTCATTAATGGTCTCACTTCCAGCTCTCAAGCAACTCTTTCCTTCTCCCTCACCTCCTACACTGTATCTCAACAAACCCTATTTAGTTTACCCCCACAATGACCCCTTACCCAGCCCCACTGCCCCAAGTCCTCATCCTCTCCCTTGGACTATGGCTTCCGTACTGTTGTCCCTGCTTCCGAGCAGGAGCTGTCCCCCACATCATTTCGAGGTTCAACTCCCCCACAACTGGGATACAATTTGTGTGTCAATTCTCTGCTCAAATCCTTCCAAGGGCCCCCTGCTTTCTCTTTCTTCACAACAAGGACACACTCCCTAGCCCCAACCTACTGTCTACCCCAGTGTTCGTGCCCTGCTGCCATCACTGTGCTGGCAACACCAGGCTGCTCACCAATCCTGGCACTTCTACAACTAAAGTCAAAATAATTAGAAGGAAAAACTGCAGGTACAGCACCATTACAATGAGACCAATATGAATAATTTTTGGCTCTCTCCACTACTTCCTTAATTCAATTAATTGATTAGATTTCATTAATTTAATTATGGCCTGACTTCTTTCACAGTTGATGGTATCTTTTTCCCCAAGCCAGTCTACAAGTACTGTAATGAAGGTAAATCACAGCACTATGGGAGCCCAAAGGAAGTCATAATTAAATGAATTCTCATCAGAGCACACAGCTATATAAACTATTCCCACAGTATGACAAGCAGATAAGAAGATAGAATTAAGTCCCATGTCAGGACAGAATATCCCAAATAACAAGCTTCTCACATGGAAGATCAATAAAACGGTTTCTGCATCAATGATCACTACAAATCTTAAGATGGTATCAGTTTACTTCTCTGTCTTCAAAATTAGAACACATCAATCTTCTCCCCAGCTGAGTCTCAGATGGACCATCAGAGTCTACCACTCCCATTGTGAGCTCCGGAAATGTAGAGACAAAGTGCCTTTCAGTGGTGAGGTGCCAAGCTGTTCACCACTTTGGTATTATAGGGGCCTCAAAAACAAGGGACCACCTGCACACCGTGCTAACCAAATATTCATTAAAATTATCCACCATCTTTTAAAAATTTAAGTAATAACCCCAAGAAGATTCATTCCAAAGAACTATTTTGCTCAGATAACTTATCAGAGATCAGACGATAAGGGCTTTTCTGATTGAGCAACCATCTGGAGGATGAAGGGGAAGAAGGAAGGGTAGAGCAAAAGTCTTACATACTTTAAGAGCAGACAGATATTAAATGGAAAAACAATACGTGTGACCCCATGCAATTTCTCTCTACTTTAATTTCCTTGGCTGTAAAACAGGTTTTAAAACAGCTATGCTGATTATACCATATGAAGAGTTAACTTCTGCGGTAATAGAATACCTCAGGGGAAAGGGGCTGGGAGAGAAAGCCTCCAGGACTTAAGAGGTCCAAAATGGAAAGTAGAAGGCCACTCAGAACAAAATCCCCTCACCAGGAAGTGCTGCTAGAATCCTGAGGTTGGCCTCACTAAATTGTAACTAAATTGTAATCCCTTTCCCACAAATCTTCTGAAAAAGATTAAAATGGATTCTTTACTCCCTCCTAGACATCCTAGAAGGACTGGTTTGTTTGCTGGCATTTTATTCAGCCACGAACTCTTTTTCTTTCCAATTTTTCTGAACATGTGAAAAGCAAAAAAAACAACTCAAAGTAAAGATTTTAACTTTTTACTCCTGTATGGATTTCTTCTGCAACCAAGTTAAAGGTTCACTGGCACCAGAATAAGAAAAAAGAAAATAATTCACTTTTTAATTCCTTTAGGATTTCTTTTCCACACCTCCTAAACCACCTTTTGTCATTCTTTGTCCTGATTCACTGGTCCAAATATGGTAAGATGATTGCTGGAAGCTGTGACCCTTGGTTGTTTTCTGTTCTACTGTTTGTTTTCATGAGCCTGACGTAACAGTAAGATGCTCCACTCTAGCCTGAGTTCTAATGTTCGGCCCCAAAAGAACATTTGTCCGAATAAATACAATTTATATAAGTAGTTAGCTTAAGTGTAAAGCCCTAAATCACTAAACAAAATAGTTTAGTGATTAACAGAGTAGGTTAATACAGAGAACTCTGCCTTTAACTGTCCAGGGTCCAAACACGCCACCTCCCTCTCCACTCATTATACCTCAAGCCTTAGCCTGAATCATGAAGAAAAAAATTTCTGCTGACAAACGTCAATGGAGGGGAAAATAATCTGGATTCCTGTACAAACATATCAACCACCTTTCTGCTTCCAGATAGGATACCATGGCAACGACATAACCAACAGATTAAAATAAATTACGCTATTTGATAAAGCGAGGGTGTCTGTGGGAAATTCTGGCTGTCGAGAAGGCCCTGACCATCATAAACATCTCCTAAATGAAGGAGGAATGAGCTCCAGGATCACAAACATCATACAAACCCGCACCTTGTTTGCATTAAAAGAAGAGTGTGCTACAACTGATGTTCTCACCCATTAACTCAAAGGCACATAGTCTGATGAGGTGAGATTTAAGGGCACCTCGGGGAAGACAGAGATCCCGATGGTAGGTACTCCCAACCACATCACCAGAAACGTATTTCATGGTTCCCCCACATGAGAAATTAGGAATGCTGACATATCCTGGAAGGATCTTTGCTGAGTAAGCCAGTCCATTTTACAGATGAAGAAACTGAGTGGCTTGCTGAGGTAATCCACAGCTACTCATTAGGTAATGCAAAATAAATTAAATCAATCCAGTTCAAGGAATTTTCATAGTTAAAAAAAATCCCAGCTTTCTCCTTCGTCTTTCTACTCAGCTAATAAATACCAAAGTCAGAACTAAGGCTCCCGAAGTTGAAAGAACAGTACAGAAAGGAGAAGAGAACCAAGTCTTAATTTGGACAGGACATAACGGGATCTTGGAACTTCTTTTTTTTTTTTTTTTAAGATTTTATTTTATTTTTATCTGACAGAGATAGAGACAGCCAGTGAGAGAGGGAAACACAAGCAGGGGGAGTGGGAGAGGAAGAAGCAGGCTCACAGCAGAGGAGCCTGATGTGGGGCTCGATCCCATAACGCCGGGATCACGCCCTGAGCCGAAGGCAGACGCTCAACCGCTGTGCCACCCAGGCGCCCCGGGATCTTGGAACTTCTAATTCTGGTAGAGAATAAAAGGGAGACCACATGAGCCAGAAAAGAAAGAAAAGGGGAGCTATTGCATCCTTTCTTCTTGTAAAGCCTTCCAAGCCATGAAAGAAAATACAGCTTAACAATCTGAACTGAAAAATGCATAAGTTTTTCCCCTAGTTTTCAGATCTATCACATACTACCTAAATGACACTGGGCAAATTATTTAACTCAAGACTATAAAAGAGAAAGGGGAGATACAAAGAATGGAGAAAGGGAATAAATTCTCATTACTATTTTTGGGGCACTTGGGTGGCTCAGTCAGGTAAGCATCTGCCTTCAGCTCAGGTCATGATCTCAGGGTCCTGGGACTGAGCCCTGTGTTGGGCTCCCTGCTCAGCGGGGTGTCTGTTTCTCCCTCTGCCTCTGCCCTCACTCATGCCTGCTCTCTCTCTCAAATAAATAAATAAATATCCTTTTTTTTTAAAGTCCTTAAAAAAATTCTCATTACCATTTTAATTATGATTTTAACACTTCACAGAGCTTTGTGAAGTACAAGGCCTGGCTAATAGATGCTCTTCAAATATCAGCTGCTCACCTTTTCCATTTCCATGAGAAATGCAAGAAAACAGGCCTGAACCCATCAACAGATCCAAATATTGTTCCAATTATGCTGTCCAGAGTGCACAGACCAATCATACAAAATTAATAAGAGTGCTGCCATGCCAAAATCAGGGTGACGGTGATGGGGAAAGAAAGATTTTTTTTTATTATTTGGTAACTTCCAAAAGTTTCTGTAATAAACATGTTTTACTTTTTTTTTGTTTTAAGATTTATCTATTTAAGAGAGAGCGAGTGGGGGGGGTGGATCTCAGGCCAACTCTCCACTGAGTGTGGAGCATGACGCGGGGATTGATCCCAGGACCCTGAGATCATGACCTGAGCTAAAACTAAGAGTTGGACGCTTAACCGATGAGTCACCCAGGCTCCCCCGTTTTACTTTTATAGTTAGAAATAACTGGAAAAAGAAAAGAAAATGTTTTAAGATGGGTTTCATCAGTTTCATGTTAGAACTATTTTTAACAAATGTTCAAGTTAGCTTATACTATCCTGGGCTTATCTGACCCAAACTGTGTGTTAAAATAAGATTTCATAATCATCCTCAGACGGAGGGGATAACAGAGCCTCTTCTTAACTAAAGCCAAGCTGGCTAAAACTCCACTCACTGTTTACAAAGACTTGGTAAATGTCTTCTTACTAGAATCAGAATCAAAGCAAAGCGAACTATGGTAGGAGACCACCCTACCGTAAGGGCAAGACTCAACACAAACCTCTTCCCTCCTCCCAGCTCAGAAAGGAAACCTTCTGCTCATTAGCATATCAAGAGGGCAAGGCAGAAACAGGGCTTAAAGGAAAAGAACTGTTAAGAAAGTTCTTGAAAAGAACTTTTCAACAAAGGGCACTAGGAGGGGATATCCAGGTGTGGAAAAAAAAAAAAAAAACAAGAACAAAAACGAACTTAAACTGTCACCTCACTCCACAGCAAAAATCCCAAAATGGATCACCCGCATGAACGTAAGAGTCATCCCTAGGAAAAGGGGTAATTCAACTTCTTCAGATCGCATATACGACACAGACACGAGAAACTGGGTGGCTCTGAAGAAGGCGGCTTCGTGAGAACAATAAGAGTGTGTGAGAGCTTCCATGCACCACTCTGTCGGCACCTTTGTGACTGCTTCCAATCTCCCCTCCCCTGCTGGTACCTGACTGGCCTCAAGGTAAATGAAAAGGAAAGATTCGCCCATGCAATACCAGATAAAACAATCTCTACCGATGAACAGAGAAGAAGAAAGCTCTGTTATCTGTACAACAGCTGCCTGTTTTAAGATTTTGCACTGGCGCTCTCTCTCTCTTCAGTGCCAAAGTCGGTCCCTCCTGGGATCCCCAAGTTTACAATATAGTCAGTTACAACAGCAGCATTTCAGAACACATGAATAAATTCCAGAGAAAGAGAAATCTACATCAAGAAAAAGTCTCCCCTATAAAACAGATACACGTATGCCCAATAAATATGGAGCATAAGCTGTTTTATGAACAAGTCTGTAAGTTAGAAGGCAGCTGAGAACTTGCTAGTCATAGTCAAAAGAAAAGGCAACAACAGGCAGGAGATGACCGAGGTCTTTGCTTTGATGGAGGGAAGTGCACAGGTATCTGGACTGGTTCTTCTGGATGCACAAACTGGTTCGGCCAAAGTCATGGCTAAATATATAAAGGATGGGCAGAGACTACCATAGACATGGATAGCATTGTTGGGTGTTCATTCTTCTTTACAGGGAATTTCCAAATGCTTGTTTAACTATTCAGTGACAACCTGGTTTTCACGAATCCACTCCAGGCCTGGTCACACAAACACTTGTGTGTTTAGGAAACTTAGTTAATAATATGAAGGGGTGATCAAGAAGTCCCCATGACGGGGTCCAGACCAAAGTGAAGGCCAAGGAGCTCATGGATTGACAAGCAGTCATCGCATTTTTAGAAAGGTATCATCTCACTGCATTTCTCCACCTATAAATCAAGAAAGAGTAGGAAAGCAAAAGTACCCACTGCTGACAAAGACAGGGCAAAACAAACACCCTATATTCAGATGATGGGCACGAAATATAAAGTGGTCATAAGCATTCTGTATGAAATTTAACAAATTTTTAAGTATAAAGAAACTTGAAAACGTTCAGACTTTAACACATTAAATTTAATTTTATTATAAGGAAATGATGGAACTGAGGGAGGAAAACTTATACTGGAAAAAAATATTAAATGTCTATTAATGGAGAATTAGTTAAATTTGGTAGCTCCAAATAAACAAATTACACTATCCCTTAAATAATATTCAAAAACCTGTATAACATGGGAATGCATTATTAAATTTAAAAAGCAGGAATTTGGGGCACCTGTGTGGCTCAGTTGATTAAGCGTCTGCCTTCAGTTCAAGTCATGAGCCCAGGGTCCTGGGATTGAGCCCAGCATCAGGCTCCCTGCACAGCAGGGAGCCTGTTTCTCCCTCTCCCTCTGCTGCTCCCCCTGCTTGTTATCCCTCTCTCTCTCTCTCTCTCTCTGTCAAATAAATAAATATTTTTTAAAAAGCAGGAATTTGTAATATATAATTTCATGTTCTCAACTATGTGTTTTTAGAAAACTATAAATGCGAGAAAAAGGCTAGAAGAAAACCAAAATGTTAATTAGCTCTAGGTAATGAGATTATGGATAATTTTTTCCTCTTTTATATATTTGCCAAATTTTATCATTTGTATAACTGGAACATGGCAGGGGAAGAGATAACCCCACCAACACAGCCTTATAAAAATATGATGGTAAGGGCGCCTGGGTATCTCAGTCAGTTAAGCGTCTGCCTTCAGCTCAGGTCATGATCCCAGGGTCCTGGGATTGAGCCCCACATCAGGCTCTCTGCTCAGCAAGGAGCCTGCCTTTCCCTCTCCTTCTATCTCCTGCTCTGCCTGCTTATGCTTTCTTTCTCTCTCACTCTGTCAAATAAATGAAATCTTAAAAAAAAAAAAAAAAAGATGGTTACTTTAAAAAAAAAAAAGATGGTAGACACTTTCAACCATAAGAAATCTGCACAGAGCCTCTCAATGGTTTTCTGTTCTTTTAGAGTAATACAATTCTAAATGATAAAGACCAATCTGTAGCAACATTGGTGGGACTATATATCTTTTTTTTTCATCTTATATTAGCTGAATAAAGTCCAATTTTGCAAAGTGAATGAAAATCTCTCGCATCGACCTAGATCTTTTTCAGATAACAAAGTAAAGGTTTTTACTGTTTTCTATAATGAAGTAAACTCTAACAGACTTGTTCTAAATCTAGAACTCTCCCAGAATAGTAAAGGCACAAACTGTCTCCTCTGTGTCACCAGTAAACTGCTACTGGATGATGCCTTGAGACAGAATTCAGTAGAATTCTCCCACATTTAACAAACCACTGTTGCATAAAAATATGTTTCGATTATCCTCAAACTCAATCAATTTTTTTTAAAGACTGGCAGAAGCATGAACAAAGCTCAAGGGGTTAGGAAAATAATGGGGGGGGGGAAAGATAATCCAAAATAAATATGTGTTAGCTTACATTTTTCCCCTCACTGAAGGAAAAATACATTTTTATAGCAGATAAAAAGTGGGCAGGATTTTGCAGCCAAAATAAACGAGAAAGATCGGCTCAGTCAGGAATGAAGTTAGAATGAGTGGAGACAGCTAGAAGAGAAAGCTGTTTTCTGCTATTCCGGGCTAAAGCACACATTCCACTGAAAACAAAGAATTGAGAACTAATCTGATATAGAACACAGAATATTCAATACTCAAACACACAGGATCCCAGAAACAGCGGGAAAGAGGCCCCTCACCTAAACTGCCTCCCAGTAAAATGCAGAAATAATTAGTAAACAGCAAGTATTTCTACTCACTGAAAAACTTTTGAATTTTTTTTACAAGTGCTCATTTATCACTGCAATCATCATTTCTACCAGATGACGGCAAAGAATCATCAACTCTCAGATCTGGAAAAATTCTTAGAATCATGTGTTCTAGTTCATCAGCTGATTCAGATGCAATCAAAGAAGCAAGTCATTTTTGCTGCAGTTGTTGTAAAAATACAACACAAATTTAAGTATAAAAAAAAAACCTTAAGATGTGGGTGATAGAGCACTGTATCCCTTTTTGGTCCAGGGAAGATTATGAATACATACCCCACTCTACAGAACAGTCACCCGAGAGTCTCCAACAATCCAACAATCTGCCTGTCTACTTCACTCTCCATTCCTTCCCCCCCAGCCTGACCACAATCTGTAACAATTAAACAGTTTTAAATAGCCTATTTCCAAAAATGGAAATGGAAACAATCACCAATTAAATCGCTTATTGAGGAGCTCCTGCAAGGAATTTCTGCGCAGTTCAGGGGCCTTCATTAAAAAGGTAAATGGTTTCCCATTCCACCTTGTGCAGCAAGATGGTTTTCCCTAATGGGTCTCTCCTGAAAATGGATAATGTATTTAAATAGTACAGAGAAGACAAAACAAGACAGTTTGGTTAAATACTGTTATTTTCTAAAGTCATTTTAACGTTAAAGGCATCTTTTTCATACACCAAACCCTGCATCTGCACAATTACACCAAGCCTTCCTTCTGATCTACAAATGCCACTTAACATCTCTTTTGCCAACCAAACACAAACACACAAGCACACAGAACTCTACCTGGCATTTTTCAAGCTCTGTTCTATCCTAAGATCAATCTGATAAAAGAATCTGGTAATCAATTTTCTTACTGTCTACTTCACTTTCATATTTCCTACTAGCAAGAATATTTTAAAACATAAATCACTTTAAAAGGTTTTAAAATATGTAAGAACTTAGAATTTTTATATTCTTAAATAGTTACCTACAAGCTGGAAATGGCAGACCTTAGGATGACCAACACAAGTCTACTGAACACTAGGGGACAGGACAAAGTAACCAGCACCTCTTTATTTGACTGTCTTTGCCAAGAGCTTTTATAAAGGCTCTAAATTTAATACTATGATGTTCCTATTGGCTCACAATAGTAAGGCAACATTTGAGGTCTACTATGTACAAGATACTCTGGTAAGTATTCTATGTTATCTTATTTCATCCTCATGATCTCTCTTTGGAGAAGGTACTACCCCTGTTTTACAGATAAGGAAACTGAGGGTTGGGATGGCTGAATCACTTGTCTGGGGTCACAGACCTGGCAGAGTTACAGCATGAATGTCAACAGTCTAGCTCCCAGCCTAAGCTCTTAATCACTGCATCAGCATAACCAGAGGTATTTTAGATTTTCCTGATACACCTGGTTCCTAAATTTATAAGAAATATGCTTCCAAACAATGTTATAATGTTGACTGACCCAGGCTGAGCATTAGCCTCTACACCAACAGTGTGAATGTCTGGGAAGTAATACATCCATGGTTATTCCACTCCCTGGAATCATAGTCTCCAGTGACTATTAAGGGGAAAAAAAAAAAAAGATGCTACTGACTGGTCATTGACTATGACCTTTAGCTCTCAGTGTCACCAGAACGCACTTGAAGAAGTATGGGTGCTTACCAATTTGATCAGAAAACAGAAAACTGATGCTGCAGATCTGGCCTGGTCCCAGTACAGTGAAATTAAAAGTATGGGCTCTGAAGGCACAGGTAGATTTGTACCTGGGCTCTTTCATCTGTTAGCCCTAGGCCAAGTATTGAAACTTCAAAACTTCTGTTTTGTCATATGCAAAATATGGATAACGGTTCTACTCACACAGGCATCATCATGAATAGTACGCTGATAAGGGTAAAGCCATCAAGCACAAAGCCTGGCATATAGTAAGTGTGCAAATGCTAGTGGTTATATGTAATGATCAGGATGGGAATGAAGAAGACTAGATAAACAGTTAATTGTCTGACACGTCAAAACAGGATGAAAGACAGAAACGCTACGAAGACCCTCGGTGTCACTTCAAGCACTAAGAGTAGGAATGACTACAAACTTCAAGACAACACAACTGTACAGATGGAAATCCGACAGGCTAGTTCAGTGAAATACAACTTCTAGAATTTAAGAAACAAATCTACCAACAGTCACTAACATACATATCACTCATCTCCCACTGATGGGAAAGACTGAGTCACCCATATCTCTCTCTACAATCAAAGAGAAAGTGTCAGCATACTTCTATACAGAGAATAGCGTCTACAACTTAAACTTCTTTTGCAAAACTGGGAAAGATAATCTAGTGGCGGATGTTAATGAACTTAAGCAATTTTTACTACTTTAATGTAGGTAATAACTTGAAACTAGGAGCCGACAAAACATGGCCAAGAGGTTCTGTTTGACCTGCTACAGTGATTAAAAAGTGTAATTAGCACACTGAGTAAATGATGGTGCCCTTATTAAGGATAAACTTTACCCCAGGCTGCCTCCAAATTACAAATTTAAATTAACAAAGTCCAAATTAATGAGAGTGTACAGAATATGATGCTTTGCTATTAAATACACAATCTATCCCAAAAGATATACAAATAAATGAAGACTACTAAGTTCTACAAATTAACTCCTAGAAAGACTGAATTTACTTCCACATTGGAAATTCTCAAGTCAATCATACATTTCATTCACGTATTATCACTAGACAAGAAAAATGAGCTAAAAGGCCCCCAAAACCCAGCTATTCCCACTTCAGAGTAAAGTCCAGGAAAAAGGCCAGGTGAAAATGCAAAGGTTCTCTCAGAAGAACAAACCTATTTGAGAACTAAGATAAAAGATTCTTTTTGATTGCATAAACTACGGTGCATTTCAGAATCCCACATTTCCTGCCCCACCCCAGACCTACTGAATTACAATCTCCCCAGGATACTCTGATCCAGGGCCGGAGATGAGCACCACAGCCTCCCTGTAACAGCAACAGAAATTTGCGCTCCTTCCCCCCTTTAAACAGTGGTTTGTTTTGTTTGGGTGGGTTGGTTAGTTGGTTAGGCAATCTACGGGCCTTGTGGCACTTATCACAACGCTAACTGTGCATACTTCAGCTACCAAATTAAATCTTAAATTTCCTGAGGGCCAGAAAGGAGGTTACTATTTTCCTGGGTGCCTAGCACCAAACCACGTCAGCAAAGAGGGCTCTAGTGGATGCTCAGCCAGCAAAGGAAATTAGTCCAACAAAAACAAAGTATTAAGAAGCAGTTGAGGGAATTACCTCCCATGCTTCCCTCCTCCCTGGCCTGAAAAACAACTCCCAGATGGACCATTAGTCTTGTAAGGAAAGGAGGAAGGCAGAGCATCTGTGGAACCTCTAGAAGTAAAACATGACCCTAAAGAAGAAACTCAAGAAAATTAACTAGGAAAAAAGGGGAAACACACGTAAGTGCCTAAGAAGTACTAAAGTACATAATTAGGTAGAAGAGAATGGTGGTTATTAGGCCATTCTAAACAAGAGGAGTATAATTTGTCTTCTGTGGCCATAAAATAGGTCTTCCAGCTCCACTAGCTACAGGACATTACTTCATCCATGTGCCACAGCTTTCTCATCTAAAAGTGGTATAAGAACACTACTGTACATCGAGGAAAAATGAAATAGTCGTAAAAGCATCAGGCTCATTATCTGGCACATCCTAGGCGTCCATTAAAGATTAGTTCCCTTCCTCCTCAAATGGAAACTCGGATGGTAAGATAATGAAAACGGATGATTACTTAGTTTAAAAAAAAAAAAAAAGACCAAGTGGTCATTCTAGCACAATTTTTGCCTGGGTGCTTTCTCAGATGTTTCTTGGTTTTTCTGTTCCTGAAGATAGGCCACCCTCCAACTACCCTCAACTACCATCTCTGGAATGCAAGATCACAGGAAAGCTAAAAAGTCACTGCTATGTCCATACATCTTTTTAGAAACGAGACCTTAAGCACAGGTACAAAGCCACAAATGACCACTTAAACTCCCCAGCCATTCGGGGGGTGGGGGTGGGGGGTACGGAGAGATCTTAACTTCATCTTTACTAAGGCTCAAGGCCTGACTTTCCAAGACACTGAGAACAACAATCTCTAACCTTCACAGCTTTAAATAAGAGTCCTATGTGCTGAGCAGGCCTCTAGGAATGTAAAAGGTGTTACTGTGATCTTTACGAAGTACAGAAGGTAAGAAATAATGTTAAGGAAAACAGGCAAGATGCCAACCTGGGTCAGGTGGCCAGGAACAACACCTGAAGTCAATTAGAGTGAACCCATTATCCAGAACCTGGCTGGGCTTCTGGTCTCAAACGGTGCTCAGGAGTGTAAGTTGGATGGTAACACAAACTCATTTGTCAATGTTCCTCTGAAAACAGGTGCTCAAGGACCCAACACAATACTCTGAATCTTCTGGTATGTCCTTGTCTCCTCTTACAGACCACCAATGTCCTTCTTTTTGACCTTATACTTTTATTACTGCCAATCAAGATCAGTTGAGAGATTCTGACAGCCAAAGTCACTCATGACTAAAATAAGCTTATTATGGTCAACTAATGCTCTAATTAAACCAAGATTTGCTTCATCTATACTTGCACAACTGGTTTTCTGAATCCAAATGCAGATTCTAACAAATATATCTACAACAATTAGCCTTATCAGAATTAGCATACTATTTCAGTCCCTTTTCACCTCCCTGGCCCTCAGATTTCTCCTCAATAAGAACAGACTTGACAAGATGACTTCAATGGTTCCGCCAGCCTCAAAAAAGAATTTCTAGCATTTACCAAACTTACATGGTTAACATTCTACTTTTTTACTTTTACTTTTTTTTTTTTAACGTAGGCTCCACACTGGACGTGGAGCCCGATGCAGGGCTTGAACTCATGACCCTGAGATCAAGACCTGAGCTGAGATCAAGAGTTGGAGGCTTAACCGACAGAGCCACACAGGCGCCCCCAACTTTTTTATTTTAAAGCAATTTTATTTCCACTGGGATTTTCAAAGGACTTATTTTTTCCTCAACCACAAATAGCTGGAGATTTCTGCCTAAAGGAATCACTACGCTTGCATGCTCCTCATACTCCAGCCAAAAGATCACTCTATCAAGCTTCTGGTTTAGGAGAATATGAAGCTTCTCAAAAGTTCATGTGCTAGAAGAAGGAAGGAGAACAAACTCCAAAATTTCTAATGACCAGCATTCTTTATGCCTAGGAAAGCAGAATGCAGAAATAAGGCCAGAAGAATGAAGAACAACGTTTGAATTCCCATAAACCAGAAAACAGTACTAAAGGGATCATGTTGAAACTGGATTTTAAACACGTACAATCTATATCTCTAATCAACACTACTATATATGTAAATGATAACCACAAGAATTACTTGAAAGACGATTCTTCAGGAGTGCCTGACTGA
This sequence comes from Ailuropoda melanoleuca, assembly GCF_002007445.2. Classification (NCBI taxonomy): domain Eukaryota; kingdom Metazoa; phylum Chordata; class Mammalia; order Carnivora; family Ursidae; genus Ailuropoda; species Ailuropoda melanoleuca. The sequence goes on from NC_048226.1 coordinate 9,598,046, forward strand.
CTGGCTCAGAGGAATGTGTGATTTTAATATCAGGGTTGTGAGTTCGAGTCCCACATTGGGTGTAGAGATTACTTATGTAAATAAAACTTAAAAAAAAAAAAAGAAAAGAAAATTCTTGAGATGGTTAGAAAGGAGACAGTATCATGTGGAAATAAGTCACAATCTCCTATAGTGCAACAACCTCTGAAAAACACCTAAGGGTGGAGATAGGGTTGTGGCTAGAACCTCTCTCCTCTCAGGATTTTAAATGAGAAAATACAGTAAATGGGTAGAAACTGTACTCAGTCAATAGATCAAAACCATCACATACTATTTTCCACCAAGTTCTGCCTGCGTGGCACTAAGAACTCAGAATTACTTTCTCTCCCTTTTTCATGTGTTCCTCTGCACAAATCAAAATGTGAAAATACACTTTAAATATGTGCAACTATGTCAGTTATACCAAAAAGTTTTAAAGAAACTATGTCAGTTATACCCCCCAAAAAAATTTACCCACAGACTGCATTACCTCAAAAATACAAGTGAAACTGTATACACACAAACTTATTCTTGAATTTTTCCCTATTTTCATCTGTGATGAGCCTTGCTTCTACAACTGTCAGAGGCCCCAGAGCAGTGAAGGCTCATTCATACACTGTAAGAGAGGATTAAATTCTCGCCTCACTGGCTGAACACTGCTCTTTTGCCAACTGCCCTAATTAGCACCTGGTTTAATAATTATCAAGGTCTCATGCTACAGTGAAACCTAACATTTAGATTAAAAAACCAATACAGAACCTTAAAGAAGATTCTGACAACATAGAATTCTAACTGAAATGTGGCATGCTTTGGAGAACCACACCGTAATTTCAAACTAGGCACTTACTACTATACCAAGCACTTAAAAGGCAAAATTGGAAATTATACAATAAACCAAGGATTATCCTATGCAAAGTCCTTTTGGAAGAGTCAATACTTACTCCACCAAGGCTGCCACTGCTCAAAGTATTTTTGGAGCTTCTCTTTTACAAGGATCTTCCAGTAGCATTAGAAACTCATTACTTTATAGATACGTCTCTTATTTTCTTTCTTTACATAAAACAGTTGTTTGAAATTTATTATTAGTCTTTTACACTAACCTTGTTCCTAAATTTCTTTTGGGCTAATTTTCAAAACTAAAACTATGTCTTATCTGCTCAAAAAACATATATATCCCACCAGTTATTAGTATTTTCAAAAGGCCTTGCCTTGATTCCTATAGTAACAGAATGAAGAAAGTCCTGCCTAGTGTACGTCCTTAGAGGACTTTAAATGAACATAAGAGTTTGATACTCCCAGAATTAAAAGAAATCAAAGTTTCTATGCTATATAATTTAAACATGTCCAGAAAAGTTATCGTTTTTTAAAAAGATTTTATTTATTTGAGAGAGAGAGAGAAAGGGCACACACGCACAGGAGGGGGAGCAAAGGGAGAGGGATGAGCAGATTTCCACACGGAGCCAGACTTGGGGCTTGGTCCCAGGTCCCTGAGATCACGACCTAAGCTGAAACCAAGAGTAACATGCTCAACAGACTGAGCCACCCAGGTACCTCCAGGAAAGTATCACTTATAACCAGACTTTCTTTATAAATATTATAAAGGTAATCCTAATAAAAATAAACAATAAACCTGAATACGTAATATTGTGCTATATTCAAGTAGTTCACTTATATACTGGCCATGCAATATGTCCTAACTAATAATGTGTTGATATCATATTAGTTTAAAAATACTGTATTAATAAAGTGTTAAGTATTTTCTGTCACCCATTTTACTGCAGAGCTGAGTTATTATCTGTGTTACTGAGATAGACTCGCCACCAATATAAGAAATTATACATTAACGCTAACTTCTACAAATAACAAAGCTGGGGTGGGTCTTTTCCTTAACTCAGAATCATATACAGGGACATACTGAGGCAACATTTGGCTAGGTCTGATGAGGTTAAGTTTAGTTGATTAGGTTAGGTTAGCTTAGGTTAGGTTAGGATTAGGTTAGGTTAAGGAAGGATGAATAATAAGTTTTTTCGGAAACTTCTCTACTAGAGAAAGAACTTTGTTCAAATTACGAGAGGAATTAAGTCCAAACTAAGCCAATTACACTTCCTTATAGATGAGTCAAAATGGCACACAACCTGAAAACTGAATATAGTACTTCCCCATTGCAAGGGGCAAAGTTCTTTCTCCTCCAAGTCTTCCCTAGTCTAACCCCAACTGTTCCCTAGCTAACTCCTCCCATCCTTCAAACATGGTAACAGAAACACCACCACCTTCAAGAAACAATCCCCTAATTCTCTCAATTCATGCTGAACTGGGTCAAGTGGCCCACTTCTGCTCTCTCGAAGCCCACTGTCACACCTCTTAATAGAGTCCCGCCATACTGTAATTACAGGCCACCCTAGTGCAGCCTCCTTCTCCTAAAATGTAAGTTCCTTGGGGGTGAGATAAGGTCCTGAAAATGTATGACTCCCAGGACCACACACACTGCTTGATAACTAGTAATCATTCAAATGACCATGGATAAATCACTTGCAGATGGAAATTATGAAAGAGCCCACCACCATCTATAATTCTCACACCAATCCTGGGCCAGGGGCGAGGGCAGTGTCGTTACTAGCACAAATATTCTTTAATTGTGAGGAAATGCAGTTCTTTAAGAATGCATATATACTCAAAAATTAGCAACTTGAAAAATAAACTTTTACTCAGAAATTTTAGAATAATAAAAGCCTTTGAAGTCAAATGTTCCCTCTTGCCCTCCCTGGACCTGTGAGTCTGTAATGCAGCAGCAGGGGAGGAAGTGTCTTCGCCTCTCCCATTACACTGTCAGTCTTTTTTTTTTTTTTTAATTTATTTGACAGAGATAGAGACAGCCAGCGAGAGAGGGAACACAAGCAGGGGGAGTGGGAGAGGAAGAAGCAGGCTCATAGCAGAGGAGCCTGACGTGGGGCTCGATCCCATAACGCCGGGATCACGCCCTGAGCCGAAGGCAGACGCTTAACCGCTGTGCCACCCAGGCGCCCCTACACTGTCAAAGTCTTGACAAGGGTGAACATTAGATTGGAGGAGAGGTAAGGGAAAAAAAAAAGAATATGAACATGCACACACCCCTCCATCAAAACATATGCTACTCTCTTAGAGCCTCTCCAACCAAATGGTGCTTTTTTGACAGTGGCAGAAAGTACCAAATATTCCCTGCCATTCATTCCACTTCTTGCGCTCTAGTTCACGTTCCTTCTAGATCCTTCTCAAAAATGCCCTCAGAGTCAGTGAGGACATCTCAACCAAGCTGATAATAGAGAGGGAGAATTATTCAGTTGCAAGGGGTAGGGGGTAAGAGACCCACTCCACCTGCTCCAGAAGTTCAAATGCGCAGATAAGCCTCCAACTATTTTTGGGTTTAGCTTTGCCCAGGCTTTAAGAGACAGTGGTTCACTACAAGAGCTCCAATGCAGTCTAAAGCCAACAATCTCCCTGACTTGATCCCAATTCTTTGTGTGCCATGGACTGTTCTGACACTGAGATTTCACAAAATACTTACCTTCCCTGAGACTGTCACCATTTCTTTAAAACTTGAGAATCCACACAAACATAATCAAAATTATTATTGCCTGGATTTCTGAGTCATTGTCCACCTGGACCTCTGTTTAATTTCCTACTGGAAATGGTTCACAGCCTTCAAAATAATTCAAGTTTCCTAATCTATGAAACTAGGAAAGAACAAAACGCCTTTAAATGCAGTATTCTAATTTTTTAGGTGTAGTGCCTTTAAATACTTTCCCAATGTTGAAGAATATAGTGAAGAGAGAAATCCTTTTTATATTTCAGTTTCTCTGCCCTAAAATTCCATGCCATCCAGGTTACTTCTCTCACATAAAATAGCCAGCTCTTGACCCCCTCCAAAATGTATCCCGAGTCACTACATTTTTACCCTCAGGAAAGTTTTCTGAAATCATCTTCTCATACAGATATGGTCAACTGACTGCTTTAGAAATAGCTAGGCAGTGGCCTTCACATTGGACCAAAAAACAAAAAAAGAGGAAAAAAAAAAACAACAAAAAACCACACATTACGTTGCATCCATTCTTTCAAGCAGGAGGGGTAACAGACCAGGCTACAGGGCCCAGCGATGGTATCCCAAGTGATGAATGAGTCTGCTCTGTTCTGCAGGTCACCATAAACATAAAGTGACAACAGTCTGCATCTTGAAGATACCACTGCTCTGAGAGCACTGTTTCAGGGGTCAGAAACTCTTAAGGCATCTAGAAACTAAGAATATGAAAGGTGTGTTTTCTTTCTCCCTCCCTCTTCACTCTTTGCAACCAGAGAGAGAGAAAATGAGATGCACAAATTTCCCCTTTCATTGCCCTACTTACCCTTAGACAGTGACACTCAGTAACAGAAAATGTGACAGACACACGTTTGTCACCACTGACAAAAGGCATATACTATCTTCAAGAGCTTTACGTTCTTGAAATAACAAATGCTCGTTAGCTAATGATTGCACTCTGTGTTCTCTACCTCCTCTCCAATAAATGAATGAATAAATAAATAAACCAAAAGAAAACATTAAACTTGGAAAAATACGACTCTCCTCTCCCAACCCAAATAAACCAGAATGCCAACAAACTTTAAATGATTAGAAATTATATTTCCATTTCTTGCAACAAAGCAATTCTATACATAATAATATGCAGTTGCATACATAAAATCATATTCTAGACGATGTATCTTGTACGAAAAGCTTGGTCAAAAATGCAGACCAGGGGCGCCTGGGTGGCACCGCGGTTAAGCGTCTGCCTTCGGCTCAGGGCGTGATCCCGGTGTTATGGGATCGAGTCCTACATCAGGCTCCTCCGCTGTGAGCCTGCTTCTTCCTCTCCCACTCCCCCTGCTTGTGTTCCCTCTCTCGCTGGCTGTCTCTATCTCTGTCAAATAAATAAATAAAATCTTTAAAAAAAAAAAAAATGCAGACCAAGTTCACCAATACAATCAATGGGTCTTTATCAGGAATAGAAATGTGGCAACATAATGGTAGGTTACAGACTTAAGGACTTTATAAACTTAGTATGGGATGTCACAATTCAACCCTCTGAGTACAACAGAACATTTTTTTTAAAAATGCACACAAAGAAGTTTTCAGAGTACTAGTATGCAAAGTCCTTTTCTGGAAATCCTATAATGCTATGGGATAAAGTTTGTATCTAAAGCAAACACTGTTTTCATGGTGAAATGTCCTCAAGAGTTTGACTCATCCCATCATCCCCCAATTCTTCTTCTCAACCCCAATGAGATGGGAAAAAATACCTTCCTGGAAACAACTGTTCTAAGTAAACCCTTGAGGGTGAGATCCTTGAGCACAGGGTCCATCTATTACTTTAATCCCATTCTTCCTTTAATCTACTAACAGTAAATTGCTGAATTTAATAATCTACCTTAAACCCGTGTACATTATTTCAACTGTTTCCCTCCCACGCTTACAAGTGGCCTTATGTGGTCTTTAGATTAAGGATAACTATGTGACAGCATTGCTTATAATCTCCAGACTCAGCACAATTATTTGCCTTTTAAATACTATTCGACTACTTTATTTTAACCTCCATCATCTACTTCTGCTCAGAGGAGAATTTCTAAATAGGGGAAAGACAACCAAATAGCTGTATTTCCGTAAGGCTACTATGCCACTTTTTCTAATGACTGATCTTATTAAACTAAACTAGTCAAGGCTATAATTGTACGCTATAAGCTGAAGTCAGTCAAAAACATACAAAAGCTTGGCTGACGGTGAGGTCTTGGTTCTGCAGCACCTGCACACTGAAGAGAAGCAGAATGGGGTGGGGGCAACAGCAGGGCACTAGGACTGCTCCGCCCACACAGCAGCCGCCAATCCCCTGAGTAAGGGACACTGAAGAGCAGCCAGTCGGAACTGAGGTGTGCTAGACGCGGAAAATCCACAATGACTGAAGAATACAAAAAAAAGAATGCATAATATCTTGTTTTTATATTAATCACATGTTGAAGTGATCAGATTTTTGTATGTTTTGATTTAAGAAAGTATTACTGAAGTTAATTTCCCCTGTTGTTTACTACAAACTTTTCAATCACACACGTGGCTCCCAATACACACAGCAGGGGTGCTGGGCCGGAGCCACAGACCTGGGTTCAATGCCCGGAAACAATAACTTCCGTGGCTACTCTCAACAGCTGATTAACATCTACCCAACTAGAAAACCAGGATGATGCCACCCTCATCTCTGGGTCATGGTGAGGGTGAAGGAGTACCTAGGACACAATGGCTGGAACTCAGAAGACGGCCGTCATTTTTAAGCAGCAAAGAAAGGATTACTGACTCTGCCAGTGATGCTACTGCTCCCAGATAAGTACATAAAAAGTCTGTCAATGGGGAAATAATGGATTGTTCTTTAAACAATGCATGATTCGTCATTTATTACAACATTTCTCTTCCTGACAATAACCACTGAGCACATAACCTGACTCTACAACGCTGACCAACACTCCAAAACTACATTGCCGTGATTTCTGGTTCATTTTTACATAAAACAGTATTTTCTAATTAAAGCTCTATTGTTTGAATGCTGTTTCAAGTATATCAAAAAAGGACTGTTATAAGAGAGACTCACTGGGTCATACCTAACAATTTAAAGCTAAGAAAAAGCAACAAAGCCAAAATCCCTCCCAGAAATGAGGTTCCTAAAATCTCAAAGTCCAAAAACTACTGGAAGCTCACCTGGTGTACATTTTAAAGAGGTTTGCCCCTGCCTAGCTTGAACATATTAATATCTCCAAAAGCAATCTAGAACTTAACACCAATCAGCGAAAAATAAAAAGCAAGAAAAATTACCTTTTATTCCTAAGTAAGCAAACTTATAAGGAAAAGTTCACTGCAAAAATGAGCTGTTTGAGTTAGGCATTAACATTCTTTGAGGAAGGAACGGTTGAAGACAGTTAAACTGACTGGTCAATAAAATTCCGTATTTCATGTTGAAACACAGCACACGTTCAGGACTCTAACAAACCCACACCAACACAGATACCAGAGGTCAACTCTGTAAGTGTATAACCCTTGGTGGGCAGGCCATCTTTCTTGTTATAGTACAATTTTAAGGAAACGTGTGTAAAATTTACTAAAATGCCTAAAATTTCCTATATTTTAATAGAGAGGAAGGCGGAGGAATAAACCATGAGGACAGGGAAACCATGGCCTTGGTGAACACTGACTGGAGTGAACATATACGGTTTTCAGATGAGTCAGTTTTCAGCAGAATGACCCTGACACTACCTCTAACATTCAAACATACAACAAAATTCCCATAATCCTAACAGATGTGATCTGACATTCCGTACGTCCCGCAAATTAAAGCAAATTACCCAACTTCTCTCCAATTTCCTCTTCCCACTAAAAACTAGTTAACTATAGAAGAAATAAAACACACACTCATTGACCACGGGAGTCCCCAGAATTACTGTGGCTACCAGTCATGCCCACAGGTACTACTGGGGAGAGGTATACGGTATGACTCTACATTAATGAGACGGAGGATTGCCTAAGTGGCTTCACAGCAGGGAGGGAAAAAAAATAAAGAGAATGAACAAAAAGGCGCCAGCCTACCACAGTACCTGACTACCCACAGCTGCGTCTCGAACCAACGTTACTCAGGCTGCTCACCATCTGCTCGTCACCGCCAACCCAACTACAGAGGTCGAAACACCGTATACTCCTCGTCGAACTCCCTCCCCAAGCACACAGCACACTGCTAAACACAAACTGCACAATGAACAGAGCTGTTCAGACCAACTCCTGAGTGTCCGCTTAGATAAGCAGGCAGTCCAGTGACCTCGAGTTTATAAAAGGGTAACCCCATCCCGTCCCTCTTTAATGGCCTTTCCTCAAGGTTCAGGACGGCCTTTCCTCTTCCTTCCCTCCCAACCCCTCAAAGCAGATAGAGCTGCCCTGTCATCCACTCCCACCTCACTTTGTTCAAATCTCTCTAATGCCATTTACCCACTCTGACTCATTTTTCTGTTTACAAAACTGCCTGGACCCACGAATCCTGAGCTCAGGTCAAGGGCTCTGCATGCCGAACTACAGGGCTCTCAATGCACCGGCTCTCTCTCAAACCTCCCGTCACTCTTTAGAAGCGAACAAGCAGCACACACGTGTCTCACTTTAAAAAGTCATTTCTGTCTGAAATTCCTCAGGACACTAAAGAAAAAATTACTAGTTTCTAGAGTGACCTACCAGCCCAAACATGAAACAAATTTAAGAAGCAAAACACTCCAACCCCAGAGAACCCAACCCAAAAAGCTCACACAACACCTTTGGTCACACTCTGCAGCTGCATGCAGGTGCCCCCACCCCATCATAAAGCTGCAATTCCACATAATACAAGCCCAGAATCAACTTTAGAAAAGAGAATACTAACCCCCCTCCCACACCACATCCAGTCACATACTTCCCAAATACAAAGGGAAGGCTAAAAGAAAAAGTCTCGAGCAGATGCCAACAGTCTCAGTTAGGACATCTTCTCGATGTGTCATGTGCTCAAAGACAGACATTGAAAAGAACCAAGAACAAATTAACCATTCATCTTAGAAATGCATCCACCAAGAGAAGGCATTTTGACATAAGAATTCACAAAACATGTAGTCCACCAACTTGGCTTATCCAATTTTGGAGTTCTGCAACTCTTTCCAAATTACTAAATAAAGGAACACTCTGTACCTTTGTATGAACAGTGTGTTTCCCATCTTTACTCTCTATAGCATCAGCTACATCTCACAACAACTCATTTTTTGCGTATGTACAAAAATCTTTCCTGTTAATAATCACTGGAATAAAATGCTACTGACAACCCCTGGGAAACAAAAGCACAATGACCATATTCCTCTTCCACTGTTTTACTATGCAACTATTTGTAAGTTCTCGTTTTGTTTTCCCTCATTTTAAAACTCTGTCATGCAATTAGCAATTCAATTCTACCACAAAATGCAGTTTTAGAAATGAATAGGCAGTCTTTACAACAGTTTAAATGTGCCCCCTGTCAAAGCCAATTTACACGACACAAATCTGAAAGACAAGTTGCAACTATAAAATGTCCACAGAAGTGCTGAGTGAAAGACAGACTTCTGCACAGGATGAATGTCAGAGAGAAACCCGGGAATAAAGCTGGAGTTAATGAAGATCAAAATAAACAAGAATTACACCTCCTTTCTCCGCTGTTTGGGCTAACACAGGTATCGTTGTTTATTTCCACTGATACGGTAAAAAAGATACTGAGTTTAAGAATTATAATAAAGTATAAGAGAAACATTACACTCTTTAAGAAAGAGGTATAATGTATAATATAAAGATGTTCGTATAATTAATTACAAAACACATTTCCCAGGTCAATTTTAAAACACGCACCTGTCCAAGGAGCACAAAGTTGAGCTGCGCAGGCATGCGGGGCACCAGGGGTACAGACACCAGTGAGGTTCTCTGGTCAGCAGACCCACCAAGCAGAAACAGTGTTCTACAGGGGTCCCAAACCAGACAGCCTGGCAGCACCAACAGCCATTCCCGACCGCCCGGGAAAACCGTGCAATGTAGATCCCAGTGCGGGGCGCGGGTCCAGCGGCTTCCCCATCTCTCAATCTGTGCTTTCACGCTGCTTTCCCCTCGGCACCACACGCTCCCGTGACTTCACCTCCAGTCCCATTTCCCTTTCTCCCGATGGGAAAATTCCTTGCTGATCCCAAATAACACTTTCAGATGATCTCAGCTTTCTGTGCCCCTGAATGAAATCCAGAAGGGCCGCTAATGCCCTAGTGGCCCTGAAGGAAAGCCATCCTGTCCACCTCTTGGGTCCTGAGCTACATTTACATACTAACTACTACTAACCTATTAGAAATTAAGTCCTACAGACTTGCAGTCAGGGTCTGTTTTGAAGTACCGCCCACCTTCTGAGGACCTGGTTCCATGTAACTGTACAAGACTATGGTCTGGGTTCAAAGCAAACATGAGCAGGACCCACAGCCGCAGCTTGAACCCTGCAGGAGCAATCTTCAGAATTTCTTCTAACTACTGATTTGTAACGTAGAAACAGTGCTGATTCATAACATGCACATATTGCAAAATAAAGGTTAGAGGAAATACTATAGGTACTCTGTTTGGCACAGAGCCAGACACATACTAAGTGCCCAATAACTCAGTATAATACAGATAGAAACAAATTATTTCTCTTTCCTGCTGTGTCGCTCCTACAAAGATTTTCAAATAAGCCAAATTCCTCAGCTTATTTCAGTCCACTGTAACCTATAATCATGGTTTCAAACTTCTTGGTTTTCTGAGACTCCTCTTTACAACTTGAGGATCCCAAAGACTTTTATTTACGTGGATTGTATTTATTGACAGTTACTATATCAGAAATTAAAACCAAGAAACTTACAAAATATTTATCAATTCATTTTAAAAGTCAATGAACTCATTACATATTAAAATAACATTTTTATTAAAAAATAACTATTTTCTGAACAAAAGTGTAATGAGAAAGTAGCACTGTTTCACATTTTCACAAATCTCTTTAATGTCTGGCTTCACAGAACACAGCTGGGAGTCTCACATCTGCTTCTGCATTTAAACTACTACATACAATGTTTTGGTCGAAGTATATGAAAAAAAATTCAGCTTCTGATACATAACTGGAAAAGGGAGGAGTATTTTAACAGCCCTTTCAAATAATTGCTAATATTCTTCTCTCATATTATACGAAACCTTGACAAGTGATAGTTTCTTAGAAGGTTAGTTGTGACATAAAATCTGAAACCGTATCAATGACTTTTTTGTATTCTGTGACATTAAAAGTTATGGCTCTACCACTTTGAATAGAAGTGGTAGAACTCCCACACATGATTTTGTAACATCATATATTGATCACCTGAAAAATACTGGTTCTTTGACTCATACAGTTCTTCCAAATGTTGGCACCTTCCTTACATAATATTAAAAGGTCCATCTGTGGGGCTCCTGGCTGGCTCAGTGGGTGGAGTGTGCGACTCTTGATCTCTGGGTTATAAATTCGGGTCCCACATTGGGTATAGAGATTACTCAAAACTACAATCTTTTTAAAAAAGCAACATTTTATCATTACCAAATTCACAAGGAAGTTTTAAATACTAGGAAGCCATCAAGCTCAAGGTGGCAAATACAAGTTTTCCAAATTACTGATTTTTCACTTCAAAGCTCAATTTTTATCACTGGCAACAAATACTGCCCATTGTTTTCCTTGAAGTAACAAACTTGCTTTATTCACTTTCAAGAAAGTGTCTGCCAAACACCCAAGTTCTGAATAACCACATTCTGTCAACCATCCCTTCAAGTAAAAACGATGTTCCCCCTAAATAAATAAATAAATAAATAAATAAAGGCAGTCAGTTCACCTCCCAAGTCAAACAGACCCTCAGAAAATGGAGATTTAATAAAATTAATAGTTTTTACTGCTTCACGGAGAACATTCATTGGCCCTATTTTTCGCTCAGGGTACATGACTGCTTGAATACCGTGGCTACCTGAGTCCAGCTTGGTGCCACTGCTTTGATTCATGCTAAGGCATCAGCAGTTTTAGCCAGGCTGCTTCAGTGCAAATGTCTGCAGAGTATAAAAAGATAAATATCATTTCAATACTATTATGCAAATAGTGTTGGCCTCACACCCCACTGCAAGGGTCTCAGGAATCCTCAAGGGTTGTCCACAGACCACATTTTGGAAACCAGTGCTATAGATCAATGAATATGTTCTATCTATCCTATTCTATCAATTACCTATGTATATAGAATTGTACAGAGTATAAGACATAGTTACTACGCCAAGAGGGACAGGGTGTACACAGACACACGCACGCACGCACAAAAAACCAACCACAATACAGAGCAGTTATAATCAAATGCCCAATGAAACAGCACAGAAAATAAATGCCATAATCTTTCTAAGGAAGAGAGATGATCCTCTGGGTTGTAGCAGCTAGTGAAGGACTCGGAGGAAATGTTTCAGTTGGGGTCTGAAAAAGGCAAGCAGAGGTGAGAGCATTCCAGGCAGAGGGCACAGCATGAGCACAGGCACTTCCAGGGCACAGTGAGAAAATCTGGAAAGTCACAGACAGGGAGCAATGTCCCAGCTGCCAACTACCTTAGGCCAGCCCAAGGAAAGTAAAACATCTTGACCAAGAACACCAACAGAGTAATGACCTGGGAAGTAAAAAGGCTGGAAAGGAAGGCTATACGGTCAAGGTGTAAGTAGTCTGACTGCCGAGCTCAGTAGTCTGAACTTCACCCTGGAAACATCAAAAAGCCCCTGAAAGAGGTTCGGTTTGAATTTCCAAGGTGTTCTGGGAAGGCCAATCTGAACACTGTGCAGGAAGAATGAAGGTAAGAGGAATCTGAAGCAGAAGGCCTACTTGGAAGCCAGTGCCATGACTCACATGAAGTTAAGAAGCAAAGACATGAGCAGGCCTCAAGACAACAGTGAAGGGACGTTCACAAAAGACAGTATGACAGGACTTGGCTCCCACAGCTGGTGATGAGTGACTAGCCTGGGAAAATAATGGGCATGATGCTTATTCTAATAACCATAGCGACGGGCCATAAAAAAGAAAGGGAAGCAACATTACTCAAGAGGTACTGCATCAGTTAACCGCACCTAGAACGTAAAATCCCAGAAAGAGAAATACTCGGGGTTTAAGGTCCAGTTCAATTGTCACAACCCTCATCTGTGTTCTTTACAACTTTGCACACATCACTGTCAGCACAAAATTCATCTCTCTCAATCTACCGCAAAGTTACCTTTGCATTCCTAGTGGCTGATTCTATTCATTCTGCTCATTTTTTTCAAGGAGCTCATACTACTTGTACTTATAATTGGCATGGTATCTCTTCTTTTTGTTTTGTAAGCCAGATACTTATCCTGTAGAGATGAGCTTTTAGAGAACTGGGACTGTGCATCACTCTCCCTCAGTACCTTCAAGGCCTAGCTTCTAACATGCTGTTTCAAAGGTAAGCTGAACAGAATCCCAGGATAATCTGCCCCTAGAAACAAAAATCAAGTTAGCTTGATTTTCCCTCAAAGTGTCTGTGCTCTACAGAAGATGTTGATTATGAAATTCAGTTGCAATCACAAAAATTAGCAAAAAAAACACAGCTGCAAACAATTCATTAGAGCACTAAACATTCATGTATCTTAAAACTGGAACAAACAAATCTCATAGCTAACTTATTTCTTAATAAGGTCGGTACCTGCTGCGTAGGTCTTCTTTGACCTTCTTCCAACATCCTATACCATGATCCACACTTTAAAAAAATTCTCCCCAGTCATAGCTACAACTACAGATGAAATCTAGCAACCTGCTGTACAAAGTAGGTATTATTTTTCCATTTTACACACGAGACAATTACAGCTCAAAAAAGGCTAAGTATCTAGTTCCAGATCACAAAAACTAGTTAAAAGAAAAAGAACAACCCACAATCACGAAACCATGCAGTGCTGTGGGGTGGGGATTTCGGTCAGATTTATTCATGTCAGGTGGACAGCAGAGCAATGGAAATAAAGGGAACTCCTCCACTATTACAGCGAGGACAGCACAGTCTTCATGGAGGATTCAGGAAGACACTTTACCCAGACACTCTCCCTTGTACCTTAAGATTATTTTACAAACACTATAATGTGCAACATAGAGTCCTTCCCCCAAGAGACATCCAGACTATCCTTCCTTTGGTTCTGCTTGTAATTAACAACAAAAAGGACCTTGGCTTTGGAGTGAGAATGATTTTGCCTAACGTTCTGGATCCTGCTCTTGCCTGCTATGTAGCTTAATACAAGTGTCCTGGCTTCTTTGAATCTCCGCTTTCCTTAACTGAAACATAGAGATAAAATGAATAAAGTCAATAAACAGTGAATAAAGTGAGTAAGCAGCATCTGGCATAAACACTCAATAAACCTAGCTTCCTTCATTCTATCCCAACTCCACCAGAATTTTTTCTCTAATTTCAGCATCCACGTGAGATTAGAATTTCAATAACTGGGGCGCCTGGGTGGCTCAGTCGTTAAGCGTCTGCCTTCAGCTCAGGTCATGTGGGATCAAGCCCTGCATCAGGCGCCCTGCTCAGAGCAAAGCCTGCTTCTCCCTCTCCCGCTCCCCCTGCTTGTGTTGCCTCTCTCGCTGTGTCTCTCTCTGTCAAATAAATAAAATCTTTAAAAAGAAAAAAAAAGTTTCAATAACTTACCTGGTCCTCTGTACAATCAGAATGAGAATCACAGAGTTCTGGATGCGTGTGGATACAAAGTTCACAACCAAAATTAATGTTAGCTGGTAGTAGCCAAACCAGACTAGAATCTGGGTCTTTTTAACAAACCCAGCTCAAAACTCTGAATCAAAAGCACATATCTTTCAAAAGACTATCAGCAGAGAAAACAAAACACCAAGACAAGACAAAGTTTGAACTGGTACAGCTGACCTATACATTCACAAGCCCTAGACTTATCCCATATATTACATTAAGAAACCCTATGGTAACTCTTTAAGGAAACATAAAACAGACCTTACACCGTGGTCAAGAAGACTCATTGGTATGTCACCGTGTCCAAGGATATAACATTCTAGATACAGTTCAAAGAGAAGGGTAAAAGAAAACCATGGCCACATAAGGCCCTACATCACCCTAAGAATGCTGTTAAGAGTCTTTGGCATAATCCAAGCAGTTAAGAACAATGAAAGTTGCCCATTTACTTACATGACCAGATTTAATTAATGAGAAACATGAGTAGTGATGGTGCTATTAATAATTTCTTCAAGGTACAAATCTCCCGTACATTTAGGAGAGGCAAGCCAACGTAATAAAGAATGCACACATTTTAGAAATACAATCCTAGTTTCAAACCCGGCTCTCTCCTTCCCTAGTTGTGAACCATCAGCCAAGCTACAGAATCCCTGTGAGCCTCAATTTCCTCATCTACAGTACAGTTAATTCCAGCTCCTTCACAAGACCATCCCAGGGTGAAATGAGACCTCTTACATAAAATGCTACAGGGTAGATATTTTTTTTAAAGAAGCAGATAGTATGAATATGTTTGATAAGCAAGGAATATGGTTTTCTTTACCTTCTTATGAGGATTCCCCAAGTTAGTAGCAGCAAAAGGGCTTTAATTACTGTTTAGTTGAGAAATATCTCATGAGTAGTTGACATCAGGGCACAGCCAAGCAGTCAACCACCACAATTATCCATTGTACTACATACTAATTCAGCAACTGAGCCAATATTTCCCTACCCGAGAGAATCATATCAAGAACAAAGACAATGGGTGGGTATTCACAGACACCAAATCTTAGCATCAAAAGCCATTCTCAAGATGTTTTGGGTCTAGATGTTTCCAAATTGATTTTTGGCCATGGGACTTTCTTCAAAGGAAACACTACAGGAAATCCACAGAAGTAACATAAGAGAGTGGAGCTACTCTGGGGGGACAGCTGGGTCTCCTCCCCATGCCCTCTCCAAGTCCATTTGGCTCCCCCCTGTAATTCTAAGGAATCCCACGGCTTAAGAACACCTTTAGGGAAAAAACTTAACAGAACAAACAAAAACAGGTACTTCCACTTGCAGAAACGGGAGGTGGGAGTATCTAAGTGATTCATCCAAGGTTGTGAGTAGCAAACTAAGTCTAGAATTCAAACTACAGAACCCTCGTCCGATGTTTGCGCACTAACAGTCAAGTTCTTCTTACTACTGAATCCTCTGCATCAGAATTTACCCTTATTTTTATAATAGTCTGTGAGTTTCAATCTCCAAGTTTTAATCTGGCATCCTTACTTTCTTAGTACTCTCTTATTACTCTCACATTACTCATTCTCTTACCACTTTGTTCTCCAGCAGTCTTGTCAGGTGTCCAAAACAACTGCAGTGAAACATGTCACTCCTAACACTGCTTTACCAAGCCCATTATGTTTGTGCCCAGCAGATCCGTAAGACAGTAAAGAAAAACCATGAGACTCAAAGAGAGAATCCTCTGAAATGTGTGGTGCTGAGATCCTCTTCCTTGCCTGACCTGCTCAATGTTTCACCCTCTTTGCCGTATCTCCAGAAGAGCAGTTTATCAAGTGAGTGCTGGGATAAAAACGACTGGCTTCTTTGGTAAACAGATAATATGTCAAGAGACCAGAGAGAAGAAACAGTGAGAAAGAAGGATGGCACACTTGTGAGAGTCAAGTCCAAATAATGCAGAGGTAACAGGGGAAACAAAAAAGATCACCTAACCCCAAAAGATTTCCAAAACAAAGGCCCTTTGGGAATTCAGGTTGGCAGAGAGATGTCCTCAAAAGAGGGTCCTTCTAAGCCAAAATAACACCCAGATAGATCAATGAAACCTGAACAGTTCAACAATCGGGTACGCTCTGACCAAAATAGGTCATTCCAAGATGACCACAGAAGTCCTCCCACAACTAAATAACCACCTACATGTTCCAGGACAATAATAATCTGGAACCCTCTTTTACTTCTAGTGATACGATTTTTCTACTAAATTAACCAGCTCTTTCTCTGCAACCGGGAATAGGCTGAAGATCAGCGAGACAATACACCTAAGAATGCCCAAGAGAAGCATTAACAGTGCCAGGAGATCAGCTTATGCACCTATCTGACTTCTAACTTGTCAGGCAAGAGACTCTTCTTCCCGTTGTACAGAAAATCTTGGCAAGCGTTATCCGCTTGAAAATCACTGCTGGGGCGCCTGGGTGGCTCAGTTGTTAAGCATCTGCCTTCGGATCAGGGCGTGATCCCAGAGACCTGGGATCGAGCCCCGCATCGGGCTCCCTGCTCCGCTGGGAGCCTGCTTCTTCTCTCCCACTCCCCCTGCTTGTGTTCCCTCTCTTGCTGGTTGTCTCGCTCTCTCTGTCAAGCAAATAAATAAAAAATCTTTAAAAAAAAAAAAAAAAGAAAGAAAAGAAAATCACTGCTGTCAGAGCTGGGACCAATTAACTCATCTTTGTCTCAAAGAAAAATGTTTGGCTATATTAATAAGTCAAGAGCACAGTCCATTGTTTAATTTGCTTTTCTTGGTTATGTAAAGCAGAATGTCAACACTTGACTGTGATTTGGGGAACATATGTGGATTACACATCCTCATAACTAAATTAGAAGAAACATCAATTTTATTTTTTTAAGGTTTGTTTGAGAGAGAGAGCAAGCAAGCGTGAAAGAGAGAGAACAGGGGGAAAGGCAGAGGGAGAGAATCTCAAGCCAGAGGCGAGGCTCGATCTCAGGACCACAATATCATGACCTGAGCCAAAACCAAGAGTCAGACGCTTAGCTGACTGAGCCATCCAGGCGGCCCAAGATTTTATATTTTTTAAGTAACCTCTACACCCAATATGGGGCTCAAACTCACAACCCCAAGAGCAAGAGTCATATGCGTTACTGAGCCAGCCAGGCACCCCATGTAACATTCATATTAAAAGCTTCTAATGTGCACCTCAGACACAGATAATCTATCATCTCTATAAATCTTATCCAAATTCTTCCTTGTCTCCTTGTTGGAGTTAATTTGGACTGACAAAGAGTAGCCAGAAGAGCATGGAATCAGTGACTCTCTTTTTATTGGAAAGTTCCCTTCAGATGTCTTTGAATCTTGAGAACTGATCTTAGATTAATTCTCAGTGCTTGAGAGTAGTGACTATGCTTCATGAATTTCTTCCTATTCTTTTAGAAATACAGAGTTCTTTTATTTATAATTGATTGCCAGCAATCCAGTAATTCTACTAGTAATTCCATTACGGCATTTAAAACTTCCTTTTAAATGTTAGGTTTTTTAAAACTTACTTTCCAAAGGTTAGGGAGAAATGGTAAACAGATACTCATACTGGATCAATGACAGCAGCTTTCTGAAGACAACTTGACGATATCTATGAAAAGCTGTTGAAATGTACAGCCTTTGCCCTAGCAATTCCATCTCTGCAAGAGATAAACAAGGATACAAAGATGTACATACGTGGTTATTCATCACAGCAAAGTTTATAAGAGTGGGGAGGAGGCAAGGAAGGAGAGAATAAGTAAAAGAGGAAGTGAGGAAGAAGAAGGAAAAGAAAGACAACTATCCAACTGAGAGTAATTAGTAAACTGAGGATAAATCGAAACCCACACAATGAATTACTGCATACAGCCATTAAAATAATTAATTATATGGGTTACATGATAGCATGTAAAGGTATAGTCATGAAATATGTTTTATAATCTGCTTTGTACTCAAGAGTGTATAGAATATCACGAATAGTGTATATATGTAAATGTACACACACACAAAACCTCTATGAATTTTCAAGTCTAGAAAGAAAAACACCAAATTGTACCCAAAAAAATATGTTAGGTAGTGCCATTTATTCAGAGGTGTACTTTGGCCAGTTTATGTGTTAATTTCCAAATTTCTAGGGGGTCTGTACATCACCATTCTTAATAAAACTAAGACCAAAAAATGTCTTTCATGAATCATGAAAACTGAGGACTTTTAGAATAAGAGATAATAAAATAGAAAGTTAACCATAAAAATAAATCTGTTGGCCAAGTCAAAGTTACATAAAGTTCTGCCAAAATCACAGCTCACAATGAATGCCCCTTTCACATAATTACTCATCTCAAGCCTTGCTAGAAATGTTCTTGACGCATGTCAAAAGGACTGGTGCCCTGATTAGAGACCCAAGTTCATGTCCCAACTCTGCCACACACCAACTGTGTGACCCTGAGCACTCCGTCTCCATGAAACCCAGCAGTAACAGACCCCAGCACTGAGGGTTGTGGGATTAAAAAGAAAGAAGGGTATACAGAGCACACAGTGCTAAGCCTGGTACAGCAGTCATAAATGATGGCAATTATTACCATTATGATCACTGCTATCACATTATCAATCAAGAAACAAAATCATGAGTGCCTTCAGGGAAGCAACCGTGTCTTACTTTTGTCCATCCCTGGATCCCTGACACCTAACAGTGTGCCTGACATACAGCATGCCCTCATTAAGTGCTTGCTGAATGAAGTACACCTAAAGTTAATTAACCTTCTTGAACGTCAGTTTCTTCTTCTGGCAAAATCACAAAAACACCTTGCAGAGGTGAGAACTGGTAAACATCAGACACCTAGTTCAAAAGATGCTCCTAATAAATGACAGCTATTATATTAGTGAACTTGTCCCTGTAGGTTTCAATAGGCACCAAAGCTGAAGGGAGAAAATTGATACCATTTTTTCTCTGAATTTCCTTTCATATTTGGGTCCATTATTTTTACTTAGACTCAGGAATGAAAATTCTCTCTTTCCAGGCACACATCCTAGCAGGCTAATTAAGCAGTTCTGCTTAATTTCCCATGTCTAATTTGACAGAAACCTTGAATTTCATACAAAAGTGCTTAATAGAAGGTTTATGGTCCTATTTCTGCAACGGTTTCTGTTGAAAGGCAAAAAGGCTACTCAGCATTCATTTGCTGTGAGCTGAAGTTTTTGGTTCCGTATCCCTGAAACATGCCATGCTGCAATTTACAGAGACGTCTCACGGTTTACAGTATTATACACTGGAGTAAAAGTACTATTTAAGAATCCCTATTAAGAAAATGATAGTTCTCTAGTGACTTTCAAGACAACGAGAATAAGTATATTCAAGTGAAGCAGGGGTAAATTTTACCTTATATGGATTATGTTTCAGTGAAATTTTAGTTTAAAAAATGATGTATGAAGAGAATGCAAAATCTTGCTAATTCTCTAGAATCTGGCATAATGGGTACACGGGTCAATTCTACTGTTCTATTTGAGGGTTTTTTTGAGTATGTTTTAAAATTATTATATAACATTTCTTGGGGCGCCTGGGTGGCTCAGATGGTTAACTGTCTGCCTTCGGCTCAGGTCATAATGTCCAGGTCCTGGGATCGAGTCCCACGTCGGGCTCTAGGTCAGCAGGGAGTCTGCTTCTCCCTCTCTCTCTGCCTCTCCCCCTGCTTGTTCTCTTTCTCTCTCTCAAATGAATAAATAAAATCTCAAAAAAAATAGATTATATAACATTTCTTAAAATTTAGGCAGACAAAACAAATTAGGCAGACAAACCACACCTGCAGTCTCATGTCAGTGTTGAGCTGCTGAACAGATTAAAATGTAAAGTGGCAGACAGAGACCTACAATGACCAAGTACAAAAACCAGGCAAGAGTTCCACAGATCTTACCAGCAGTCTTGGTCAACACTGGCCAATCCTCCATTTAACATGGTGCTTCTCTTCCCCCAAAACGATGATTTAACTCACCAGAATGAAACTATAACTGATGCCAGGAAAACTAAAATCTGTTTATTCTCAACAGGGCAGATTTTAGTAATCATTCAATGATATCCATATATTATTAATATGTACAGTTTTGTCACAAGTTCATTCATACATCAACAATCCAAATATTGCCTGCACAGAACTAACTTCTATTTGCATGCACAATGCCAGGGGCTGGGGATACAGCGATGAACAAAGCAGATAAAATGTGCCCTCCAGGGGCGCCTGGGTGGCTCAGTCGTTAAGCATCTGCCTTCGGCTCAGCGCGTCATTCTGGGGTCCTGGGATCGAGCCCCACATCGGGCTCCCTGCTCTGCTGGGAGCCTGCTTCTTCCTCTCCCACTCCCTCTGCTTGTGTTCCCTCTCCTGCTGGCTGTCTCTCTGTCAAATAAATAAATAAAATCTTATAAAGAAAAAAATGTGCCCTCCAGGAGCTTATAACCTAGAGGAAACACAGACATAAGTTATTACCTTTTCCCCACCTAATCAGGGTGTACTGCGACAAACGAATCCTACTGAATTCGCCAGAAGGGAGGAAATGTACAGTGGGCAAAGACATAATGGAAACGTTAAAGAGGTGGGGCACCTGGGTGGCTCAGTCGGTCAAGCATTCAACTCTTGATTTAGGCTCAGGTTAGGATCTCGGGCTCCGCACTGGGCGTGAAGCCTGCTTAGGATCTTTCTCCCTCTCCCTCTGCCCCTTCCTCTCTCTCTAATAAGAAAAAGAAAGAAAGAAGAAAGAAACTTTAAAAAGGTGACAGAAAACAGTACAACCCAAGATACTTAATGTAAACAGGAAAAACAATCATTCATCCCAGTTGCTGGCACAGTATTTTAGAAAAAAACAAAACAGAACATTTAATTCTGACCTTTACATTACTGTTCTAACCACCTAGGTGTTTCCAGAAGAAAACAACCTTCTTTTCTAACTTATTTACGTAACTTATCTTGGCCAAAAAACAACAAAGGTCTCAGGGGGTGCCTGGGTGGCTCAGTTGGTTAAGCATCTGCATTCGGCTCAGGGCGTGATCCCAGGGTCCTAGGATAGAGCCCCCCAAAGGGTTCCCTGCTCAGCAGAAAGCCTGCTTCTCCCTCTCCCTCTGTCTGTTGCTCCCCCTGCTTATGCTCTCTGTCAAATAAATAAATAAATAAATAAAATCTTTTAAAAAAACAAAAAAACAAAGGTCTCCTTATTCAAAACATAAAAACATATTATGTATAGCCATCCTTTAAAATAGAAGTGGCTTTAAATATTTAAATCAATCCCAATTATTCAAAGTTCACATCTAGCATTATTCAAGGTCCAGCGGTACAACGTTCCTTCCAAATTATCAGACATCTTGGTGGAAAAGGTTGAAGTTTAAACCCTGGTATATTTAATGTTACAAAAAGGTTCAAAAGCCAATTTATCTCATCTTTAGGTTTTCAGATTTTCCAGAAGTGAAGGAAAGGGAAAGAGGAGAAAAGAAAAAGACCTGAAAACAACACTATTTGGTAGAGGGAAAAGTTCAGGGCTATTCCTATCTGGCCCCTTTAAAAGAACAGATTCCTACTGATGATAAAAATTTAATCAAATACACATCCAAGTTCTCAGAAATCTTCTTTCTGCCATCACATACTAAGGTTTCCCTGGCAAGGTCATCTAGATTCATGAAGAGGTCCCTCTGAATGACCGGACTATAAGCAATGATGAAAAGGAACCTGCACGTCCTGTCTTAGGAAATCACCCAGACACAATATTTATCAAATGGTTCTATTTATTGCTCTGTATTAGAAAAAGAAAGACATTTAAAGTGCAGTAATGTGGTTGGCAACAATAGCAAGAAAATAATTTGATTATTCCAACCAAAGTGGGAAGGAAGAAATCACTGCAACTTTGAAGAATCCTCACTGATGTTAAAATATCCTCTGTCCCACTTCATATCCAAAAGCATGAGTTTCACATCCTTCTCCGCCACCCTTGTAGCACTCAGTGAAAAGTTCACACATTATTTCACCAAACAAAAGAACTCAGGGGCAAAAGAAAGCAGTAATCTGCTCGAGGTGGCCCAGCTAGTTATGTGACAGCGATGCAGCTGAACTGGGTCTTGTCTCCTTCCAAGTCTTTTCCCCACTAAACAACTTTGCCAAGTAAAAACCCCATTTTACTGGGGGTGGAGGGGAGAGGAATCAAGTGACAAGTGGTAGTGAAGAAACCAGCAAAGTATTCAGTTACAAGGTTATTATCTCCTGAGCCAGGAGTGACAAAGAAAAGAATTTCCCCCAGAAATTAGCATGTATAAGGACTCTGCTCATCTGCCAGAGTCTCTGTGCCAATACCTCCGTCCCTCAAAACCCCCACAGGAATTAAGGACAGTTCGCATTTAAAGGACTACAGAAAAGAAACGTGCAACACAGTTCACTGAACCACCCAGGTTTTTTCCCGACCATCCTGAACCCTTTCTTTCAGTTCACATAATTCCATTCCTTTGTATTAAGCAGAAGATGTACAACCAAAAAACGTACTTAATATAAGCTGATTCTGAGCAAAGAGTGAGGGGACTGAGGAAAGATGTTTCATAGACTGCATGGTGCAATACCGGCATATTTTTCTCACTGAAGACTTACTCCTTATCACCCACCCTGAACACTCCTGTACTGCTAAAATGAACCTAAAAAACTGGTTTTTCAACTTCCAATAATAGATTAAACATGAACTAATTAACTGTTTGTAAAACACTTTGAAGACCTGAAAGTGTGTATAAATGTTAATTATTAATGTTGATCTACAAAACTCTTGCATGTGAAGTAAGATACAATTTTACTGTAAGTTTCTGCTACTTTCCAGGCACAATCATAGAAGCCCAGCATGTTTTTAAGAATTCAGGAAAATTCTAAGAGCAGACCACAATGATTTTTCTATTTACAACACGAACAAGCCGGAATTTTAAGCTGGCTATTCTGGATATAATTATATCAGAGTAAAAAAAAAAAAAAAAGTGACTTATGGCATATATAATAAAACTTGAGTATGTTTATAATCACAAAGTCCTAGACGAAAATTATAGTTCATTGCCCTGAAAAAGGCAAAGTAAAATCTCTGAACCCCCATTTTTTTCATCAAAAAAGGTGCGGGGAGAGGGAATAATACCTATCTTATGGGGTTCTTGTAAGGAATTAAGGGAATGTAAAGGAACGCACAATGCATAGGTAAGCACCTAGTGAAAGTTTTGCCTTTGTTATAGTGACTTCTCGTTTTTAGGAAACACCTCTTAGGAACTAGCTTGCCTCAAAAGATCTTCCTAGACTGCAAAAGTCTTTTAAAAACACACTATTCCCTGCTCCAGGCACACATACAGCACCACTTTAGCAGGAGGGCCGACGCGAAAGCTTCGGTCATTCCTGTCCACTGACCCATATAGATCCTTAATCCTCCAACAGAGAAAGCACCTCGGCCAGGCCCCAAAGGCCTCACGTGACCAAATGAACAATTAGAACTCTAGTTCTCAACTCCTGTCCCCACATTTTTTTCCTAAATAATTCCCAAACTGCAAGGTCGCATCCAGAGATCCTTTGTATTCTGAGCCCAGCCATGCCGTGCACAAAGTACCCAAGAGGCAAAAAACCATTTCCTTCCAGCTTGTAAAAGGTAACAGAAATTACCTCCATGCAATCCCACAATGGGCCTACCTTCTCCCACTCCAGAAACGCACCTACTTTACACAAAGCAGAACTCAACTGGCAAGACCAGGTAGGTGGATTTATTTACAGATACCATTCAAACGATACTGAGTGTTTTTAGAAGTGATTTACGAATTACAGAAAATGTCAAATTTGCAAAAAGCCCCTGACATCTATCCGTTTTAGCAGTTATCACCTGAGAAAAGGAATACTTCTAAAAAACTAAGTTAATGCTGATAGTCTTATTCAGATTTTTAAAAATATATCATGCATCGTTCAATTTATCTCAAGCGACCTTCCGAGCGAATTTCAAGTGCTGAAAAATGTCCCTTTTGAACAAAACGGTGCCACATCTAGCCAGGTGGGGAGAACATGTGCTAACAATTTCCCCAGGAGCTGTTATGGACCCATATCAAAACCACCAACTACTCTCTTACCTGATGGACCCCTGTGATCAAGGGCTCAACTTTTCAAGAGAACAGACCACAGTTAAAGACCCAGCTATGGGAGGAAGCAGTGTTAGCAACCACAAACAAATGAAATTCATCAACCCAAAAGCTCAACAACTGGGCAGGACTCTCCAAAAACACTAACTCCCTTTATTAAAAATAAGACTAGGGCGCCTGTCTGGCTCAGATGGTGGAGTGTGCGACTCTTGACCTCAGGGCTGTGCGTTCAAGCCCCACATGGGGGGGGTAGCATCTACTTAAAAAAAAAAAAAAAGACTTAAGGGGCGCTTGGGTGGCACAGCAGTTAAGCGTCTGCCTTCGGCTCAGGGCGTGATCCCGGCGTTATGGGATCGAGCCCCACATCAGGCTCCTCCGCTGTGAGCCTGCTTCTTCCTCTCCCACTCCCCCTGCTTGTGTTCCCTCTCTCGCTGGCTGTCTCTATCTCTGTCGAATAAATAAATAAAAAAATCTTTAAAAAAAAAAAAAAGACTTAAGAAAAATATATACATTGCAGAACATTTAAAAGATAAGAAATACCCTATCTATCATCTCCTTGAACACAACTAAACAATTTGCAATACCCTCCTTCCAGACTCTTTTGTGTTGATTTATGTATATGCAAAATATACAAATGACACCCTGCATCACATTAAAAATCACAGATAGCCTCAGAAATTGCAAATGTACAACAGATTTCACTAATAATATTTTTCTCATGCTCAGAGGAGAACAGTGTTTACCATGTTTACAGTCCTAACTGACTTGGATTTAATAGGCAAGGTACAATTTAGGTCACTACCTTCTTCCTTCACTCATTGGTAACCCCCCCTAGATATATCCAGCTGTTGTGGCTGTTGTTTTCCACTGCCATTATTATTAAGAGCTACCATGCCATGTGACCCTGCCATGTGCCAGGAGTTTATATATCTCTAAGTCTCACAATAACCACCCCCCTTCTCTATCTACAGTTCTCTAATTCTTTTTTTTTAAAGATTTTATTTATTTATTCATTCGACAGAGATAGAGACAGCCAGCGAGAGAGAGAGAGAGAGAGAGAGAGAGAGAGAGAGAGAGAGAACACACAAGCAGGGGGAGTGGAAGAGGAAGAAGCAGGCTCATAGCGGAAGAGCGATGTGGGGCTTGATCCCGTAACGCCGGGATCACGCCCTGAGCCAAAGGCAGACGCTTAACCGCTGTGCCACCCAGGCGCCCCTACAGTTCTCTAATTCTTATATCCAGTATAAACTCCATTCCCAAACTCCAGATTTGCACATCCAATTACTTACTGATAGCTTCACTTAAAATCTCACCGATCTCAAACTCAGCACATCCAAGAAATAGAAATAACAATTTCGTCCTCCCAAAAAACTCACTCACATCTCCCCCCTCACCCCCTCAGGAAACCACAGCGCCATTCACCCAGTTGTTCAAGGAAAACACCTGGGAATCATCCTGAATTGCTTTCTTCCCTTCAAAACCTTTTCCCAATCCATAAATAATCCTATCAGTTCTCTCTTCAAAATGTATACTGATTCCAATCACTTCTCACTACTTTCACTGCTGCCACCCTAACCCAAGCTACCATCTTCTTTCTCCAGAGTGAACTACTGCAAAATTCTTGGTCGCCCTGTTTCCACTACTGTTCCCTATGCACAGTGAAACTTTTAAAACCGAAATCAGCTCTTGTTATTCCTTCCTCAAACCCTTCAGTGGCTTCTCATCATCCTTAAAAGTCTCTGTGATGGGGCCTCTGCCTCCTATACATTACCTTTTGTGGCTCCTCTTCCTCGCCCCATTCCAGCCACACCAACCTCCCTGTTCATACTCCCACCTCAAGCTCTTTGCCCCTGATGTTCCTTCCGCCTGGAATACCCAGGGATCTTCAGGTGGCTTGCTCCCTTCACTTCCTTCAGTCTCTGCTCAAATCTCATCTCCTCCAGAAAGTCTTGTTTGACCACGCCAATTTCTGCAAATACTCTCATATTCTTCCTAAAACCATCACCCCTAGACATCACCAAAATTGTTCATTTATCTTTTTTTAAAGGATTTCATTTGAGAAAGAGAGAGAAAGATAGTGACAGAGATAGTGAGAGAGAGCATGAGCAGGGAGGAGAGGGAGAAGAAGACTCCCTGCTGAGCAGGGAGCCCGCCGTGGGACTCAATCCCAGGACCCCGGGGTCATGACCTGAGCCAAAGGCAGGCGCTTAACCAACTGAGCCACCCAGATGCCCCCATCTCTTGTTTATCTCCTTTTTCCCTTACAGAATGTCAGCTCCTTGATGGCAGCAACTGCCTCTTCTTCGTTACTGAATCCCCATCACCTGGAACAGGACCTTACATACAGAAGGCACCCAAATGTGTTGAATAAACTAACAAACACTACAAGGGATGTTACATGCCCATTGTACAAAAGAGAAAACTGAGCTACCTAAAGCCACATAGCAAATAAGTTGCCAAATGCATGTGAAAGAACCAGTACTCTTCCATTGACTGAGTGCCATAAAACTGAATTATACAGATACAATAAAGAACAAAAACGTAAAAGAATGCATTTCCGTATGAAAATATCAGACCACAGTGATTCTTCCCCTTCTGTTCATCACTAGGGCATTTCACATCTTTGATTAATCTTATGTATATACTATGTATGTCCCTCCTCACCTGGAAGATATCTACTTTTCTGTATTCCCCACCAGATAAGGGCCGAGCTACACACAGCAGACATTTAAGAAGTGTTTCTTTTATATTTATACCCCCCAATATTTGAAGAATCCTGCAACAAGACTTTCGGCACCACCAATAAAGTATACTCTTCAAAAAGACTTCGGTTTCCAACCATGATGGAGTAAGTGGATCCAGACTTACCCTGCCAACACCCCCACCAACAACTAGAAAAACAGACAAAATATACAAGGCAACATCTTTTAGACCTGGACGACAGGAGCAAAGGACTGCAATCCATAACAGAAGGGAAGAGATGAGATGGGCCCTACAACCAGCTTTCTTGGCCTGGAGGCACAATGGAACATGGTGCAATGAGGGCGATCCTGGGCAAAGCATGGCAATCTTGTCAAGTTGACAAGACTTAAGAGTTTGGGAAGGCTGAGGAATCTCAAAACTCAGCACACAGAGGCCTCCTTGAATCTGATACTGAAGAAAAAGCTATACATGCATGTTGAAAAATCTACGGGGCAGGCAAAGAATGACCCAGGAACCATAAGCTAAATAATCCCAGAGTTGGCGCAGGGCTGGCAGACATTCATATTCTGACCAGTTAGGGCAGAGAACAGCCAATTCTTCAATGGAAACTAGAGGCTTCATGATTAATTAATGGAGTGAAAAAAGCCTTAGAGTAAAAGGTCCTCTAGACCAATCCTACAAAATTCAGAAATAAGCTTCAGAAATAACATGCAAATAACCCGCAAAAACAAAATCCAATCCTCTTTAAAACAGTGCCTCTCATATTAGGGATGATTTCTACCCCCTGCCAAGGGACTTTCAGTGTGTCTGGAGGCAATTTTTGTCATCACAATGGCATCTAGTGGGCAAGGAATGATGCTAAACACCCTAAAAAGCACAGGACAGCCCACAAACAGAGAATTACCTGGCCCAAAATGTTAGTATGACCAAGGTTGAGAAATGCCACTTTAAAATAGCAAAATCCAGCAATCAACAACTTAAAATTCACTATTTCCAGAATCTAAGAAGAAATTACTAGACACGCAAAGAAGAAAACTTGACCCAAAATAAAAACCAGTCCACAGAAACAAACATCATGGGATTAACAGAAAGCTTAACAACTACTATGAGTATTAGGGATATAATCAAGAATTTTTTAATTAACATAAGTAGGAAACAAATAGAAATAAAAAAGACTTAGTAGCAAATTGAATCCAACAAGGTATGAAGAAAACATCATGACCAACCCAGGATTATCACAAGAATACAAGGCTAGTTCAAAGTTCCAAAATCATACATCAACAGAGTACAGAAGAAAAAAAATATATGATCGTCCCAAAAGATGCAGAGAAAGCCTTGGCGACATTCAATATCCATTCATGATAAAAACTCTCCACAAACTAGAAACAGGAAAGAACTTCAACTTGATAAAGGACACATACAAAAACAAACTATAAATACAGGCATACCTCGTTTTATCGCACTTCATACAAAAACAAACTATAAATACAGGCATACCTCGTTTTATCGCACTTCACAGATACTGCATCATTTACAAATTGAGGGTTTGTGGCAACCCTGCACCGAGCAAGTCTCTGGGAGCCACTTTTCCAACAGCATTTGCTTCACTTTGTGTTTCTGTGTCATATTTTGGTAAATCTTGCAGGAGTATTTCAAACTTGTGCATTGTGATTATATGTTATGATTATACGTGGTCAGTGATTACAAATCACTGAAAGCTCAGATGATGGTTAACATTTTTTAGCAATAAAGTATTTTTAATTAGGGTATAGACTTTTTTAAAAACAGAATGCTTTTACACACTTAATAGACTACAGTATAAACATAGCTTTTACATGTAATAGAAAACCAAAAAATTAATGTGACTCTCCTCATTGTGATACTCACTTTATTGCAGTGGTTTCTTTAGAATATGCCTGTAACATCATAAGGTGAAACACTGAATGTTTTCTGCTCCCTAACATAAGGAAAGGATATCCACTTTCAAAACTCCTATTCGGCATCATACTGGGGGTCCTAGCCAGTTCAATAAAGTAAGAAATAAAAAGTATACAGCCTGCAAAGGAAGAAATCAAACTGCCTGTATTTGCTGATGACACTACAATCTATGCAGAGAATCTCAAAGAATCTACAAAAAGGCTTCTAGAACTAAAACTGAGTTTAGCAAGGTTGTAAGACACAAGGTTGGCATACGAAATTTAATCCTACTTCTATATGCTAGCAACTGGAAATTGAAATTTTAGAAGCATCATTTGTAACAGCACCAGAACACATGATACATATATAAATCTCACAAAATATATGCAAGATCCAATTACTAAAAACTACAAAACACTAAAGAAAATACCAAAAATGGTCCTGGGATATACCATGTTCATGGCTCAATATTAAGATATCAATTCTCCCGATTTACAGATTCAATGCAATGCCAATCAAAAATCACAGCAGGGGCGCCTGGGTGGCACAGCGGTTAAGCGTCTGCCTTCGGCTCAGGGCGTGATCCTGGCTTTGCGGGATCGAGCCCCACATCAGGCTCCTCCACTATGAGCCTGCTTCTTCCTCTCCCACTCCCCCTGCTTGTGTTCCCTCTCTCGCTGGCTGTTTCTGTCTCTGTTGAATAAAAAAATTAAAAAAAAAAAAAAATCACAGCAGGATTACAGAGATCAACAAGCTGATTCTAGGGGCACCTGGGTAGCGCAGTCGTTAAGCGTCTGCCTTCGGCTCAGGGAGTGATCCCAGCGTTCTGGGATCAAGCCCCACATCAGGCTCGTCTGCTGGGAGCTGGCTTCTTCCTCTCCCACTCCCCCTGTTTGTGTTCCCTGCTCCGCTGAGAGCCTGCTTCTTCCTCTCCCACTCCCCCTGCTTGTATTCCCTCTCTCACTGGCTGTCTCTCTCTCTGTCAAAAAAAAAAAAAAAAACTTAAAAAAAAAAAAAAAAAAAAAAACAAGCTGATTCTAAAATGTACCTGGAAAGGCAAAGCAATTAGAATACCCAAAAACATTTCTGAAAAAGTAAAATAATTAGCTGATTTCAAGACTTACTATAAACCTACAGCAATCAACAGTGTGGTAATGATGAAATGAAAGACTCAGATCAATGTAACAGAATACAGAAATAGACCTACAAGTATACAATCAATTGACTTTCAACAAAGGTAATACAATAGAGAAAGTCTTCAAAAACCGTTGCTGGGGGCACCTGGGTGGCTGTGTGGTTAAGCGTCCAACTCTTGACTTTGGCTCAAGTCATGATCTCAGGATTATGAGATGGAGTCCCATATTCAGCTCCATGCTCAGTGGGAAGAGAGTCTGCTTGAGATTCTCTCATTCCCTCTCCCTCCAACCCTTCCCGCACTCACACACATGCTCTCTCAAACAATAAAATAAAATCCTTTAAAAAAAAGTTGCTGGAACTACTGCTTATCTAAAAGCAAAAAAATAAATCTCAATCCATACCTTGAACCATTTAGAAAAATTAACTCAAAGTCAATCATAAACCTAAATGTAAAATTTTAAACCATAAAACGTCTGGGGAAAAGTATAGAGAAAGTCTTTTCGTTTAGGTCAGGCAAAGATTTCTCAGACACTACACCAAAAACATGATCCATGAAAGAAAAATAACTTCAACATTATCAAAATTAAGACTGCTCTTCAAAAGACATTAAGAGAATAAAAAGATAAGCCATAGACTATGAAAAAGTATTTGCAAACAATAATCACGTATCTGATTCTACAATATATAGAGAACTCTCAGGGCGCCTGAGTGGCACAGTGAGTTAAGCGTCCAACTCTTGGTTTTGGCTCAGGTTGTGATCTCAGGGTCTTGAGATCAAGCCCCACATGGGGCTCTGCACTCAGTGTGAGTCTACTGAAGACTCACTCTCACTCTGCCTCTCCCCCCTCCACCTCATCCCCTCCCCCCACTCTTGCTTAAGCATGTTCTCCGTCTCCACCTCTAAAATAAATCTTCAAAAAAAAAAAAAAAGAACTCTCAAAACTCAATAATAAAGCAAACAATTCAATTTTTTTAATGGGTAAAAGATCTGAACAGACACATTACCAAAAAATGGCAAATAATCACATGAAAGGATGCTTAACATCATTAGTCAATAGGCAAATGAAAATAAAAAGTCTACATTCTGTATGACTCCATTTGCACGACATTTTGAAAAGGCAAAAAACCACTGAGAAAGAAAACACATCACTAGTGTCCAGGTCTGAGAGTGGAAAACGGGTTGACCACAAAGGGGCTTTGAAAAATTTGGTTTGGGGGATAAAGGAACCATTCCATATGTATCTTCATTGAAATAGTGGTCATGTGAATGTCTACATCTGCCAAAACTCACAGAATGCTACTGAATTTTACTGAATATAAATTATACATTAAAATAAATCAGAAAATAAAGACTAAAGAGATAACAATGACTGAGTAAACCCTGATTTTGCCCTGGTTAAAAAATTTTTTAAAACAACTATAAAAAGATATTTGCAAGACAAATAGGCAAAGTTGAATATGCACTGAATACTGTTAATAGAATTGTTAATTTCCTTAGATGTGACCATTTCATTTGGTTATGTAGAACACAAAGATCAGCAAACATTTTCTGTAAAAGGCCAGACAGTAAATAAAGTGTGGCTTTGTGGGCCACATGGTCTCATAACTATTCTACTGTGCCTGCAGCACCAAATCAGCCACAAACAAATGAGCATTGCTATGTCCCAATAAAACTTTATTTACAAAAACAGGCAGTAGGCCAGATTTGGCCTGGGAGCTATAGTTTGAGGACCACTCATGTAGACAAAACTACAATGACAGAAAGCAGACTAGTGGTTGCCCGTGGTGAGGTAGGCAATGCGGTAAGGGTTGAAGAACTGGCCAGACAGTTGCAAGGGCAATTTTCTGGAATGATGGAAATGCTCCGTATTTTGACTGTGCCGTTTATCTGCATGGATACATTTGACAAAACTCATCAAACTCTATATACTTAAAACGGGCACATTTTATATTATAAACAGTATTTCAACAAACTTTTATTTGAAAATGTACTTTTTCTAGGTGATAGCATCAATACTGTGAAAAGCCTAGCCTCTGGAGCCAGAATTATTTGAGTTCAAATTTTAGCTTAAATAGCTACGTGATCACTGTCACTTTGGGGCTGTTTCCCCATACTTAAACAGCTTAACAATGCCTGCCTCATAGCTGCTTTTTTTTTTTTTTCCAAAATTAAATAAGAAATGTAGGTAAGACACAGAGTGTAGCATTTGGCACAAACAAGGCACACTCCCGATTTGAATAAACAATTAAAAAAATTATTTTAGAAAATGAGTCAGTAAACATCAGATAACTACAGTAGCTTCTTTTGTACTCTTAAAATGTTCAGACATTCTTTGTTCGCTGTTTATTGTGGTTTAACCTGACTTCAAGAAATGGCATCCAACGTCAGTTCCTATGATTTCACAGTAACTTGGGTCTAACAGCAAGCACCGTGAACTGAAATTTCTTCAGAGTTTAGAAAAATAATCCATGACAAATATGTAGTAAAAGGAAAACTGAGAAGAGCCAAAGTAAAACACATCAATTTTCCCAAGCAAGGAAAATGACAATAATTAGAGCATATTTTAATTATCTTTTATTTAAAAAAAAAAAGAAAGAAAGAAAGAAAAACCAACATAGCTGGATATTTTCCTCTTTTCAACTAGGATTTGAACTTTATCCAAACCCACAGCCAACCCATAAAGTTACAAAATGGCATAGCATCTGTATAGTATTTTACCATGTAAGTTTCTCCCAACAGTAGTTATGTGATAGGAGATGATTAATATTAAATTTGCTTTTAGTTTACAAGGCTCTTATGTTTGAGAGAGATGAAGTGGCTTGCTCAAGGACACACAGTCAATAAACGGCCAAGTCTGGATGTGAAGTCAGACATGTGGCTCCATATCATGTGCTTTTTTTTTAGTAGAGATTACCATCAGAGAATCAATCTTGGGTTCTACAAAATTCTTTACATAACTCCTGCATGCTTTTCCCTAACTTGACATTTTTAGTTGTCTAAAAGACAAATCGATGACAGTGTGACATACCTACTTAATTCCTAACTATTCAGGAATAACTGGCCATTTTGGACGGCAGAGGCTATGGCCAAATACGGGCTTATGATATTATCAGAAGTGAAAATTCAAAAGCATGGTTTCCAAAAGAAGAGCCTACAAAGTGACATAAATGGTTAATTCCTCACACTTCTTCCTTTTCCCCAACCCAATACCAACATCACAGAAACACAATGATACCCACCTTTGCCAGGCTCTGAACACAGCTCTGAAGAGGTAAAAAAAAAAAAAAAAAAAAAAAAAAAAGGAAAGCACACTACTGTTCCACATAAACATTCATACAATCACAGTATCTCAGTACCAGGCAGTCCAAATGAGTTATCTATTCATCTTCTATTTATTATGTCCCAATCAACTCACAGGTGGACTTCAAGACCATAAATGGGAGGACATATGAAGAAGACTAACACCTTCCCCCACTCTCCTCATTTACAGTGGTAAGACAAGCTGACAATAACTCAGGAGCACTGCTTCCAAATGGACCCCTGTCCATCAGTAATAATCAAGTCTATTCAAGTGCACTTAAATATTAACTTTAAAAGAAAGGAT
Organism: Ailuropoda melanoleuca; assembly: GCF_002007445.2. Lineage (NCBI taxonomy): Eukaryota > Metazoa > Chordata > Mammalia > Carnivora > Ursidae > Ailuropoda > Ailuropoda melanoleuca. Next base: position 9,631,866 of record NC_048226.1, read on the forward strand.
TGTCGGGGCGCCTGGGTGGCACAGTGGTTAAGCTTCTGTCTTCGGCTCAGGGCGTGATCCCGGCGTTATGGGATCGAGCCCCACATCAGGCTCCTCCGCTGTGAACCTGCTTCTTCCTCTCCCACTCCCCCTGCTTGTGTTCCCTCTCTCGCTGGCTGTCTCTATCTCTGTCAAATAAATAAATAAAATTAAAAAAAAAAAAAAAAGGATTGTCAAAAAGTCCAAGTTTATTCATCTAGCTTTGTCAGGTATGTTTTTTCTTCGATCTGTGACTCTGATCAGATAAAATTTTTGAAGGTTTACTATAACCTCCATGTCTAATTTTTTACCATTATAAGAAAACTAATGGAAAGATGAGATTCAATATACAGAAATGTCCTGATTACAGGTTCTAGAATATATCTACTCCATTTGGCACTGTGAATAGTGTAAACTGAATTGGTATAACAGATTTAAATCACTGCTTCCTCCCACAAATGGTGGCACCTTCAAAGGTGTTATCTTGAAGGGGAAGTGAGCGATTTGCTAACATTGCTCAATTGTGCTAACACTGTATTAACCCCCAGTCCAGTTCTTACACGTGTTTGAAACATGTAGTCATAATCCCTATCAATTATTTTTCAAGACTGAAGTAAAATAAGGTACAAAAGCTGGAACTGACTAAATAACTCGGATATCCTATTACAAGTGTTGAAAACAATCCATCTCTCACCGTTTCCTAAACACTAGAAATGCATAGTCATATCCTACCAAGACACTCTGCAAATCCCATTCAAAAACCTGTTAAGGTCAAAGAGAAGAAAACCGTTTCTATTAACATTCAGTTCGACTAGCTCCTTTAAAAAAAAAAAATTGCATTCAACTAAAGACACTCAATTCTCAGAAGGATTCCTTCTTTATGAAAGAAATAGCTAAACCTCTAAACCCAGAAGCATCAGACTTCTAAAACTGCTTCAAATTACATGAAAAGGTATCAAAATTATTATCATTACAACTACCAGGTAATAGGCACCTACTTAATGTCTGGCACAATATGAAGTACCTCACATAGTTTCAGTTATTCCAAAGAACCTGCAAAGTATGTTACTACACCCTTTGGTAGGACACAGAAGATCTGAGGGATAAAGTGACCTGCTCAAGGCTCACAACTAGTGCATGGAAGTGTGGGGATCGGAACTCAAATGTACTTAGCTACAAAAAATGTGTATTCTTCTAAACTGTGCTACCTCCCCATTTCACAAAAGAATAGGTAGAGATATGAAATGATTTGTCCAGCAGTCTTAATCATTTCATCAGAAAAGGGAGAAAACTAAATAAGAACCACATTTTGAAAATCCAGTGCACTATTTAAACTTCACTTCTTTTCAAGGGGTAATTAACAGATAAAAAGAGAGGTTTGAAATCCTTTTAAAGTAAACTAAATGTCATCACAGATCTGCAAGTGAACTGTCATTTTGGACAAGTTCCCAGAGTTAGTGGTTCTATGTGCACTACCACTAGCTTAGTACAAAGCACTTCACCCATTTCAAACACATACTGAACACCTGCACCGTGTTAAGGGTCCTTCCTGGCAAAGAGAGGACAAAACTAAGTAAGAACTAAGGCCCATCACAGCCCTCAAAGAGTTAACAGACTAGATGAGTCCATTTATACTACATATACAGTTACCATTAGTCAAGCAAATAAATGAAGTGAGTGAGAAATCCTAAAACAAAAGTATGTATAACATGGTATCACAGCTCAGAGAAGAAAAGCAACTGGCCTACTTGTCACGTTTTGCTGTAAGTAGTATTTGTTTACACGACGTCCCTCCCTGACAACCCTTCCAACCTCTGTCAACCTCCATCCACACAATCGTCCCACGTAGGCATACACAACTGCACAACCAGGAAGGAAAGCTGTAAGAGCAAGAACTGTGACTCCTCAAAGTGACCTTGTTGTTGTAGTTTAAAAGTACAATGCTTATGGGGCGCCTGGGTGGCACAGCGGTTAAGCGTCTGCCTTCGCTCAGGGCGTGATCCCGGTGTTGTGGGATCGAGCCCCACATCAGGCTCTTCTGCTGTGGGCCTGCTTCTTCCTCTCCCATTCCCCCTGCTTGTGTTCCCTCTCTCGCTGGCTGTCTCTATCTCTGTCGAATAAATAAATAAAATCTTTTAAAAAATAAATAAAAAATAAAAAACTGCAATGCTTATGCCATAAAGACATTTGTCTCTAGCCTCATCAGGTGAAGAAAGTTGATTTTTCAAAGCAAAACAAGGCCCAAAGAACTAGAAAAACCCCAACACTTCCCCACATTACTCACTTCAAATGAGAAATCAAACTGACACACAGTATTTCTCAAATTTTTCTTTTTAATATAGCAGATGGCAATGGGATATAAAAACGGATATTAACACATTCTGGTCATTTTGTTCCACTACCAACCTGACAGACACTTAAGCAAGTTCCACCTGGGGGACTTAAACATAAGCCAAATTATTCTCACCTCATAAGCCAAATGAACCAAAGTCAACAGAATGGAACCCCAAACCTGACAAGGCTTGTATTTAATGCAGCCTGCAAATCTCCCAAGAGACCAAGAACTAGATATACAAGAACTAGAACAGTGATTTACCTCAGCTGATCATAACTCCTTTACAAAGGAGTTTTCAAAAACTGCACACAGCATTTGTTCTGATCTGGGCAATCCAACGGTTTAGAAAAATAGAATAAGATGCTTCTTCAGAAAACAAAGGGGGGGTGTACTGGAATAAGAAAAAAGGGCACACTGCTTTTTCCTTTAGTTGTATATGCCTGAGGCAATAAACTCCCAAAATAACTTCACCCAGAAGTGTAAAAGCTGAGAACGAACACCAAAATATCGCTCAAACCAACTTTCATTGTGAATTCCTCAGTTCACAGTAACATTTAAAAACCTAAATGTGATGAAATCATTTTGCTGTAAAACTACGTATTTCCAAAAAAAACAAAAAGTAAAAAAATCCTGTCTATCCTTTCTTCTGGGTAAGAAAAAATGAGGGTTTTCCTCATTAAAAAAAAAACAAAAACAAAAAAAACCTCATATTGGTTGACTCT
>NC_048226.1:9634955-9635422 GCF_002007445.2 Ailuropoda melanoleuca
AAAAAAAAAAAAAAAAAAGAAGTGTCAGTAAGCCAAAAAGGAAAGAAAGAAAGAAAGAAAGAAAGAAAGAAAGAAAGAAAGAAAGAAAGAAAAAGAAAGAAAGAAAGAAAAAGAAAATAAGAAAGAAAGAAAGAAAAGAATGTTTTGTTTCGTCTAAAAGTATGGCTGCACTTGAACTCGGTGGAGAGCGGAGCCCGCTGCACAGTCCCAGAGCTGGTCCCCTCCGGCGGCGCGGCCCCGACTCGCGCGGCCCGGGAGCGGGCGTGGAAGGCGCCCCCCGAAGGCGGGTGCGGCCCGGAGTGTTTACCGTCCGCGTCGGCCCGCGGGAGCCGCTCCCTCGCCTCCGCAGCACTTGTTCGCGGAGCCGGGCAACAGGAGGTACCCTCGAAGGGGCGGCGGCTCCCGGCGCCCGGGGAGCCGGCCTCGCCCGAGGGGACCCCCGCGGCCGCGCCCCCCGCCACGGGAGC
>NC_048226.1:9635766-9720981 GCF_002007445.2 Ailuropoda melanoleuca
GCCCCCTGCTCGCCCCGCGGCCCCGCCCCCCTCCCGACTCCGGTCCGGGCCCCGGCCCCGAGGAGCGGCCGCAGGGGGAGGGGCCCGCGCGCCTGGCCCGCGACCCCTCCCCAAATCACAAAACTTCCCCCAACTCCGCCAACTAAGTTGCGCTCTCACCGTGAGGCGCCCGGGGCTCCCCCGCGGGCCCAGCCGGAGCAGCTCCACACCTTCGCCGCCGAGAAGGACAATAGGCAGCCGCTCACTCGGCGGCGGCGACGGCTTGAGGCAGCGGCGGCCGAGGCGACCAGCGGGCACGGCGGTCTCAGCGGAGCCCAGTAGCTTCACCGCGGTTGCTCCGGCTTCGCGCTGGCCCTGCACACAGCCCCAGCCCCCCCGCGCATGCGCCACAAGCCGCTCGGGCATGGGCGGGGCACCTGGGGAGGGTAGTAACGCCTACGAGCCCTCCCGTGAGTGAGCGCGGAGCCAGGGTCCGCGAGCTGGAATTGCACTGCAGAGCTGCCCATCAAGCTCCGGGAAGCCAATAGGAAGTCACCTGGGCGGTGCGTTCAGGTTGCTAAGGAAGGCTGAGGTTGCCAGCCGCTGCTGTGCGGCGGCAAAGTGATCGGAGCGGGGTGGCTGGCCGAGGCTTCTCTGGAAAACGCCCACCCACCCTCTCCTCTCCGCCCCGTCTCCGGAAACCGCCCTGCCTCTGTGTGCTGGTGCTTACCTGACTGTAGCAGTTACCCACAAACGTACTGAAATGATTTACTCTTCTATTTCCTTCCACTTGCAATCAGAAAGTGGGGTTTAGTCTTCTGTGGGTCAGTGCCTCTGAGCGTCATTTTTAGGCATTCAACAAGTGTTTAGATGGATGGATCATTGGATGCAAGGCTGGCTCTCTGGCGGCATCAGGATTTTGACAGGGCATTCCGTGAACTTTTGGCTACTCAATCACAATCTTCCAGTTGCAAAGGACCTCAGAAATCCTCTGGTGGCGTTTGAGAAACAAAGTGTGGTCCGTTGGTTCGAAGAAACTTCTTCATTTTGATAGGTGTGTGTCTGTGTGTGTCAGTGTGTATTTCACTGTATTAGAAGGAAATACGCCTATCATATCAGACCATTATTCATTGATGTTATTTCGTAGATCAAATAGCTATTAAAAATGAATTTAATTAAAGAAAAATATTAAGTTAAAAAAATGACACTTTATATGCAGTTGAAGACCGTGCAAATTGGTCGTGATTGAAGTAAAAACAGTTGTTACCTAGGGGTAGAAGGATTATTGGCTGAGAAGGAACAGAAGGGAGAATGGAAGTGTTCTTTATTTTGATCTAGATGGTGGATAACAAAGTCATAGACATATATGAAAATTCATCCAGCTGTGCACTTAAGATTAAGTGCTTTGCATAGTTTACACATATTTTTTTATGTCCATTTAAAAAATACTGGTATAGGATGTGGCAAAAGGAAGGGAGGAAGGAAGGAATGGAGGGAGAAAGAAGATGGAAGGAAGAGAGAGAGAGTATGGACTGAGAGAAAGGAGAAAAGGAAAAGAAAGAAAAGAAAGGAAGGAAGAAAGGAAGGAAGAACATGAGTCTTTGAAAACCCTAGCCCAGGGAAGCTCACCACCAGACACTGAATACCTGAGAGAGGGGTATTGTGAGTATTTACTACATGTATCAGTCACTTCCATTGCGGGGTGCCTTTAAATCTTAGAAATGTTCCTAGCCTTTTCCTAGTTCACCCTCACAGAATGAAAAACCAAGGCCAAACATTCCCAGTGCTTCACATGAAATTATCTTCCAACCATCTTGTTGTGCTGCCCACCCACCTCAACACTCACTCTACTGTGTCCTTGCCAATATTTGAAAGACAGCATGGAGAACGGACTCTCCTAGATCCTAGCCCTGACTCTGCCACAGAGGAGCCCACCATGAACAAGCCATTCCTCAAGAGCCTCAGTCTCCTGGAAAGCAAGGGAGCTAACCCAGAAAATCACTTAGACTGTCATATGTGATAATTCCAGGTCTTCTCCTAGAGCCTGGCTGCTCCATTACAAAGGCAGCAGCAGATAAATGTTACCATGTCATCTTTCTAGTGACTGCTGACATCATTCCCTGCTCCCCACCTCAGCAGAGTTTACACCTTTCCTGTGGGCTGCATGCTGCACCCAGTGGTCGCGAGCCTAGCACTTTTCAAAATTTACTGTGCTACAAATCACCTGGGCGATTTTGTTATATGTGGATTCTGACTAAGAAGGTCTGGGGTGGGATCCGGAATTCTGCCTATCTAACAAGCTCCCAGCTGATACTGATGCTGCTGGTCTGGGACCCTACTTTGAGAAGCAGGGTCTTCTCTAGATTTTCTTGACAGCTGAGCTCTTTGTCTTCTTTGGGAAGCCCTAAGGAAATACCCTTGGCTGCCCTATCTAAAATAACCCATTCTCCACTAGTCCCTCTCATTCATATGACTCAAATTGTTCCATAGCATTTATCCCACTCTGAAAATAGCTTATTTGTGTGTGTTTATTACCTCTCTCTCCCCACTATAATGTAAGCTCCCCGAAGTCTGTTTGCTTACCCCCCTTTCTCTTGCATCTGTCATAGTGCCTGTGGGAACCGGAAGAACACAAAACGTCTGCATGAGTGAATTTGTACAGACTGAGCTATTGTGAGGGGTCCTTAAACTGAGTGTCCCCGATACTAAAGATTTGCTCTTCCAAAGTACACCAAATACCTCCGTCCAGTGTGCCCATTTCACCAGAAAGTGATGTGGGATTTAGTGATTTCCTCACTTTCCTTGAGTAACTTTGTAAGACAAGAAAGATGCTAGGGCCTTGTCAAGCACCAGGAGGATTCTATATCTTAACACTATCTGTCCAGTTGACTTACATCTCTTGTTAACTTTAAAAATAAAACTGCCACTTGTTTTACCAGCAAAAAATAAGTTTATTCAAAAACAGCAGAGAATTGCAATTTAGGTCACACAAGCTACAACAGAACCATAGGCAAATTGCACAACAAAGGAAAGGAATGTTCTTTCCTAGAGAAAAGGGGGGGTGGGGAAGGCTGTTATAAACAAAAAGTCCCATGGAGTAAACTGGGAGTTCAAAGTATCGTGGCTTTTCATTGGCTGAGTTGTGATGGCCTCTCATTGGCTGGGCTGTTGCCAGGGGAGGAGGAAACCCTTCCTCCTCCTGCTGGGATTGTAAAGTAGTATCGCTGTGCAAGGTCCGGCTCTTGCTATTGGATCTGCAACTGACAAGAAGTGGTAGGGCAGGGCGCCCGGGTGGTGCAGTCGTTAAGCGTCTGCCTTCGCTCAGGGCCTGATTCCAGCGTTCTGGGATCGAGTCCCACATCGGGCTCTTTCTCTGGGAGCCTGCTTCTTCCTCTCCCGCTCCCCTGCTGTGTTCCCTCTCTCGCTGGCTGTCTCTCTGTCACATTAATAAATAAAATTAAAAAAAAAAAGTGGTAGGGCATAAGGGCTACCCCTGCCCATCCCCTGATTCCACTCTAAGTGAGATTTCCTTTTATTGATTTGCACACTCTCTGATTGATTGATACATGTTCTAATATCTAAAACTGTAACAAGGATAAACCCCATTTTACAGAGAGTTCCGGGTAATGCCGATGTAAGGGAAAAACAAAATCAACACAATCGTAAGAACATGAATTTCTCTTGAGACCATGGTTTCTAAAATGTCCACTTCTGTTAAAAAAAAAAAAAAAAAAGGAAGCACTAGAACAAACTTGTCTCAGGGCTCTTCTTTCACAGCAGAGGACATTTTAATGCTTTTGTCGTATGCATAGTACCCTGATGTTGTTTTGAGGTGATGTCCATTTTCGGCCCTTTGTGTGGAGTGAAGCCAACTCCACCCACAACCCCAATTTCCTGGCTTCAGCTTGTGATCAGACCTGAACCAGTTAATGCATTATATACACAGGCAACAATTATTAGTTCAGAGTTGGGCATTTGACCCCAAACACACCAATGAAGGACAACAGGAGTAAATTCTACCCTCTCTTTGAACTACCAGGGTAGCTGATTTTGTTTTTCTCAAGTGGTACTTGGAAGGATATGCTTGTCAGCCATCTTGTCACCACTGGGAAAGAATCTCTTCCAACGGAGCCAGCATGGTGGAAAGGTAGAGAAATGAAGAAGAACAATGTCCAGGTGAGATTGATTGAACTGCTGAATCTAGCAATATCTGAAGCTAGAACAACACATAGAGTTTTCAATCGTGTAATCCAAAAAAGCTAAGCCAGAGTGGAAATTTCTGTCACTTGCTTCCACAAGAGTTGTAGTTACCACAACACCCATGAGCTGATGATCACTGGTCAATTCCCTGACCGGTTTCTCAATTCAATTAGCAAGTAGATTAGCTATTGCGAGTTTATCATGGGCCACGCCTCAGGCTTGGTCCTGGGATTAGAGATGAAGAATAAGGTTCGCACCTTGAAGGAACTCACAGTCAAATGAGGAAAAAGGACACGCAAACCAGCAAGGAGTCAGAAGTGTAAGTGCCCTGATACAAGCAAATTCAGCGTCCTGGGGGCACAGAGAGAAGGACTTCTGCTTACGGAGTGAGAGTTCGAGGGAGCCATGGGAAGGATGTGACAGTAAAGCCAGGTCTTGGAGGACAATCAGCTGTGTAAAGAATGGAAGGGTGGTGCAGGGGGCTGGGGTGTGTGTGCACAGGTAGCAGAGAACATTCTCCGGAAAGGAAGAGCAACTTCAAAGACATGGAGGTATTGGAAATACAGCACACGTAGGAGGAAACCAGAGAGGGAAGGAGTAGCAGTATGGCCTTTATTCTGTAAGGCCAAGAGGAATCTGCAACGATTTTAAGTAACGAAACAATGATGAGAACAGATTTTCATCTTAGAAAGATCACCCTAAGCCCCCAGTGCTTAGGCTAAATTTCAGTGGGGGATGAGGATGAGGGTGGGGGGACAGGGAATTCTCTGAGAGAAACCTGGCCCCAGGTAAGAGGTTTTGCAGTCCAGAACTAAGTGTTCTCTTCTTGGGTGGCTGAGGGAAGCGTCCTCTCTCAATGTCAAGCCCAACACTGTCTAACGGATGGTGAGCCACATATGTGATTTAAAATTTTCTACGAACCACGTTTAAAGAGTAAAAACAGATGAAATGAATTTTAATGATATTTTATTTAACCAAATATATCCCAAGTATTATCATTTTAATGTGTGAGCCATAAAAAAAATTACTAATAAGGCGTTTTACATTCTTTTTATCATGCTAAGTCTTCAGAATAATCCAGCACACCTCAGTTCAGACTTGCCATGTTTCAAATGCTCGAAAGCCACACAGATGACTGGTGGCTACTGTACCAGATAGTATGGGTCATGTTGATTGATTCACATATACAGTCTCCATCTGGGAATTTGTTCAAAACCACAACATGTGGCTGGGGCCATCATTCCCCCACCGTACCTCCTTCACTTGTATTTCCTCCTTTATTTTGCACAACACTGGGCTGGCGCTATTATCCCCCTTTTAAAAGTCACTCAGGCTTAGAGAGACTAAGTAATTTGTTCCAAATCACACAGCTACTGATTGGCACAGCTTATCTTCCAAGGGTTGAAAACTAAGGAAATTTACTAAATCCAATTTAGATGGCACACTTGGGTTCTCTCACCAGCCCTCCCCACCATCTCCATTTAGAGTTGTAAGGGCTCAGCCTATCAACAGAGTGGGTGCTTAGGAGAGAGCTGTTTAAGCAATCGATCCCTTGTTCAGAATACGTGCCTATCACGTTTCAGAAATTCTGCGGGCAGAAACTAAACAATGTTGAAAAAATGAAACACGTACATGTTGAAGTACAGATTAATGCATAGTCAATAGCATTTATCATTACAATTATTGCCACCTTAGTATTAATATTTTTAGGGACCTTGCTGTGCACTCATTGCAAATAGTCCTCTAAAGAGCTTTTATGGGTTTACATCCCTGCTCTTAGGGTGTCAGAGTGCCTCACCTCTCTGACTTAAGTTCTTCTTGTATTAGAAAGACCAGGGCTTCAGGCACCTGGCTGGCTCAGTGGGTGGGAACATGCTCCCTTGATCTCAGGGTTATGAGTTTGAGCCCCACGTTAGGTGTAGAAATNGGGAGGGAGGGAGGGAAGGAGGGAAGAAGGCTGGCTGGCCAGGGCTTTAGAAGCAGCCAGGGCTAGGTTTAAATCCTGGATGCTCAAATTCTTTGTAAAGTGATCACTCCTACCCACTAGCCACACAACTGCAAATTCATAAAACAACATGTACATAACCCTTAGCACTTTGCCTGGCACACAGTGTTCTGCCAACTTTAAATCCCTTTTCCACTTCTAACCTCTACAGACAATGACAGTCCAGGAGTAGATCTGATGATGCAAAAGAAAAGTGCTTTTAGAGAAATTCAGGGAAACATGTACCCCACCACAATTATAATAGAAAATTTCCAGCAAAAGTGCATATCGTCATGCACTGACATCTCCAATAGATGTGGCAGCCACCTTGTCTGCCCTGAAGAGTTTCCAAGACTTTAATCAATATATGCCAGATAGCCTGCTTAGTGATGGAACAATTTATTTAATTTCAGAAACCTTGCTTTTCCCCATAACGACCCTTCCAATAATAGATTTGCTTAAAGGCTGCTCATGGGTTCAAGGGAAGCTTCTAAAGTCATTACATTTCCAGCGGTAGAAGAGTTAGGGGCCGTGGGATTGATGCGAGGGACGGAATCACTTAAGTCCCAGGATGAAGGGACCACCCTGGCCTTGAAGGAAGTTACGGCCATATTTCTCAGTCTGGAGTCAAGGGGATTTCATTTTAGGGATGGAATAGGGTTCATCTATTAGACTCCCTCCCCATCACTGGAAAGGAAAACCAGAGTCACTTTTTGATTCGATTAGGTGTGGTTTGCTGTTTACTTTGAACATGGGTTCCAGTTTGGGGAAGGTGGAGACTGTTATTCTGATCCCAGAAAGATTTATGGGCTGGTTCAAGAACCACACATTTCATCCTATTGCTTTTCTCTTTATGCCCAGCCTTTTCCAGTTTATTCAGCTGCTCTCATAATTATCCCCAATTATTTATAATGGTCGGCTTTTGAAGCTGGCGTTAGAGAAACATCATGTTTTTTGAGCCCTTAAACAGCATTTAATAGAAACAGAGGCCAGCAACTCATGTGAAGCCCAAACTTGGGTTTGCTTGGGCAGATTTTTTTTTTTAATTTTGTTTTCATCTTTAATATAATATCTTCACCCAAATTACATGGCATTTGCAATATTAAAAGAGAAATTTTCATTTGCACACAACTGTTACCAATAACTACAGTTTCAGTATAGCTTCAACCAGCTTTCTTCTTCTTCTTTTTTTAAAGATCGTATTTATTTATTTGACAGAGAAAGAACGAGCACAAGCAGGGGGAGCAGCAGGCAGAGGGAGAGGGAGAAGCAGGCTCCCCGCTGAGCAGGGAGCCGGATGTGGGGCTCAATCCCAGGACCCTGGGACCATGACCTGAGCCAAAGGCAAATGCTTAATGACTGAGCCACCAAGGTGCCCCATCAACCAGCTTTTTTTTTTCAATAGAACAAATATACTACTTGTACTTTTCATGTTTTTAGGTCTTACAGTATATAGATTCCCAGATACCAAAGTACTTCAGAAAAAAGCAGGGCAATTCACTATGATTGAGTCAGACCCTTATTTTCTTCCCTACTTTTTATTATCCAATGTAGAGTTCGTATTCAAACATCACCAGCTGTCCCCATAAGACAACAAGTTGTCTTTACAGCTTTGCTTATTTTTTTCATGGGAGAATCTGATCAAGGCTCATGCTTTGCATTTATTAATAATGACTCTTTAAACTCTTTTAATTTGGAAAGGTTTCCTTTTTTTTTTTTTGGCTTTTGCTTTTTGTCTTAGATCATCTTGACTTATTTGACCTTATTTAGGTCAATTGTTTTTTAATTTATTGCACAATCTGAATTTTGTTTTATTGGTCCCTCCTTGGTAGAATCAGGTTAATCTTTTTTTTTTTTTTTTGCAAGAATACTACCTAAGCAATGTTATATCCTTATTGCATCCCATTACAGCAGTCTGTTCGGCTCATATTAAACCAATTTCTTTTAAAATGCTACCCNATCATCTTGACTTATTTGACCTTATTTAGGTCAATTGTTTTTTAATTTATTGCACAATCTGAATTTTGTTTTATTGGTCCCTCCTTGGTAGAATCAGGTTAATTTTTTTTTTTTTTTGCAAGAATACTACCTAAGCAATGTTATATCCTTATTGCATCCCATTACAGCGGTCTGTTCGGCTCATATTAAACCAATTTCTTTTAAAATGCTACCCTTCTTGAGGGGTGCCTGGCTGGCTCAGGGGAGAACATTTGGAAGAGCATTTGACCCTTGATCTCAGGGTCATGAGTTCAAGCACCACGTTAGGTGCAGAGATTACTTAAATAAATAAAACTTAAAAAAAAAAATAAAGTGCTACCCTTGAAAACATTAGTTTCTGGAACTCTTCCTTAGAAAAAGCATTGTCTGTTTAAGGGAATACAAGAAATACTTTATATTCTATATCCTTGTCCTCTTGAGGATTCACTGTGCATACTTCCAGTATACACTAAGGCTCTGAGAAGTCCTGCATTTGAAAAACTGTTCAGCTTTGATTAATCCTATATTTATCAAATTTATTTGATCACAAAACCAATTTCTCTTGGAAAATGCACTAATATCTTATTAGGACTCATTTTGAGAAGCAATGCCTGAATCCATTCCATTCATCTTTCAGAAAGAACAGTATAGGTATAGTTGATTCCGAAGCATCGTTTACTGTCTACGCTCTGTTATGGATGGTTTGTGTCCCCTCAAACCCGTATGTGAAGCCCTAAGCCCTAGCCCTAAGCCCCAGTGTGATGATACGAGGAGTGGGGCATTTAGGAGGTAATTAGGTTTAGATGGGTTCATGAGGATGGAGCCCTCATGATGGGAGTCATGCCCCAATAAGAAGGGACACCAGAGCTTCCTTTCTCTGCTATGTGAGCATACAGTGAGAAGGATCATCTGCTGGCCTGGAAGAGGGCACTCACAAAGAACCAAATCTTACAGCACCTTGATCTTGGACTTTCAAACCCCTAGAAGTGCAAAAATGAATGTCTGTTATTTAAGTCACCCAGTCAGTGGGGTTTTGCTAATAGTAGCCTGAGCTGACCGATACACCCACACTGTCAATGTTTCAGAGTCAAGAGAGGAAAACAGATGCTTCAGGAATGGAGGAATCCCATCCCTCATGCGATTGTGAGATTTCAACCTGCATTCCCACCGGCCACAAGCATCTCTTCACCTGGATAGTTGGCTGAACCACGGAACTCAGTTCCAACAGGGAGATATCTTCCTCCTTTGCTCTAACTCCTGCTTTCCTGCCCGCTCAGTTCCACCGAGTCATTTCCAACAGTCCGTTCTGCCTTTTCTCCGTTCTGCCATAATCGCTTTTTCGAACCAAGGCCAGCGTTTCCTTTTATGCTTCTCTTGTGTTCATTTAACCAACTTTTGACGGAGTGATTGCAATTGTCCCCCTGCTGGCATCCCTGCTTCTAAAACCTCCCAACTAGTCCATATTTCTCTCGGCTACAGAATGAGTGTGGCCCTACCTGTCCCTTCCCTGCTCAACAAACTTCAATGGCTCCCCACTGCTTACCGAATACTACTAAACACCTTAGCAGGGAATCCAAAAGTAATTAACTTGCATTGTCCACTTGAGCAAAAACGACATTAAACTTCTTCTCTACCTAAATCCAAATTCCTGCTCAAAGCCTCTAATTTCCTGCACGTTGAACAGGTAGGTCTCCCATTTCCGAGAACGTCAGATCTAAGTGCCTATTCTCCAGCTCACCACTTTGCCCAGGAAGCCTTTCACCATCTAACCCTCCTGCTTAATAGCATTTATTTCGGTCCTCTCTGGAATTTTATTTTATAATTTATGCTTTCTGTTTTACATCTTTAGTCCTTATCCTCTGCCTTCAAGCTTGCTCAAGTTTCTCCTATCCTCAAAATAAATAAATAAAGCTGTTGACCCCGATACACAGGTAAGACATTGTGCCATCTCTGTTCTGTCCTTCCCCAGCACGCTTTTGAGCCTCGCAGCCAGATTTCACCTCCTCGTCATCTGCTGCTCAGCTTCATTTAGGTAAAATATGCATTCAATAACTACATCCATTTTTAAGTGCACAATCTGATGAGTGAATGAGAGAACATGGATGAAGCCCTTGAAAACATGACCTGGCACCCTGCAAGGATGTGACAAATGTGGGCTCTTACTGCTTTAACCATCTGAATGACTGCCAGGTCTTTATCAAGAGCTCAAGGCACCTTATCTAGTATTTAAGGCACTAATTCTCCTTTATTAACTGCCTGGGCGACTCCCAGTACCTTAAAGATTTAAGTCCAAAAACAGCATCTTTGTGCTCATTAAGACTCTTTTAGCTCACTGACTCAAGGAAAATAAAGGAGGGGCGCCTGGGTGGCACGGCGGTTGGGCGTCTGCCTTCGGCTCAGGGANTGATCCCGGCGTTCTGGGATCGAGCCCCACATCAGGCTCCTCCGCTATGAGCCTGCTTCTTCCTCTCACTCCCCCTGCTTGTGTTCCCTCTCTCGCTGGCTGTCTCTATCTCTGTCGAATAAATAAATAAAATCTTTAAAAAAGAAAAAAGGAAAAAAAAGGAAAATTGAAGTCTGGAGATAGATTTCCAGCAAATGATCCAATGGTACCATTAGGAATCTGTCTCTCTCCACCACCCTCTTTGTCTCTCCCCATCTCCCTCTCTTGGCTCTGTTACCCTCTGTCTTAGTTTCTTTCTCTGAAAGCTCTTCTGTCATAGTGACAATGTAACCATGAGATGCCCCAGACCCCTGTTTTATTAGCTTTGTACCCCCAATGAAATGAGAGTTCCTGTACCCCAATACTTTCATCAGATGTCTCAGGGCTGTCTTTCGTTGGCCAGACTTTGATCACATGTCCACCCCTGAATCAACAGTGGTGATGCCATGACACTTCAGGGAGGTCATCAAAGAAGACTTAGCACGCCAGAATTTTTATCATCTTCCCATTTTTGATGATCTCTCAATCTGAGAAACTGCTGTGCAAACGCAGCTTAAAATTCCACCATCCCCCATTAAATCAGCATTCATAAGCAGTGCTATAGGAAATGTACGAACTCAGCCCTCCTTGAGTGGGAGATGAAATGTTCTGATTAGTCAGACCTGGGTCGTGTGTCCTCCTGCTGAACCACAGATGATGTCAGTTACACCTGAGCCACATGAATTGAGAACGTGAGAAGGGGTGTGTGTTGAGAGGAAAACTGAAGTAAGGTGGCCAGAGGCAGGTGGGATGGACGCTGGGAAGGCGAAATCAACAGACACTTATCTTAATCACCTTCCCTCCCAAATACATTCTGTTTCCCATGTTCTGTCCTTCCCTAAAGGTCACTGTTTGGGCTGAAACCTGCAAGTCACCTCTGGCCCCTCCCTCTGCCCTGCCCCAAACATCTAGACTGATGCCAAGTCCTTCTGACTCCCTAGATTCACACGCCCAGAACATGTCCTCTGGTTTCTTCTTTCTTGTCGCTGTTGATGTGGTTGTCTCTACACCTAATCCCCTCCCACTGCATCTCTGCTGGCTAATTCCACAGAGCTGAAAAGCCAGCTCAAGCCTCCCCATGAAGCTCCCGGTCTGGGAAGAGTCAGATTAGTCACCTCCTCACAGAAAGGTAGTTCTGGGTGTCACTTCTTTTTGGGAGCTGCTTTCACCGATGTGTCAACGTATCTCGTTACCCAAGACCTTTGGAGCTTAGGAAGCCTTGGGAACAGGTACGGGCTGAACACGGGCTTTCAGCCCCCTCTGCTCTCTGTCGTCTAGCCATGCATCCACTTCCCCTCACACAAAGCCAGCACCAGGCAGACGCCAAACTGCCTAATGCGGAAACCCATTCATCTGGAACGAGGGCATTAGGGAATGTTTTTAAAATTTCACATCTCTGCCTCAATATGTGAAATTTCATTGAAGTTTATGGAAGAACAATGTAATTTTGTTTTCTTTCCCCTTTCTGGCTTCCATTTGGATGGGATGGGTCTCCATCACATGAGCTGGAAGAGGCCCTCCATGAAGGCACTTGAATGTTGACTACAGACCTCGGTAGGTGTATAATTCCCAGCTGACCAATGATTGGAGGTTTGGCCTCTGCGTACATTAGGGACAAAGCTTGTGACCCTTAGCTTGGGTAATTGTAGCTGGTCTCTTGGAGTAGGAATCAAGTCTGTTTGGAAATCTGGTTTATTCTCTTTGTTTTTCTGTTGAAGATCCTTGTCTCTCTCTTCTCATTTTTAGTACAACGCTGCTTCCTGATTTTCTTCGTTAAGTATTCAGTGATGGAAAGACAGCAGCTGTATAACACACACACTCACACACACACACACACACACACACACACACACACACACACGGATTTTAAAAGTCAGCCCAAACCAGTCTAACTTCAGCAGGGTTGCCAAGTCAGAGAGGAGCCTTCAAAATAACTTTTGTGTGGGGACCCTGGCCTGTGTGTGCTGACAGCTACACATTCCAGCTTGTCATTTGTCTCTGACTTGCTTTCCCAAATGCTTCTATTGAGTTATGCCCACTTATCACCTGCTCAGTATGTGACACTTTATCTGCCAAGACAAATGTCATATTAGAAAAGCCTTCCAGTGACTGAGGGCAGTACAGGATTACAACACAGAAAGTCTGGGCTTTTTTCTCCTAATCCACTTTCCAAGTGTGCTTTCCAGATTTTGCCTGTTGCTGGCACCAGTGGGATTTTTATTATATGTGGGCGTGCTGGATTAGGTTACAGAGACAAAGCCTCAGATAAATGGGTCCTGATTGGTAGGACAAACTGCCCTTGAAACTCCAAAACCCTGACAGTACATTTGATCAAAAGAATTGACAGTGATTAAAAACAAATGTTCCCAAAGGTCGTGGAGCTACCAAGAATGAGGTCATCAGATTTTCAGGGCACTTCTATAGATTTCTCACAACCATAATATTTTTTTAATTACATGAACTTAACGCATTTGAAAATGAGACGCTGACAGCTTTGGTGAGGGCCAGAAATAGAGGGCAAGCACTGGGATGCCTTAACGGCCAGACTCTATAGCTGGAAACCGCTTCTGCTAATAAATTTCAGGGCTGGGTGACAGCCCACGTGCGGTCTCATACCTGACAAACCTCTGAGAACCCTTTTTTTCAGAGGCGATATTTGGTAAAAAATCTCAGAAGTCCTGTTCCTGTGCTAAGAACCCTGGCTTTAGTCTTGCAGGTAAAAAGAGAGCCTATTGATCGAGTCTTAGAGTCAATATTCCCATTCAAGTCCAATGCTGCTACCACCACCACCACGAACAACAAATGAACCCCCAAATCCCAAATAGCAGGGGTTTCTTTGACAATTTTTAAAAAGGTTTTATTTATTTATCAGAGAGAGAGAGAGAGCGCACGAGAGCACAAGCAGGGGGAGCAGCAGAGGGAGAGGGAGAAGCAGACTCCCCACTGAGCAGGGAGCCCAATGCAGGACTCGATCCAAGGACCCTGGGATCATGACCTGAGCCAAAGGCGGATGCTTAACTGACTGAGCCACCCAGGCGCCCCATTCTTTGACAATTTTATTTTCTGAAGGTGTAACTTGCTCTTATCTGTGGGGGGAGGATGTGGACACGGGGCAGTGTCATGAATTTGTGAAAACGAATCAAATCTGTGGACAGAAATTGTGTCATGGCAATTTTAAAAAGCAACTCCAAACATGTTACCCTCCTGCTTGGAATGCTCAAAGACTTTCCATACATTTCACTTTAAAGTACAAATTTCGGGAGGCTCAGTTGGTTAAGCATCTGACTCTTGATTTCAGCTCAGCTCGTGATCTCAGAGTCCTGAGATCAAGCCCTGTGTCGCACTCAGGGGGGAGTCGGCTTGTCCCTCTCCCTCAGCTCCTCTCTCCACTCATGCTCTCTCAAATAAATAGATAAAATCTTTAAAAAAAATAAAATAAGTGGGGCGCCTGGGT
Source organism: Ailuropoda melanoleuca (assembly GCF_002007445.2). Taxonomy (NCBI): domain Eukaryota; kingdom Metazoa; phylum Chordata; class Mammalia; order Carnivora; family Ursidae; genus Ailuropoda; species Ailuropoda melanoleuca. Next base: position 9,649,843 of record NC_048226.1, read on the forward strand.
GGCACAGCGGTTGGGCGTCTGCCTTCGGCTCAGGGCGTGATCCCGGCGTTCTGGGATCGAGCCCCACATCAGGCTCCTCTGCTATGAGCCTGCTTCTTCCTCTCCCACTCCCCCTGCCTGTGTTCCCTCTCTCGCTGGCTGTCTCTATATCTGTCAAATAAATAAATAAAATCTTTAAAAAAAAATAAAAATAAAAATAAAAATAAATAGATAAAATCTTTAAAAAAATAAAATAAGGTCCAAACTTCATAGCTTAGCTCCCCAGACCTCTACCCACCTTGCCAGCCTCTGCCTGGGCCCCTTCACCCACAATCCTTCTGGTCCTGATGGTCTTGGAGCCAATGGCGATGGCACTCTCCGTGCCTAGGCACCCTCTGTTCCCTCTGTAGGCAGAACCAATCCTTCCCTTCCTCCTGCACCTGGTCTACTGCTGCTTGTCTTTTCAGGCTCTCACCTGCCCCCAATTCCCACCATGCCTTACTCCACCCCAACTCACTCCACACACCCAGAGCAGATCTGGGGAATCCCATTCAGGTGCTCTTCCTGGGACATGCTGGGCACTGTTTTTGCCCTTACAGATCTCACAACAACAGCCTTTTTTGTCTGTTTCCCCCTCTAAACAGAGACTCGCCACTCCTGTCTATACCCCCAGCTCCTTCCTTGTTCTGTCCCTAACACCAAAAATGTGCCGCCTAATGTTTATTGAATGAAAGAATAATTGAATTGCTCATTCTGTTTCTGGGACACAGAGTATCCCGGAATGTCCAGTGCCTTTTGGATCAATAAGCCCCATATTAGAAAAAAACAGACGGGGGCTCTCGAAAGGACTTGATAATACACAAAGAAGAATCAGCCTAGGAGATTGGGTGACCAAGATATAACCATGACCTAGACACTGTCCTGGGCACGTTCACATGCTTTTTCTCATGTAATCCTCCCAACAACTTTCCAGAGTAAGTCTCATTTTCTATGCTGCTTCAGATGAATAAGCAGCATGCTCAAAGCCCACGCACCCAGGAAGTGCAGAGCTGGGGTTCCTTTCTAGATCTTTATGATGCTAAAATCCCCGATTTCCACACAGCACGGACACATAACTCCTTTTTCTTTCTCTGGGAGGATCTGGGTGAGGAGAACATTTCCTGGTTGCTGTCTTTTGAAAGAAAGAAATGCAGATTATTGAGACCCGTTGGACCCTAAGTCTGTCTGGGGTTGGAGCACAAGGTTGGACACCCTCTGACCCCTGAGTTTCCTTGCAGAGTTCTGATTCAGGGAAAGAAGCAGACCCGGAGATAGAGGGTTGAAAGGCACAGCACAGGGAATAGAGCAGATGGTGTTGTAATCGCCTTATAGGTGACAGATGTTGGCTACACCTGTGGGGAGAACAGTATCACCTGTAGACTTGTCCAATCACTGTTTGTCCACCTGAAACGAACGTAACATTGTGGGTCAACCATACTTCAATTAGGAAAAAAAGGGTGGAACTGGACCTGATGGGGAGAACGATCAAGGACAAACTGGGGCAAGGCTTTCTCATTTTGTTTACGTCCCTACAAACTCATGTCGTTGTTTTTAGAAGAACAAGCAGACATTGTATTAACATTTTATTTTTGGCTAGTTCACATCTCAGATGTTACTTAATAATACAAACACATCTGTGTCTCCATTTTTGGAGGCATTATACACACCTTTACCGAGTGCCCTGGGACAGTGAAGAGCAGCTGCCACTCACGTGACTATAGGACTGTCGAGGTTTACTGAACGACCAGCCCGGTTTGTCTCTCCCAGGCCCGGCCAGAACTGCCCTTTCTCCCCAGGGCAGTCCACTCTGGGCCTCTGGAGTCTGTGAAACCAGCTGCACCTTGGCAAGCCCTGGCCTGGGATTAACTTGGCAGGAGATTATTCTGAGGCTTCTCTGACTCATAACTTTGGGGCTAACACTGAGTACCAAGCCCCAGCCCTGCCCTCTTTTGCTTTTTCTCTGTGCTGACTCACACTGGGCTGGGATTTTATTGTCAGCAGTCATGATTGTGCATGGGTGGGTTTTAAAGACGACAAGAGGCCAAGTCTAGGGCTTCTGCTAGCTTTGTTATTCACTGTTTCATTTTTCTTAATTAAAAAGAGGAAGGAAGGAAAGAAGGGGGGGAGTAGGTGGAGAGGAAGAAAGAAAAAAGAAAAGAAAGGGATGTCCCCCTAACCCAAGCTGGAACCTATTCTCTTGCACCTTGTATATTTCTTCCCAGACCTTGGAAAGGTTTGTCCTGGATCTAGTTCAAAAGAGAGGAAGCCAAGCATAGTGACAAAGAAATTATATATATATAGAGAGAGAGAGAGAGAGAGAGAGAGATTTTGGAGTTGGTACATCTGAATAATTGTGTGATGGCGAGCAAGTTGATTAACCTCTTGAAAATTTCCTCATCTGCAGAAGAACTGTAACAATATTTACCTTGTAGCATCGTCACAATGGTGAGGAATATTGTAAATAGTGTGCCTCGCACACTAGAAAGCATTTCATAAGTGGCAAATGTAATTGTTACAGCTGGTGTTATTAAGAGACCCTTTGAAGCAGTGAGAAGGTGGCTTTCACAGAGCAGATTGCAAGGTTCAGTTTCAGCCCTCCGAGGGTGTGGCGGGTTGCATGCTCCCCTTGAGTGGGCTTGGGGTGTGTCTACAGCATGGTGGTTGGGTCCCGGGGACTGACTCAAGCTGAGAATACCCAAAGCAGTCAATACAGGAGCGAATTAGACAATTCATGGAAGTCAGGTCCTGGGGGAAGGCAGTAGAAATGGAGGATAAAGAGCTCTGTTGGGCTCAGTGGCCAACAGCTCTTCCATTTACTATGGGAATCATCTTGTCCAAGGTGGCTAAAATCAGCATGACTTGATTCTCTTATCCGTATCCATCTCTGAGGATTGGAGGAGATCACACATGCCAAGCGCGTAGGACCAAGTAAGCGCCTAGAAAACATTATCTCTAGTGTTGAGGGGAGACAAATTGAAATTTATCCAGATCTAGGGAAGTATGGCTTGGACTTTGGAGCGACACTGCCCGGTTCAAATCTGAGTTCCACTACTGTCTGTCTCATTTCCCCATCTGTAAAATGGGTACAACAATAGCTTCCCTGCCTCTACTTATCCCATACTTTGGGTATGGGAAATAAATGAATTAATCAACATAAGGCATTTAGAACCTTACTTGGTAGATGGCCAAATACTACATCAGTATTTGTTAAATAGGTAAGTAGAGGGGTCAGTGCTAGGACAAGAATAGAAGACCAAACCAGAAGGGTAGAAAACGAAAACGAGTTGACCCTGGACCTGAAGAGGGCATAAAGAACAAAAGCAGTAATGAAGCAAGAGCTTCCAAGACAATCGCCCTAAGCGAAGCTGAAATATTTATGTTCAAGGCGCTTTTTTTTTTTTTTTAATTGGCTGCTGGCCGAGAAGTTTGAGGGTGTGTCAGTCTGAGCTGAAGCCCAGGATCTGGGTGGACACAGTTCTTCCCAGCCAGACTCCAGGAGCATGACACAGTACCATTGTGACAGCAGGACCTGTTCCTCAGCTTCCCAGACCTGGTGCCTGAGAAGAGGGACTCCTAAACTTTTTCTGGGAGGATGGGCTTGCTCAGGGAAAGCCCACTTCTCCAGGAAGGGCTGTGGCTACAGAAAAGCACGGGGCTATTTCCCAGGTCCACTTACGGAGTCGATGGGAAACTGTGGCCACTCCTGCTGCTTCTGCTGTCCGACTCTGGTGCACAAGCAGGACGTAAAATCCTCAAATTCCAGTGATAGAGCAACTGGGCAAATTCCTGACACATTGAGACCCATTATCTGTAATCACTGTCGCCCAAATCCCATCCCTGAGAGCTCCTGCTCTCCAGCAGTGAGTAATGGCAATGACTGCTCTGGTGTCGCAGGCATCCAGGGAAAGTTGCAAGAATGGGGAAGAGCGGCCCTCGCGGGAGATTCCTGGCAGCCACAGTCAAGAAACCCAAGTCCCCTCGGCTTACAACCTTCGAATGGCTCCTACTGCTCTTGGGATGAACTCTTCAGTGAGGCTTGTCATCCTCTGGGGCTTCTTCACCTTCAGCTCCCTCTCTCCTTCTTCACTGAAGTCATGCCGAATTACCTGTTTACCACAAGCCCCCTGCTCCCTGATTGCAATATCTTGCCCTTTGTGAAGGTGCTTTGCTAGGTAGGAGTTAGTCCTTCTGCCTGAAATTCCCTCCATCACTGACTCCACGGCATCCTTCAACACTTAGGTCTGCCCCCTCCTCTTCTCTGAGAAGCCTTCTTTGGCTTCCTCAGGCTGGGTTTTATTCCTTTTCTCTGGGTGCACAGAACGCAGCATATCATTCTATGTTTGCTTTGTTTGTTTTCCCCGCTAGATGTGAGCTCCCTGAGGGCAGGGCCCATCTTATTAGATTACCTTGGAACCCAAGACAATATCTAGCATTACAAGGCATCCTTCTGATGAACGTTGGCTGCGTGAACAAATGATGGCTTCCTTGCCTTAGCACTCATGACATAGTTCTTCCGTTTGGTTAGATCAGTGATTACTGCTCAGATCTACTTTAAAACCAACCTGTGGAAAACCCAAGAAGATTTCATTAGTATTCTGAGGATAAATTCAACTCACCATGTGTCCTTCTATCTTTAATGCTGTTTAATCTGAGAGGGTATTGTTCCCTAGGTATATAATAGGACATAAAGACTTAATTAACCTTATTGCTTCTGTTTCATCATAAAGGCACCATTGAGGCCTTATTTCAATATGATTTGGTGTTAGTCTGTTTGTAGTTATTAACAAAGTCCAAAGCTTTTTATTTGATTTCTATTCAAGGCATTATTTGAAATGTAACTTCTAAGAAATATCTATTTGAAGTAGAAATACAAAAATGTTATTTATCCAAACGACTAGATTCACCTTCACGGCAAACCCTTTGCCAGTCTAGCCACCTCTCCTGTGATAATATCATGGCTACTCAGAATATTTTCGGATCTCTACTTTTTCTCTTTTCTTTTCTTTCTTCTTTTCTTTTCTCTTCTTTCTTTTTTTGCCTTTAGGGATACTTGATGATTCTTGCTTGAAAAGTGGTCTTGTTACCTTAGAATCCAAAATGACAACAACAAACAGTATTGTCCAGTGAAATGTCCACCTCATTTATATATTTAAAAGATTTTATAGGGGCGCCTGGGTGGCACAGCGGTTGGGCGTCCGCCTTCGGCTCAGGGGGTGGTCCCGGTGTTATGGGATTGAGCCCCACATCAGGCTCCTCTGCTGTGAGCCTGCTTCTTCCTCTCCCACTCCCCCTGCTTGTGTTCACTCTCTCGCTGGCTGTCTCTATCTCTGTCGAATAAATAAATAAAATCTTTAAAAAAAAAAGATTTTATTTATTTATTTGAGAGAAAGAGAGAGAAAGCAGGAGCAGGAGTGGGGGGAGGGGCAGAGGGACAAGCAGACTCCCTGCTGAGCAGGGAGCCCTGGCAGACGTGTTGGACTCCATCCCAGGACCCTGAGATCATGACCTGAGCCGAAGTCAGATGCCTTAACTGACTGAGTCACCCAGGCACCCCAATGTCCACCTTATTTAACTTCTGGAAATAGTGCAGGGTTTTTCCAAAGTTTGGCTATGCACACCATTAGTGGGAAGTTGGATATGTTAGGTAGTGCTCACACATTTTAAAAATAAAAAATCAATAGTTACCTAATTATTTTAATATGTATTAACTATATATTTAGTTACATATATACTATATGTATACATTATATATATAAATATATATAATATTATATATATAAATAAATGAAACAAGCACATCAAACCCATAATTTCATGAATATTGCTTAAGGAAAAGTTAAGCTTAGAATACAGTTAGTTCATTTGCTAGAAAATGTTAAACAGTAGTCCATGTTACGAGGGTAAGACAAAAATTGTGAAGGGACTACATAAACGAGTAAAATGTGAGAAACACTCATTGAGTGAAAGGAGCAGAGCCTGTTGGGTCCCAATTATTTTACTTATTAGCTGGGAGCCTGTGGGCAAGGCACCTAACCTCTGTGAGTCAGGCTTCCTCATTCCTACAGTGAAGACAGTGAGTTGTAGCAGTGGGTAGAGAGAGATTCATGAGGTGTCTAGCACAGGACCTAAAAGCCTCCAGAGTCAGAACCGCTTTTTTGTTTTGTTTCGTTTTGTTTTAAATCATATCCACTCTCAGGGTGCCTGGTTCGCTCAGTTGGCGGAGCATGAGATTCTTGATCTCAGGGTTGTGAGTTCGGGCCCCACGTTGGGTGTAGAGATTACTTAAAAATAAAATCTAAAAAAAAAAAAAAAAGTCACATCCACTCTCATAGGACAAAGATATGAGTCTATTTTAAAGAAGTTGCCAGCAGCTCAAAAGGGAAGACCAGAGACATNTTTTTTTGTTTTGTTTCGTTTTGTTTTAAATCATATCCACTCTCAGGGTGCCTGGTTCGCTCAGTTGGCGGAGCATGAGATTCTTGATCTCAGGGTTGTGAGTTCGGGCCCCACGTTGGGTGTAGAGATTACTTAAAAATAAAATCTAAAAAAAAAAAAAAAAGTCACATCCACTCTCATAGGACAAAGATATGAGTCTATTTTAAAGAAGTTGCCAGCAGCTCAAAAGGGAAGACCAGAGACATTTCATTAAATGTGAGGGGTGGAGGTTGGCAGCCCAATGCATAGCTTCTCAGTGATTGCTCTGAAGGCTCAAGTATTCATTTGAACCTATTCACTTGCATATGTTTGTTAAGACCCCAATCACATAACAGAGGGGACGAGTAGTTGCACCTTGTATAATGCTAAATAATTGTTGCTGTCCTTGGACTCTAAGACTTCTAAAGGCTTGGACATTGAGCCAATGAGAGTCTGTCCTTTGCTGACCCTTGCAGTGTTCTCCGCCTACCTTTTTTCTTTGGTGGGTTGGAAGCTCAGCCAAATTCACCACTCGGTTCTAGAATTCTGTATTACCTTATGAACTCCTTGTTCTTCCCCTTCATTTACACCTTCTATGCCAACATACATTTTCCCAGGTCCTCAGGTTGTTTGTCCTCACTTTATTATTTTATTATGCAGAGTCTCATTTTTTTTTTTTTTTTAATGTGTGCAATGAGAAAGGAAGAGTACCTAAGTGTTTTAGTTGGTTGTCATTAGCTGGGTGGCTTAAATAACAAACATTTATTTTCTCACAGTTTTGAAGGCTGGCAGTTTCAGATCAAGGAGCAAGCATGGGGGCACCTGGGTAGTGCAGTCGTTAAGCGTCTGCCTTTGGCTCAGGGCGTGATCCTGTTGTTCCGGGATCGAGTCCCACATCAGGCTCCTCCGCTGGGAGCCTGCTTCTTCCTCTCCCACTCCCCCTGACTGTGTTCCCACTCTCGCTGGCTGTCTCTCTCTGTCAAATAAATAAATAAAATCTTTAAAAAAAAAAAAAAAAGGTGCCAGCATGGTTAGGTCCTGCTGAGACCTCTTTTCCTGACTTGGAGACAGCTGCCTTCTCGTGATGACCTCACATGGCAGGGAAGGGAAAGAGAGTATACGCTCTCTGCTGTCTCCTCCTATAAGGCACTTATCCCATGATGAGGGCTCCATCCTCATGATCCTGCCTAACCCTAAACACTTTCCAAAGACCCCATCTCCAAAGACTACCACACTGGTAGTGTGGCTAGGGCTTCAACATATAAATTCGGTTGGGGGACTTAAACATTCAGTCCATAACACTAAGTAAAGAAGTAGATAATGAAAGTCATGTCATCTTTTGCCAGGAGCCAGCCAGTGATTTATCGTCTGTGCCCCATCAGAAGTCCCACATCATCCAAAAGTTCTTCTTTCTTAGATCAGCCATTCTAAAACCAGGTAGTCATGATAGAAATGGGCCAAAAATATTTGTTCTCATACTGAGTCAGGTATCTATCCTTGGTTTTTCTTCCGCCATCAAAGATTCATAAAGGATGAGCATCAGTTTAGTGAGTTCTCTTTGTCATTCTAGCCAGTTACCCTATGTGTAAATAACCTATAATGTGGCCCTACCACGTGGCAGGCAAGTCAGGATGTTGTCATCTCATCTAGTCTCATAATAATCCTGAGAGTGAGTTATTATTGCATCCTGCTTTTAGGTGAGAGCCCGAATCTCAGTAAGACGAGGTAATTTTACAGCATCACCAGTGATTGGGGAAGCCCAGATTTGAATACAGGTCTGTCTGAATTCAAAGGCTCTGGGAGAATTTTGATGTATCTGCAACTCCCTCTTGTATTGCTTGTCCAAGTATTCGTTCACTCACTGAACCAACATCCATTGAGTTCTTACTGTGTACCAGGCTCTGTGTGGACAGTGGAGATACAGTAATGAATAAAACAGACCCCAAAAAAAAAAAAAAATTCCTGTCCTCTGACTTACTTTCCAATTATAGAAGACAGATAATGAACAAAACAAACATGTAAAGTAAGTAGCAAAATGATAAGTGAAACACAGAGCAGGGAAGAGGGACAAAGGTTACTTGGTTGGAGAAAGTCACAGTTGGAAATCGAACTAAAAATCTTCTCGGCAATGGAGACCATCAACAAAATGAAAAGGCAACACAACCTCGTGAATGGGAGGAAACATTTGCAATATCATGTATCTGATAAGGGGTTAATATCCATGACATATAAAGAACTTATACAACTCAGTAGCAAAATACCCCAAACAATCCAATTAAAAAATGGGCAGAGGACTTGAATATACATTTTTCCCAAGAAGACACACAGATGGCCAGCAGGTAAATGAAAAGATGCTCCACATCTCTAATTACCGGGGAAAAGCAAACCAAAACCACACTGAGAGATCACCTCACATTTGTTAGAATGGCTATGACCAAAAAGACAAGAAGAAACAAGTGTTGGCAAGGATGTGGAGAAACAGGAATTCTTGTGCAACTGTTGGTGGGAATATAAATTGGTACTGCCATTATGGAAAACAGTTTGGAGTCTTTTCAAAAAATTAAACATAAAACTACCTTAAGGTCCAGCAGTTCACTTCCTTATGTAAAGAAAGTGCACGTACACTAACTTACAAAGGTACGTGCACTCCCATGTTCCCTACAACAGGGTGTACAACAGCCAAGATACGAAAACAACCTAAATGTTCATCAGTGAATGAATGGATAAAGATGTGATAGATACGGAGTGGAATATTCTTCGGCCATAGAGTAGGATGAAATCTTGCCATTTACTACAATGTGGATGGAACTTGAGGGCATTTTGCTCAGTCAAATAGGTCAGATAGAGAAAGACAAACACCATATCATCTCACCTAGATGTAGACTTACACACAAAAAAACAAGAAAAAACAAAACAAAAAACCAACAACCAAGCTCATAAACATAGGGAACAGATTGGTGGCTGCCGGAGGTGGGGGGGGGTGGCCAAATGGGTAAAGAAAGTTAAAGATACAAACCTCCAGATATAAAATAAATAAATCACAGGGATGTAATGTAGAGAGTGACAGCCATTCTTTTTATTATTATTATTATTATTTATTTCTTTGAGAGAGAGAGAGCATGAGGGGGGAGGAGCAGAGGGAGAAGGACAAGCCCACTCAGTGCTAAGTGAAGATCCTGACATGCGGCTCGATCCCACAACCATGAGATCAGGACCTGAGCTGAAACCAGGAGTTGGATACTTTAACCGACGGAGCCACCCAGGCGCCCGCATGGCACCCACTCTGAGCAACATTGTATTGCGTGTTTGACAGTTGCTAAGAGAGCAAATCTTAAAAGTTCCCATCCCAAGAAAAAAAACATTCTGTAACTATATACAGTCACGAATGTTCACTAGACTTGTTGTGGTGATCATTTCACAATATATATAAACATTGTATCATTATGTTGTACACCTGAAACTAATACTGTGCATGTCAATTATAATTCAATTAATAAAAAAAGAAAACACAACAATCAGGGAAGTCCTTACTGAGGAGATAGTTAAGCAAACACATGAAAACAGTTAAGTTCTATCATATTGTCATTAACTCTGAGGCCCCAAAGATTTAAGGGTGAAGGATTTTATTTGAAAACCCATGGTGGACTTTTTCCTCTTGTAAGGGATATGAAAATACACTCAGATTGACTTGAGCAAAAAGTGGGTATTCATGAGCTCAGGGAATTGAAAAGTCCAGGCCAGGCTGGATTCAGGCATCAAACAATGTCATTAGGACGACCTTCTTTATTTCTTATTTATTTTACTCCATTGGGGCTGCTCTAACAAGAAACGCTGCAAAGTGCGTAGCTTAAACAGTAACCATTTATTTCTCACAGTTCTGGAGGCTGGGAAGTCTGAGCTCAAGGTGTCGGCTGTGTCTGATGGGCGTGCATTTCCAGCTTCATAGGTGGCTATCTCCTTGCTGTGTCCTCACATGGTAGACAGAGTGTCCCTCCACCTACATGACCTAATCAGCTCCCAAAGGCTCCACCTCCTAAAACCATCACACTGGGGGTTAGGACAGTTTTGGGAGCACATAAACATTGGGTCTCTTCCATAGCTCTGCTTTCTACATCCTGCCCAGTTCAAACCCTGAAGGAAAGAGAGACAGGACCTCCACTTACGGTCCAAGCAAGAGTCTCACTGTATCTCATTGGGTTGCATGCTTCTCTGGACACATTACTGAGACCGGGAAGGAAATCCACCCATCGGCTGGGTGTGGTCACCTGCCACCCCTGGAGTCAGAGTGAGAGTCAATCTACCAGCAGCAGGGGAGGGGTGGAGCCCAGAGGAAATTTGGGGTGTTGCCGGGAGGAAATGAACAACTGCTCAGTGGAGAAAGCGACTAGTATTCACTGCATTTCTGATCTAAAACTGGTGTCTTTTATCCTATCGTGTGCAATGTTGGTCCAACGTGCTCCGTGCCCAAAGAATGGTTAAGCATAGATTTCTCCCTAACAGATGGTTTGCAGATGGATTCAGTTTGGTCAGTGGGACTGGTGGTTTCTGGGGTCTCCTGTTACTGCATAGAACTTGTGGGCAGCGTAGTCCTGGGCAATCAGCCTCTAGAGAATGGCTGGATGTGCGGTTTTGGCCTGTGACCTCTGCGTTTCCTCTGGGAGCTTCAGTGAGCCACATCACAGAGCCTGATATCACCAACGCCAGAAGTTCAAGGCGTTGATTGACTGATTGATTGAAGCATAGTTGACACCCAATGTGACATTTCAGGCGTACAACGTAGTGATCCCGCAAGTCCATGTGTACACTACACTCACTATAGCATAGCTACCATCTGCCACCATCCACTGCTGTCACAAGACTACTGACTGTGGTCCCTGCAAGGAGTTCACGGCCTTTAGAGTCTTGTTGCTTTCATACTGACACCTTATCCAATGGCTCAACGACATGCTGAGGACACAGTCTCAAATTCTGGAAACAGAGTCCTGCTACATTAGTAGAAGCTCACTGTTTTCCTAGGAAGTGTTATGCTTGTACTTTGGTGCGAGGTGGTCATGGGGCTGGATCTTGACCCTACCACTTACGGCTGTGAGAGCCTGGGCAAGTCATGTGACTTTCTGAGCCTCAGTTTGCTCATTTGCATAATGAGATCATTAAGAAAAGTAACTAAAGGAGCAGATATGAAGAAGCAGCTCTTTTTTTCCTTGAGGCCGCTATCAGTCTCCCTTGGAGTCCATGTTATGCAACTTGCAGATAAACCTGTCAAATAAAAAAAAATGAAAGGGACAGGCAGGTGAACCCCGGGGCAGAGCTGGGGGCTGTGCTGTTGCGTGGAAAATCATAGGCTTTGGAATTAGACTGGATTTTGAATCCAGAGGGCCTTGGGAAAATTATTGAATATCCCGGAGTTGTTTTTCTCCTCTCCACGATGAGAAAAGCATTTATTACTCTTTCTGATTGTTGTGAGGATTAATTGAGATAATGTCTTTGAAGGAACCTGACACCCAGAGGTCTTTAGTGAGTCTCAGTCCTGTTCGTTTTCACAAGTAACTAATGCCTGCATGAAGTCTGACTGGCGATCGAGAGACTTACATGAAAATGCCCAGAGAGAATAATCATCTATTTTCCTGAAGGCCGGAATGTCCAGAACTCTGCCTCACTCTCCTCCCTTTTGGCTTGTGCAATGTTTTCCCGTCTGTTAGAGGCTGGGCCTAAGGAATAAAAGTCAGTCAACAAAGGTGTACCGACAACCTGCTATACACGAGAGGGTGCCATTTATGGGTGGGAAACCAACTAAGTAAAAGATACAATCCTTGCCCTTGAGAAGCTTCTGACCTCACGAGGAGAAATAAACACGCAAAAGAGGCTATTTACAACACTCATGAGCAAAATCATAGCTAGTCTGCCGGTGCCAGGCGTGAAGGCGTGACCTGAGCAGGGTGTGCAAAGTCAGGGAGGTTTCCGAGGGCAGAGAGCAGCAGCGAGGAGAGGCGCCAGCAGAAGCCTGGAGGTAGATAGAAAAATCTGCGTGTGGGACGGTGGCCTCCCTCACTTGTCCGTGCACCGGGAGAGCATTGCATGGAGGTGATGAGCCGACAAGTCAAGAGGCTCTTGGGCAATTGAAGGAGGGCAATTACAAGTTGGTGTCATTACCTGTTGCTGGTACCGGTACTGGTAACAAAAACAAATCCCAACAGTCTCCCCCAGACTGACAGGTTGGAAGGAGAGTTGAAGCCCGCATCCACACAAGGCAGGGACTCTCCCTGTTCCAGTTTTCTGTAACTCCGAACTTTCTGTCAAGGTGTATAGAGTGGCGAAGTTACCTTCCTCTGCATAGGGCTGCACTGAACCCAAACCGGAACTCCCTCAGGGGCCACATGTCATCATAGATCAGGTCCCAGTGCCATCTCTTACTGCTACTTGCACGGCTAAGGACATAGGACACCGAAGGTGAGGCCCCTGGACACCGGTCTGCAATTTCAATCTCTCAAGCCTACCCGACCTTCCGAACAGAACCTTCCTCTGTGCTCTTCCCTGCAGCTGGGTGACATCAGGGCATGGCTCTGTCTCTTATGTGCTAGGTGGAATGTAGCCAGCTAACTATAAGGATGATCTAAGAGTGGTGATTCCCTCTCTGATTGCTGGGAGGTGGTTCACTTTAAAGGCTTAGCACCATGTCTGGCACAGAGGAATCCCTAAATACTCACTTTTTATTATCTTAAATGAGTTTGGGGTTTGGTGAAGTTGGGTTACTATTTTTCTCAAGACTCAAAAGGCAGATTTATATGGCCCAGCATGGACTGGAGCTTAGGTTAAACGCAGATGTGATTCTAGCATGGTGGGATGGAGACTCTTCCAACCTTGAACCTTCTGGTGACTTGAGTGTTTGATACACTCTTCAGTAGGAAATTTCATGGAACGAACCAGTGGAACAGAGGCCCCCGTGTATGCTAACCTTTTTTTTTTTTTTTTTTTTNTTTTTTTTTTTTTTTTTTAGTATTCAAAGTGCAGTTCCTAAGTCCCTCTTTTTCTTTTCTTCAGATGTTAAACTGAAGTTAAACAGGGATAAACAGCATCGTCATCAAAGTCTTGGTGTCTTACACAGCTCCTTTATGCCCTAGGCCAGTTTGGAAGAAATCATAGATAAGAGAAAGCCTGCTTAGGGAAGACTTGTTGAGGAAGAGAACGGGATGGGTGAACATATTTGATCCGTGATGCAATTCCAAAGACTGTAATAACACCTAGAACCTTTAGGCAGAAAAATGATGTCACGCAGCCTCTCGGTAGGAGGATTCAAACCACTTGCCTCGGCAGTGGCACTAGGCCGCTCAGATAGCAGGTTGCATTTCTCCTCTGGCCCACCCCCTCTCGGGACCACAGCTGACAAATGGAAGCATCTAGATTCTCAAGGTTCTGGTCTGGGAGGTGCAGAGGGTGGAGTCGCGTAGCCCTGGGTTGGGAGTGAAGATTCCTGAGTCCTGGTCCCATCACTGCCTGCCCATGGGCGTATCGCTGCATATCTGGGTCTCAGCTTCTGTGGGTTCCAAATGACCTTCTCTGAATTCCCTCTGAGGTCTGGAATCTTTTCATTCAACAACTGTATCACTTGGCTCCTCGCTGAAGAGTAAGGTCTTACCAGACTAAGGCAAAGCTTATGTGAAATTGCCTCATTCCATTAGGAACTTTCTCTGGCTTTCCAAAAGGGGCAGAGGAAGAGCTTCGCTCAGGATTTGTCGTCTGGATGAGCACATACGTCACGAAATCCGGGACACAGAGACTGCTCTTTAACGCCTTGGAGGTAGTGTCCTCCTCTATCTCTATCCCCCACCCCCCACATGGTCTGATTCCTCCTAGTTGGGAAGGATCATTTTTTTCACTCTCTGGCTGAGATCGATCTCTGGTATTCAGCGCTGGCTTTCAAGTCCACATCATTGCAAAGAGGCTTACCTCTGTTCTCAGACACCAGCTGGAGCAGCCCCTGACCTCTTTCCGCTTGCCACTGTGGACGGATGTGTCAGAGCCAGTTGCATCACGGAGAAAGCATGAACTTTCCCACGCGCTCCCCAGACAGGTCTGCTTTCTCTGCAACCGAGCTCAGTCACTTGCCAAACTCTCGAAACTGACATCTCTCTAAAATTCCATGAGGACTCGGGCGCCTGGGTGGCTCAGTCGGTTAAGCATGTGCCTTAGGCTCAGGTTATGACCTCAGGGTCCTGGGATTGAGCCCCACATCTGCTTCTCCCCCTCCCTCTGCCTCTCCCCTCCCCTCCTGCTCGTGCTCTCTCTCTCTCAAAGAAATAAATAAAAACTTAAAAAAGAAAAATTCCATGAGAACTGTTCATTCCCAGGTGAAGAATTTGGTTTGGGTGCGTTTATAAAATTGATAGAAGGCCCCATCTGACGGAAGTCACCCACTGGGTGGGGAGAACTGGTTACCCAGAATATAACACTTTCTAGCACTCTTTTTTTTTTTTAATAGGCTCCTCACCCAACATGGGGCATGAACTCATGACCCTGAGAACAAGAGTCACATGCTCCACCCACTGAGCCAGCCAGGCTCCCCCCCCAGCACATTTTTTAAGCCTTGTATCACCTTATGGGCTTCACAGCATTGCTGTATGGTAGGTGTTATTAAACCCATTTAACAGATGAGGAAAATGAAGTTCGGGGAGACTAAGTTTTGCCCAAAGTCACGTAACAAATAAGGAGTGACTCTGGGGACCTAAATCCAAGTTTTTTGATCCTGAGTTCAGTGAATACAGCAGAACCAGGAAGTCAATTCAAATCCACATTCCCACATCAGCAGGAAGAATTCTGTGAACATTTCTCGGTCACTGATCTCATGACTCATAGGCCCAATTTGTTTGCCAATATCATTTTTATGGTGGTTTAGTCATTTTCCTGACACCGTATGTCTCATGCAAAACAAAATTAAGTAGATAAGATACTGGGGGCTACTCATAAGAAGTTTACATTCCAGAGAAACAACTCAAGTGACAGAACAATGTTTTATGTTTTTTGTTTAAAGTGAGACCGGAATAAGGGACAGGAGACTCAAAAAAAACAAAAACAAAAACAAAAAAAACCCAAAACAACCTCAACATTCTTAGAGAAAAATTGTTCTACTAAGGCAAGTTCGAGTCACCAATATGTTCTTTCATTCACCACATATTAACCAAGCATCGATTATGTGTCAAGCTCTGTACTAGCCACTGGGACACAATGATAAGCTTTAGTCCCCACCACCAAGTAACTGGTCATTCCATGGGGAATCTAGAAGAATCAACAAGCACTAGGGAGTGAAAAGGGCCCCGGGAGACATGTATACATAAAGTTTTGTGCTGCCCTGAGACAGGGAAGAACTCACAGAGGTGATGGTATTTTACCCAGATTATAGAGGACTAATAAAATCTGACCCAAATAAATAAGGGGGAAACGATCGTTTCAGAAAATCACCACCACCACGAGTACCACCCATCACCATGTAATTACTTCCTATGAGCCAGGCACTGTTGTAATCATACTGTAGACATTAACTCATCTGACCCCTCACCGTAAACCACAAGGACGTTCTGCAATTATCCCCATTTTTCGGATGAGGAAAACGGATGGGGATTAAGTGATTTACCGAAAGTCACCCAGCTAGTAAGTGGCAGTCAGGGTTTGAACCTGGGCCACTTGACTCCGGAGAGCATGTGGTGGACCCCAGGGATGCCTACCGTGGAAAGAGCCACTGGCATAACAATGAGAAGGTGCACATGGGTGTCTTGTGTGCAGACCTGGATGCATTTCAGGGTGCCAGGAGCATGTCCATCATCGTGTCTGCCTTCGCCGCCCTCCACGCTCCTTTTCTGCCCCCCTTCTTCTGGTTCCTCAACATTCTTTCCACGCAGGACCATTTTATTTTTTTTTAAACATATTTATTTATTTGAGACGGAGAGAAAGAGAGAGAGAGCATGAGCTGGGGGGAGGAGCAGAGGGAGAGAGAGAAGCGGGTTTCCTGCTGAGCAGGGAGCCCAACATTGGGCTCAATCCCAGGACCCTGGGATCATGATCTGAGCGGAAAAGCCACTGAGCCACCCAGGCGTCCAGATGCGGTACCATTTTAAATCCATAGCCTGAGGGTTTGAAGCCCCGTGAGGCAGAGTTCAGCTACGCATCTGAAGAAATGCTAGCCTGGTACAGACGGGTGTTCATTCTTTTCTTCTGATGCTACTGCTTCGAACCAAGACCTCACTCCCTGAAGTTTTATGAGGGTGTCGTGGGAGGGGCCGGCTTATTTCTGACTCACATGGACTTGAGAAGGTGCCTGTGGAAACCCTGCCATCCTTGGCCTTGACTTCCGTCTTTCTTGTCCCAACGACCCATCAGAACCATAGCTTATCTTCACAGCTAAGACGGTCCAGATGAACAGAAGCCTTCAGAAGAAAAGTAGTTTTGATGCTCTGCTTACTTCTCTGGGTCTTTGCTTTCTTATAGACTTAGACCTGGATTTTTTTTTTTTCCATTTTGTCAGTTCTTTGATACTTTTAGGAAGACGAAAAAGAAAAATTACCCAGCTTGCCTAGTAAATTTCAGCCGGAGGGTTGGTCCAAATGATGAGTCCCTCAATTTCAGGAATCTTAAAGGTCCGAGGCCCACCCAATTTTCGCAGTAAGTCTATGACGCAGATGTAATGAATCTGATTTTTCCAATGAGGCAAATGAAATGCAGGGAGTTTAAGTAACTTGCAAAAAGTCACACAGCTAATAGATGTTGGGGCCAAGATTCCCACCCGGGTTTTAGTTCTTACTGTCCCCTCCACATTCTCAAGTTCAGCACACACCAGGTGTCTGGTTTGGGGGAAATCATGTACCCTGTGTTTAAATTTCTTCATTCATTAATGAAGATAATAAACGGATCTACCTCCAAGAGCTGTGCAGATGGAACGAGATAACATCTGTAAAGATTTGTAGGTCTGTCTCGTACATAGAAAGAACTTAATAAATTTTTGTAGTCACCCTAATTCTCCAGGGACATCAGGCCAGTCTAGAAGCTGGAAGTCCATGACTTATTTCAAGCAGAATACTTACCAACCATTCTCTCTCTCTCTCATTCATTCGTTCACCACATACGGGCCCCTCTAGGGTCTAAGCTCTCCCAGACAGCATACTTGAGGGCCTTGTAGAACTTTGGGCCAAGGCCATGAGTGTCTCCCTGCACTGAAGTCCTATTTTCCAAAGGGAGGAGCTACTTCCTTTCTGGTCTCCAGGGTAAGCAAGGAAAAGCCTGTCTGAGTAAATGTTTTCTAATGACAGCATTTGTTGATCTCCTTCCTTGTTTCCTTCTCCTGTTTCTGAAGTCCTGTTTCTTTCAGTCTCTAGATACACAGTAGATACGTTCCACAGCAGGCATTACAATCCTGAACGTTCTGGCACCAGGCTTTCTCCTCTCCCAGATTACAGGAGTCCTACAGTATTTAGGTAATTGTCTTAAAAAACCAAAAAACTTTGATCACCTCTTCAGAGACTGCCAGACCCTCTCTGAAAGAAGAGAGGTGAAAGGCAGGAGAGCCAAAGAGTCATCCGTGAGGTAAGGTGAATAGTTGACTAACCACAGAGACCCCTCAAGTACCATGACGTAGTCCTGAGACAAGGGAAGGGCACAAGAGGTCAAAAATAATTGTTTTATTCAACAATAGAGATTGTCAGAAGGCAGAATTTGGGTGCAAGTTGGATTGAACAGCTACCTGGGTTGAGTGCAAAGAATTTGAAGGGGAAAGAGGGAAGCCCCTGTGTGTGTGTGTGTGTGTGTGTGTTTTGTGATTGGTGTTGGGAGGCAAGGTGAGTGAGAACACTGCCCATGGGATGGGGAGCAGAACAATGGTGGGTCCCAAGGTCCAGGAAATGGGGAACACCAAGTAGAAATACAGTCAGTGAAAGTACAAAGTACAAAGATTATAGCAGAGAAGCCAACGTCATATACGTAGGTATTTAATTAGAAGGGTGGCTTAAGACAACACGTATGAAATCAAGCAGTGTCTACCCTGATTTGGTTCCTTTAAGCCAGTAGACTTATTCATACACCACAGGCTTTTTGATAAAGCTACTCCTGGATGCATGAGTGCTTTTTGTAATAATCACCTAGGGATTGCAATAATCACCTTGCCCTTGAGAATAGGAAAGCGAAAGCCCTCCTCATTCAGAGACCTCCTAGATCATGCAATCAGAACTGTTAGATCCCAGTCATTCCAAAGAAACGGAAGCTAACCTCTCTTGCTCTGGCCCCTGAATCTGGGATTAATACAACTTGTTTCTGTTCTCATACTATATCTTTTGGATCCTCACTCCCTTAGTTGAGGTCTTGCCCCTGACCTTTGGACCTGGATGAAATGCAGCATAAGGAAGGGGTTGAAGAAAGTGTGTGTGTATGTTTTTTTAATTTTTAAAATTTTTTATTTGTTTAGAAGAAAGTGTTTAAGAACTAAGACCAAGAAAAAGATCATTCTGTATGGTGCCTCGTATGTGTTGCAGAAATGGGCATGGCCTTTTTAAAGTTTTGAGGGGGTTGGACCATTTGTGAGCATAAAATGGCACAAAACAGGGGGCACCTGGGTGGCACAGTCGGTTAAGAATTTGACTCTTGGTTTCAGCTCAGGTCGTGATCTCAGGGTCATGAGATTGAGCTCACACTGGGCTTCATGCTCAGCGTGGAGTCTGCTTGAGATTCTTTCCCTCTCCCTCTGCCCTACCACCCCCCCCCCGCCCTCCCTTGTGCTCTCTTTCTTTAAAATCAATCAATCAATCTTTTTAGAAAAACATAAAACAGTAGTGATACATTTATTATTTTAAAATTTTATCAAGATACAATTCTATCAAAGTTTAAAATACTAATAATTTCATCAGTAGCTTTATGTTTATGTATCACTTTGTATAAAACATAAATGCTGTTGCTGTTAATTTTAACGTTCCCCATTAAAGGGACATGAGGTGTATTCAAGGCACTTCTTCCTTGGATTCCTTTAAAGAAAGGATGAGGGAACAAAAATAGCAGGGTGAGCAATGGAAAAAAGAGGGAGTGGGGTTTCACCCTGGGTCCCCAAGAGGCAACAATGGAAAAACAACACAAAGTGAATGAGAAATCCAGAAAGTCGTTGAAGGGAGCCGGAAACGGCTCAGGAAATGTAAGAGAAAGCAAAGGCCCAGCAGTAGGAAATAGAGAGAGACGGAGAGTCCCAGGCGTGGGCACTAGAGGGACTGGGATGATCCCACTTGGAGATGGAGGTGTTTTCTAGAAAAATGAAGGCCTGTCACTGCTGGAAGCAAAAAGGATGTTGGGGAGCAGAGAGCATGATGGGGGGACAGCCCTGCCATAGCCCACATGGTGGCTGCCAGCCCAGGTAAAACTGAGTAGGAACTAAGAAGGGACTTGGTTCCTTCCACCTGGGCAGACATATGCTGCCGAGCCCAGAAATAATTCCAACGCAGATCCCTTAAAAAACACAAGATGGTATATGGAGGTGGATCTCCAACCCTTTACTAGGTGTTTGGGATTGCAGCTGGGCTGGGCCGGGCTTCCTGCGGATTCACACAGAGGAAGCCTTTGACCACAAAGAAGGGAATGGACATTTGCTGAGCAGCACACCGATGTGGCACAAAGGGTGTTATCCTCTCCATTTTAAGGTGAGTGGAGGGATGGAGAATGAAGTGACAATACGTTATTCATCCATGCCCAAGGTCACACGATTGGGGTGTGTGAAGCCGAGAATCAAACCCTCGTTTTTCTGTCCCCTAGCCTTACCACTTACATCATGCTGGGCATTGTTTCGTATTTGGAAATCTCACCTAGGGCCAAGTTCTTTATATACTTTCTCTGAGCTATAATAGGATCCAGCCATGAGCTTAAGTGTCAGCATGTCAGCATCTCAAAAACCTGCCACTTCCACATGACCCTAACACCTAGAGCTAAAATTGGACAGGATCTCAGAGCCCAGACGTTTCTTCCTTTTCTGATGATTTCATGGGGGTGGGGGTGGGGCCCAGAGCCCTGAGTGGGTAGAGTTCAGGTTTAGAGATATGTCCTTAACTGGCCCTTAGGCTTGATCTCATATATTCTTTCCTAATAGTCTTAGCCTTGTTTAAGAAGTAAAGACCCCAGGGGCGCCTGGGTGGCACAGCGGTTAAGCGTCTGCCTTCAGCTCAGGGCGTGATCCTGGCGTTATGGGATCGAGCCCCACATCAGGCTCCTCCGCTATGAGCCTGCTTCTTCCTCTCCCACTCCCCCTGCTTGTGTTCCCTCTCTCGCTGGCTGTCTCTCTCTGTCCAATAAATAAAATCTTTAAAAAAAAAAAAAAAAAGAAGACCCCAGAAGAGAAAGCATAGTCCATAGATTTCCCTACTGTTATTTGAAGGAACGAGGTGATAGAGTTACTTTATATCTTTAAAAACTCTGTATTTAGGGGTGCGTGGGTGGCTCAGTTGGTTGAGAGGCCGACTTTTGGTTTCAGCTCAGGTCACCATCTCAGGGTCATGAGATTGAGCCCTGAGTGGGGCTCCGTGCTCAGCGGGGAGCCCGCTTGGGATTCTCTCCCTCTCCCCCCACCCCTCCCCCACTTGCATGGGTCTCTCTCTAAAATAAATAAATAAATCTTTAAAAAAAATTAAAAAAACACTTATTTAGTCTTATGTCTCAAATCATAAGAAAATAGAAACATTTTTAATAAAAAATATCAACTGTGTAGGGGAAGGTAAATAACATTCCTTGTGATATGTATTGGGGGCTTTTAAATCTCTGTTATTTCATTGACTTCTGGGAAAGAGGTACTATTATGCTCCCTTTATAGATGAGAACACGGAGATTCAGGTGTTGTAGAAACAGTAGGTGGAAGAGTCAGGAGTTGAATCCAAAGACACTTGAATTTTATTTTATTTATTTATTTTTTAAAGATTTTATTTATTTATTTGACAGAGAGAGAGACAACCAGCAAGAGAGGGAACACAAGCAGGGGGAGTGGGAGAGGAAGAAGCAGGCTCCCAGCGGAGGAGTCTGATGTGGGGCTCGATCCCAGGACCCTAGGATCACGCCCTGAGCCGAAGGCAGATGCTTAACGACTGAACCACCCAGGCTCCCCAGACACTTGAATTTTAGCCAGGTGTCATGTTAAGCTTTAAGAAGGAAGTCAGAGGCTTTAAGGAGGTAAACTTTTAACGAGTGAGCTTTAAGGAACTTAGAACGGTATGGGGAACATGGTAAGCCTTCCATAAATGTAAACTATGGTTCCTAGTGTTGTTATTATCAGAAGACCAGCTATAAAACCTCCTTTTGAAGAGAATCTCCGATACGGTCTCTTCTCAACCACATCCGGCAGAGCAGTTAGGACGCGGAGATACGGCAGTGATCATTATTTTGATAATACCCCTGGCATGTGACGGGCTTTGTCAGTCTGCCACTGCTTCCATTCCTAGGGAGAAAGGGTTGTCATCTGGGTTTCCAGAAGACTTTGACCATCAACAGCTGGAAGAAAAGATACAGGAATTGTTTGAGAGCAGAGTGTTGGTGGAGGTTTCAAAAAGGCAAACTCAGGCCTTTCTTTTGATGAACAGAAAACAGTCATGGGTCAGAGATAAGAGGCATAAGGGCTGAGGGAGTCCGGAAAGACTTGTCTGGAACTCTGTCCACCTGAAATGTTCTCAAGGTTGATGCAGGCAATCAGGGTGAGCTGTTACTAAAGACAGATGTCATGAAGACACGGCAGAACCGATGGCCAACACGTAAAGACCGTGGACATGAACTGAGGTTATACCTTGGTTTTCGCTCCGTGGGAGTTACTGCTAACTTGCCAGTCAATTTTTCAGGTGTTAAAAAAAAGTAAGTTACATTTTGGTCATAGCGCCCTATGTTACTTCCCTAGCTGCGCCTTTGCTCATACCGATTCTCTGTCCACCTTCTCCGCCCGAGCTCTTCCTGCTTCTCCTTCCTGCAGCCTCATTTCCCCCAAAGCAGCCTTCCCATCTGCCTGCCCTGCCTCTTGCTTTCCCCACTCTGGGGGCACTGCCCCTTCCCGAGCTGGACGAGACCCCGGGCATACCGCTGTACCTATATCATCACTTCTATTGGTCTGAATTATCTCATTTTCTGCACTGAAAGTATCTGGTATGTGTCCGAGGCTCCATGTAAACAGGAGCACCTGGGCCTTCTGTCATTCGTCAAACACGGGGATGGGTGTGCAGTGAACCCTCCGGAAGGACGACTTGAACTGAACCGCCCCTGAAATAGCGAAGCCAATCTCAGTTAACCACGCAACTGATAGCTGGGACCACATGCCTAAAAAATGACCTGCCCTCACTTGTTTTTTTGAGGACTCTCTCTAATTGCCAAATCTCATTTTGAGAAACAAGAAGATGCCTTGAGAAGCAAATCTAAAAAATCTAGGTATAAAAAGAGAGGACAAAAGGACCACAGACGACAAGGATGAAAGGTGGGGTGATTAATTTCACTTCCCCGTATTGTCTCCGTTCATTTAACGTCCCTTTAGGGCAACAGCCGGAAAGCGAGGTGGATGCTGGATCCTGCCGCCGCCGGATGCCCTAGCTAATCTTCCTTGCAGTCCGAGCTGGGAGCCAAGCCTGGTGCAGGCCATGGTAGGCAGGATTCGAACTTCCCTGGCACATGCGTGAAACAGTGTGATCCAACTGGTGGCAGGAATTCCACGTCTGTACGGGAGAACATCTGCAGATTTTATCTTCTGTACAGCCCGGATACAGTCGCACTTGGTATTTAAAGAATGAAGGGAAGCAACCACAGAGAGAGATAAAATGGCAAGTATTCTCAGTCCGGAGCCTCTGTAGCTGTTTCAAATATGAATCGGCTTCATAACTAGAAAAGGAAAATGGGGGGATTGGGGGCGGGGCGTGGAGGACAGAGATAGGAGGACTTATCTGTCAGAGCTGGCGTATATACAGTAATCAGTCCAGCGTCCGTTTTGGAGGGGAGGGAAACATAAACTACTTAGAGCCAGAAAGACGTGGGTTCCAGCTCTGGCATGTGCAAAATGATGTAGGTGCAAAGTTATTCATTGCAACATTGTTAAAGTGGCAGAAGATTGGAAACAATCCAGTATCCAACAATAGAGAACTGCTTAATTAACTCATGGTATGTCCATACAATGGAATGCTGGGCTCTGTAAAAGGGAAAGAATGAGGAAGCTCTTAATATGCGGATATGGAAAGATCTACAAGATACATTGCTATGTGAAAAAAGCAAGACACAGGGCAGTATGGATAGTATGCCATGTTTTATGTAAAAATGGACAAAAATTAAGAATATATATTCTTGCTAACTGGTATATACATAAAAAAAACGCTGAAAGTATAAAACAGGGAAGTTGGTAGTTCCTGGTGGTTACCTGTGTGTGTGGGAAAGAAGATAAGAGGTGGGAGGAACTGGATATCTGGGGGTCGGCATACAAGAGACTTTTTTATTGTATAGCTCCCTATGCTTTATAATTTTTGAAACATGGAATTGTATTATCTATAGATTAAATCAAGCATCATAGCTCTGCCGCCTTGTAACCAGCTGACCCTGGAAATTGACTTCACATCTCCCAGTCTCAGTTTTGACATCAGAGAAATGGGGATATTCATATTGTCTGGCTGGCCTGTTAGGTCACTGAACAACAGATCACAGAAGGTACTAAGCGCACTGCCTGGAGAGGTGTTCACAAACATTGGGTCATTTTCCTTCCCTGTGAAAGTGCCAGTGTCTCTCTGACCTGGGCCACATTGGGATCCACTGGCTCAGAATTTCTCAAGAAACATTCTAGGAGCAACTTTCTGCTGCTTGCCTTGTCATGCATGACCTTATCTGAGTCCTGAGTCCACAGTAAAAAAATATCCAGTGATCTTAAGAGTTCAATAACCTCTGAACACTCTTCTTTTAGGTTGGGGAAGCCTCTAGAAACCTCTGCTTTATTTTCCCCTTGGTTGATTTTTTCCAAATGGGCTCCTCTGTAGGGTCAACTCCTGCTCGGTCTCTGCGGGGTGTGTGTGTGTGTGGGGGGGCTGGGGAGGCCTCAGGTGCCTCACTGGGAAAGAAGCGGCCTGTCCGAGCTCTGAGCATTTGGCGACATTCGGGTTCATCCTCTGGCCACTTTGCTCTATTGCTTTCTCTCCCAATTAGTCCTCCAGGCTTCAGAATCCTGGCGCAGTGAGGGGACAGACGCATGTTATCATTGAACCAAAACCTTCTGTCCTGGGGAGGCCAGGGACGACAATCGGGAGGCAGAGGCGGGGCTCTAAGAGGCCACCCGGCACTCCACCCCTCCCTTTGTGGTTTAGGGGCCATGGGGTGCTCTGTATTTGATCTGCC
Source organism: Ailuropoda melanoleuca (assembly GCF_002007445.2). Classification (NCBI taxonomy): domain Eukaryota; kingdom Metazoa; phylum Chordata; class Mammalia; order Carnivora; family Ursidae; genus Ailuropoda; species Ailuropoda melanoleuca. The sequence continues at coordinate 9,674,617 of NC_048226.1, forward strand.
GCGGGCGGGTGCGTAGAGCTCCAAGCAGAGCTCGGACGTCGGGAAAGAACACTCAGTGCTGGGAGCTGAACAAAGCCTGCGGCAAACTTACCCAGACCCTTCGCGTCCGCGCTACGGGAGCAAGCGCGGCCTCTAGCGGCCGCTCCTAGATCTGCTCCCCGGGGTTTTTACGCTGGTGGGGCAGGTCATCTTCTGCCAGGCCACAAGCCCCGAGCCGCGGTGGGAAAGAAGCGCAGGCCAGCCGGACATCGTCTTCCGGAAACCCTCGCCAGGCAGAGTCGTGGCCCGTGCTGCAGGCGAGGGAGCGGGTCACGCTGGACCTGCTCCCATGCGGCTTGGCGCAGGTTCCCTTGGGAGCCCTGCGAGAATTTCACCCCCAAGTGCATCCAGAACCGCTCCCCTTCCTCCTTTCTGAGCTCCTGTCCACCTGCTCTCCTCCCCCAGTTCTATCCCCTTCCCGCCTCTGTTCATAGGTTATCAGGTTATTGGGAGCCCCCCCTGCACTTAATCTCGGGCAGTGATTTGCCGCTTTGGTTGCTACACAGATGGGGGGAGGGGGCGGGCGGGGGGCTCCTATTTCTTGAATGAAGCCGAGCCAGTCTGGGTTAGTTGAGAGGACTTGATGTTGAACTCGCTCCATTCACCTTAACCCATTTATTTTCTAGGTTATTGAAAAGCACACAGCATCCACGATTTTCTTTTTCTTATGATAACATTTTGGTATTATGGAATGCTGTGTTGGAAATACTGATCAAATCAAACCCTCTGATTTCATGGAAGATCAATATAAATTCTGTCTTTGTTTCTTTCTGGAACAAAAAACCAAACCAAACCAAACACTTGAACACTCATTGGCTACATGAAACTGGTTTCCGAACTAAGCAGTGCATTTCCTCTAACCCAGCGTTGGTCCCGTGAGGGCTGTTAAAAGAATATAACATGGCATTGACTTTTTGCACACAGGCCTTCAAATTTCTGTTTTCTGTATTACAAGCTACTGTCCACACAGGGTCATAAATCCCTGGGGGGAAGTCATATGTTATACCACGTGACGAGCTTTGCATCTGTTTTGCAGCTGTTCACGTTGCACTTTTATTTTGCCTTTTGGAAACCCTAGACCAGTGCTTCTCAAACACAAACGTGTATATGAATCCCTTGGGGCTCTTGTTAAAATGCAGATTTTGAGTCAGGAGGTCTGGGGAGGGCTGAGATTCTCCAGTTCTGAGGAGATGCCGGGTGGTGCCAGTTCTGCTGCTCGGGACACTGTCCTTGGAGTGGTAAGGTTGCCGAATAATAGGAGTGGTAAGGTTGCCGAATAATAGGAAGAAAAGACTGAAGCCCTGGCAGGACCAATGTCCACGTGCATGCATCAGAGACTGGTCTGGCTGTGGAGGAATTGTCCTCGGTGATTCGGGTCTGCTCTTTCCCTCATCCCTGGTCTTCCCTTTCCTTTTTTCTTTTCTTCTCTTCTTTTTTCTTCTTTTTCTCTCCTCTTCTTTCCTCTTCTCCTTCCTTCCTTCCTTCCTTCCTTCCTTCCTTCCTTCCTTCCTATCCTGTGGTCTTGACTGGAGAGAAACTGAGAGCAAAGCCGAAATCTATGTTGATACCCGATGGGTGGGTAGCATCTTGTGTTTCTTTAGGTCACTGCACCGGAAGAGAACAAAAGGGTCCTGCAGCTCAGCTGTAACTGAAACCAGAGTGACCTCAGCAATAGGTGTGTGAGCAACCGGAAGCAGATTCTAACCGGTGGTTTCAATTCCCTCCCTGTCATTTCACTGACATAAGAGAAGCAGCAGGCAGCCCCCGGGGACTGTGATCTTCTCTGTCCTTTATGCACGCTGTGATCTAGGGCAGGCGTTCTCAGCTGTGGTACTGGTGACACTCTGCATGGCTGTGAGTGCCTGCTGTGCGGTGTTCCGTGAGTCGTAGGCTGTGCAGCCCCATCCCTGGACTCTACCCATTAGAGACCAGTCGCCCCCCCACCTCTACCTCCACTTGTGACAACCGAAAATGCTTCCAGACAGTCCCAGATATCAGCTTGGGGGCCAAAACTGCCCCTGGTTGAGAACCACTGATCTAGGATAAGGCGTAATTTGTCAGTTGTACTGAATGTATGTCTCTACTGCATACTGTGTACACTCTACTGTGTGCACTGTATACAGCCACTGGAATGTGTGCATCACTCCAGTATGGAGCAGCAGAATTGGCACCGCCTGGCATCTGCTCAGAACTGGAGAATCTCAGCCCTCCCCAGACCTCCTGACTCAAAATCTGCATTTTAACAAGAGCCCCAAGGGATTCATATGCATGTCTGTTGAGAAGCACTGGTCTAGGGTTTCCAAAGGCAAAACATTATCTATTTGCCTTTTCAAACTGCATCTTATTTTCCACTTTGCAGGAGATTTCTTTTTTCTTTCTTTCTTTCTTTCTTTCTTTCTTTCTTTCTTTCTTTCTCTTTCTTTCTCCCAGGAGGACTGTTTCTAAGTGGGATACCACAAAATGAAACTTCCAAATAAGTGAAGCTAAGGCATATGGGTTTGCGCTCTGACTACCAGAAACACAAGGTTGAAAAGGATTCAGGATTCCATACGTAGCAGGAAAGAACACTGTCTCGGGACACTGTCCTTGGAGTGGGTGTAGGGTAGACGGGCCATGTTTGACATGGGTTTGTCTTTTTAAAAACTGAATTCCCATCTTTCCTTGTGTCCCAATATTCAGTTTGCTCTCAATGCGGCAGTAACTGTTGTCTAATGGAAAGCATATTGGCCTCGGGAGCTGAAGATTCGGATTGGAATCCCAGCTATGCAATTTACTAAATATGACCTTGAATGAGTAGGTCATTTAATATCCTCAAATCTCTGTTTCTTCAGCATGGAATATGGGCTACATATTCCTAGCTCATAGGTCTGTGTGAAGATTAAAGGAGATACATGAGAGTATGTGGAATATCTGGCTTTTGGGAGTGCTCGATAATACATGTGTGTTCATAGTCCTTTAATTAATTAATTACTTAATTTATTCATCCAATAAATTGGGGACGTGAGTTTTGGGCTGGGGAATATGGTCCTATAGTGAGTGCTCAGAAAATTTCAGAAGAATGGAAATGGTCCAGAAGGAGAAAGGAAGAGCCAGGAGGATTGGGCCACCCTCAAGGTGAAAATCCGTTTGGAAGCCTTTAAACTGGCCCCTGCTGAGAGAATCATTCGGAAAAAGGAAGAAATACCTCTGTTAGTAGAGTTCTCAAAGTGTGGTCCCCACAGCATCAGCAGCACCTGGGAGCTTGTCCGAAGTGTGGGGTGCCTGGGTGGCTCAGTCGTTAAGCGTCTGCCTTTGGTTCAGGGCGTGATCCCAGAGTCCTGGGATCGAACCCCACATCAGGCTCCTCTGGCTGTGAGCCTGCTTCTTCCTCTCCCACTCCCCCTGCTGTGTTCCCTCTCTCGCTGGCTGTCTCTGTCTGTTAAATAAATCAATAAAATCTTAAAAAAAAAAAAAAAAAAAAGAAGTGAGATGACAAGGGCTGGACCCTAAACCCTCGCTTGAGTCACAGGCAAGATACGCAGGCCCTCACACAGAGCTGTTTTCTTGCCGTTAAAAAAAAAAGAGGTGTAATTGATGTACATTATATTAGTTTCCGGTGTACAACATAATGATTCAAAATCTGTATATACTGTGAAATGATCACCCCAAGTCTAGTGAACATCATCACCATATGTAGTTACACATTTTTTTTTTCTTGTGATGGGAAATTTTAAGCTGTACTCTCTTAGCAACTTGCGAATACGCAACATCATACTATTAACTATAGCTGCCATGGTATACATCACATCCCTGTGACTTATTTATTTTATAACTGAAAGCTTGTACCTTTTGACTTTCTTCACCCATTTTGCCCACCCTCTACCCCCCACCTCTGGCACCCACCCATGTGTTGTCTGCATATATGAGCTTGGTTTTCATTTTCGTTTTTGTTTTTTTTTAGATTTCACATGCAAGTGAGATTATAGGGTGTTTGTCTTTCTCTTTTTGACTTATTTCACTTAGCATAATGCCCTCAAGTTTCATTCATTTTGTCACAAATGGCAATAGTCCATTCTTGTTTATGGCTGAATAATATATATATATATATATATAATATCTTCTTTATCCATTCATCTATAGATGGACACTTAGATTGTTTGCATATCTTGGCTATTGTAAATAATACTGCAATGAACATGGGAATGCAGATATCTTTTTGAATTAGTGTTTTCATTTTCTTTGTATAAACACCCAGAAGCGGATTGGCTGGTTCATATGGTAGTTCCATTTTTAATTGTTTGAGGAAATTACATACAATTTTCCATGGTGGCTTCACCAATTTACATTCCCACCAACAGTGCAGATGGGTTCCCTTTATTTTAAATCCTCACCAACACTTATTATTTCTTGTCTTATTGATAATAACCTTGCCAACAGGTGTGAGGTAATGCCTCATTGTGGTTCGGATTTGCATTTCCCTGACGATGAGTGATGTTGAGCGTCTTTTCATGTGTCTGTTGGCCATCTGTGTGTCTTCTTTGGAAGAATATGTATTCAGATTCTCTGCCCAATCACAATGTTTGTTTTTTTGCTGTTGGGTTGTTTGTGTTCTCTCTATATTTTGAATATTAGCTCCTTATCAGATATATGATTTGCAAATATTTTCTCCTATTCAGTACATTACCTTTTCATTTTATTGATGGATTTCTGTGCTGAGCAGGTTTTTAGTTTAATGAAGTCCCACTTGTTTTTCTTTTTTGCTTTCATTGCTTTTGCTTTGGTGTTAAATCCAAAAAGTCATCAACAACACCTGTGTCAAGAAGCTTACTGCCTATGTTTTCTTCTAGGAGTTTTATGGTTTCAGGTCTTACATTCAAGTCTTTAATCCATTTTCAGTTAATTTTTGCATATGGTGTAAGATAGTAGTCCACTTTTGTTCTTTTGCATGCTGTTGTCCAGTTTTTTCAATGCCATTTATTGAAGAGACTGCTCTTTCCCCATTGTATACTCTTGGCTTCTCTGTCATAAATTAATTGACCATATATGTATGGATTCAGAGTTTTTTCTTAGGCTTGCTTCTTACAAAGTATGACTTTTCTAATCCATGGCAGAAAAGGAACAACAAATTAGAAAAGGTGATGTAGAGCTATCAGAAGTTGGGGCAATAAGGCAAAAATAAGGTGACAATTGATAAAGAATGAAAAACTCCCAAATATTAAGACTATACTTGGGTCCTTTAACATAGGGCAAATAGCCACACACCCCTCAATAAGTCCTGTGGTCATTACTTAATACCCTAAAAGTAGATATTTATAATATAGTCTAGACTCATCAAGAAAAATTTAAACCGGGGCGCCTCAGTGGCACAGCGGTTAGGCGTCTGCCTTCGGCTTATGGCGTGATCCCGGCGTTGTGGGATCGAGCCCCACGTCAGGCTCTTCCTCTGTGGGCCTGCTTCTTCCCCTCCCACTCCCCCTGCTTGTGTCCCCTCTCGCTGGCTGTCTCTAGCTCTGTCGAATAAATAAAAAAAATCTTTAAAAAAAAAAAAAGAAAAGAAAAATTTAAACCATGTTCTTTGTTCTTGGTTTAAGATCCATAGGATGGTGTAGGGGCGCCTGGCTGGCTCAGTCAGTGGAATGTGCGACTCTTGATCTTGGGTTTGTAGGTTCAAGTCCCACACTGGGTGTAGAGATTACATAAAAATAAAATCTTGGGACCCCTGGGTGGCTCAGTTGGTTAAGGTTCTGCCTTCGGCTCAGGTCATGAGCTCAGGGTCCTGGGATGGAGCCCTGCCTCGGGCTCTACGCTCAACAGGGAGTCTGCTTGTTCCTCTGCCCCTCCCCCCACTTGTGCGCACATGCACACACACACTCTCTCCCTCAAAAAGACGAAATCTTTAAAAAATAAAAAAACAAAATCTTTAAAAAATCCATAGGATGGTGTAAATTTCAGAAGGATGTTTTATTTTTTTTTATTTTATTTTTTTTAAGATTTTACTTCTTTATTCGACAGAGATAGAGACAGCCAGCGAGAGAGGGAACACAAGCAGGGAAGAGTGGGAGAGGAAGAAGCAGGCTCATAGTGGAGGAGCCCGATGTGGGGCTCGATCCCGCAACGCCGGGATCACGCCCTGAGCCGAAGGCAGACGCTTTAACCGCTATGCCACCCAGGCGCCCCCAGAAGGATGTTTTAAAATAGAAAATGCATTTCAAATAAATAATATTTGAGTACTTTAAGGAGTTAGGTTTATTTGGGAATTTCACTCTGTGTCATGCTTCCTTCCCCAAGAAACAAATCATGAGGCATTACTGTAACTTCTTAGAGGGCACGAACCGTGCCCCATGCTTTTTCTACAGCTCGCTGTGCACACTGTAAGAAATTGAATACATGTTGGCTGATTAAGCATCTTTGTAGGCATTGAGAAAAACATAGCAGAAACCCAATTGTTTTGTAGCCATCGTGCTGTTCCCGCCTTGCCCTATTATTGCTTCTATGTCCAAAGCCAAACATTCTCTGTATTGTTGGCTTCTTTTCTTCTTTGGAGAGAATGAAATATATGCGTGGAAAGCAACCTTGCTGGGAACATTAGTTTCCTTTCCATATTGTCTCTCCATGGCAGTGAGCTCATCTACTAGCTCCCTTTGGGTACTCATCATAATCATAGATCTTTAACAGCAAAGTGATTTTCATCCCTTCTTACCGGCTAGGAAGACCATTACTTCCGGGATTGGCTATTTGTTGAGATGACTTATTCGAAAAGCCTTAATGAATTCTCAAAGTGTGGTCCCTGCGCCGGCAGCTGTAACATCAGCTGGGAGCTGGTCCGAAACGTGAATTTCAGTCCCTGCTCCGATCTACTGAATTAGAGACACAGTGGGGTGGGACCCAGAACTTGTGGTTTACAAGCCCTCCAGGTAAATCTGATGCATAGTCAAGTTGAGATTCACTGCTCTATTTAGAGTACCCGCCTTCATCCATCTCACCCCTTACTGCATCCCTGTGGGGATGAATTGTTCTCCGTTCGGAATATTTGGACTATAAACGTGGAGATGCACCAAAGTTTAGTAGAAAGATGAGGCTGAGATAAACCTTTTTAAATTCTGGCTCTGGCACTTACAAAGTACTCGTCTTTGAGCACATTCCTAACACACACGAAATAGTAACAATTTTGAGACTTGGTTTATTTAATGATTTCCTCAAAGGACTGTCCAAAAGACAGAATGAGCTAATGTGTAATTACAGCACTTTGTACAAAACTTCACACAAAGAAGGCTGTCAGGACTCTTGCCCTTCCTCATTTTGTTTAGGTATCAGAGACGTTTCTACTTGGAGAATGTGTTTTCCTATAAAAACAATGTTTAGTGCTCAGAACCGAATGTATCTGAAACACTAACACTAGCATTATACTTTAGGCATATTATGGGTTAAAAACCTTGGGACCTGGAAACTTAATTATGCATTTACTTCTTCATTTGGTCATGCCTTTAAAAAGCACAATACGATTTCCCTACGGGGAAATATATTCCAACTTCCAAAATGTAATTTACACATGACTTTGGGGACATGCTCTGTTCATTAGAGTTTCTAGGCATCTGTTATATCGTTAATGTAATCCAGATAGTCAAACTCAAGGAGCCAGGGGTTGGGAAGCTCCATAAAATGGGTGCTTCTACTTAATACTAATAATATTCCTTGTAATTAAGTAAAACTCAAAGGACAGCCCAGCCGTGACTTGTTTTTGGTGCTGACTATACTGAGTTGAAATGATGAAGTCGAGCACTCAGGCAAAGTGGGGTTGACGTGAGGCCCAGAGGGAAGTGGAAACTCCCATCGTGGGCACCTGTTGGCCATGAGGTAAAACTCACTGTCTGCAGGATGACTCTCACACTGTGCGTCTTTTCCACTCAGTCATGACATCATCAGGTGGCTTCAGACTAGAGTTCAAGGGCAAGCACTCCAGGTCCCTGAAATGAACCACTCACATTTTCTGAGTAACAGGAAAGGCACACATTGTGAGGTGAGATCTCAACTTTTGTGCAAGGTCAATGATAAATTTTCCCTTCCTTAAAACTGGTCTGTGAAAATTTAAGTGGATGTGTCCCAAGGGACTGCAAGTTTATTTGAGGCAGTGTTGTACGGAGATAGAAGTATGTAAGGGGGGGCGCCTGGGTGGCACAGCGGTTAAGCGTCTGCCTTCGGCTCAGGGCGTGATCCCAGCGTTATGGGATCGAGCCCCACATCAGGCTCCTCCGCTGGGAGCCTGCTTCTTCCTCTCCCACTCCCCCTGCTTGTTCCCTCTCTCGCTGGCTGTCTCTCTCTGTCAAATAAATAAATAAAATCTTTAAAAAAAAAAAAAAGAAGTACGTAAGGGGCAGAATGTCTGGGTTATAACCCTGGCCTTACTTGGTGCAGGCAATGTGACCTTTGACAAGTCATGCAACCCTTCTGAGCCTAAGTTTTCACTTCTGTAAAATGGTGGTAATAATAATAATAATAATAATACCCACCTTCCTGATTCACAGGGCTATTGTTATTAGGAACAAATGAGATGACGTATGTGAACATGTTACCCATGCCTATGTGGGCGTTAAATATTTAGCCAGAAAAACCCCTAGAAAGGTATCAAATGGAACTTTTTAAAAAACATATTTTAAAACATTTTATTTATTTGAGAGAGAGAGAGGGAGGGAGCACAAGCAGGGGGAGGCAGGAAGCAGAGGGAGAGGGAGAAGCAAGCTCCCCGCTGAGCAGGGAGCTGTATGTGGGACTCGATCCCAGGACCCTGAGATCATGACCTGAGCCGAAATCAAGAGTTAGATGCTCAACTGACTGAGCCACCCAGGCGTCCCTCAAATGGAACTTTTTTGACTACAGGGGGACCTTTTGATGGCAGAAGGCAAAGCAAGCACTATCGATAGAATGGCCTTGAGTGACAGGAGAGATTTTTCGAGACAACATTCAACATATGAGTTCTTCTCTTCCTACTCATAGCCAGGGACCCTCTGCCTCTTCCACCCCAGCGGGAGAAGGTGTTCGCACCTTGGGCATTTGCAGAATGTCTTAGTTTTATCACTCACATCAGCCATGTTTCAGCTTTTCAGCAGTCAGTGGGGACAAATTACAGCAATAGAAATGCCGTTCAAGAATTTGAGCTTGAAAAACTATTAACAGGAAAGCCATGTTGTCTTGTCACTGGTGATTGTCCTTTGCCCATCCCGGCCGAGAGATGGGGCTTTAGCATCTGAAGGGAATGGACAGAGGGCCTCTGGGTGGGGTACTTCAGGCATCCTTGTGGGTGTGGGCATTATACTACGCGAACACTGTGCCCCCAACAGAGAGATTAAGTGACCATACCCACACTAAATTCAGAACGAAGGACCCTCTCTCCCTGCTTTTCCAGTTGTCTATCTGAACAATGGCACCAGGGCCCTTACCTCTGGGCAGGAAATTGGAAGGCTCTTCTTGGCAAAATAGGCCACAAAGAATGAAGAGCTATTTATACTGACTTCAAGGTTTTACCCTAAAAGGCACCATCCCTCCAATTCTACCATGAAGTTCAAAGTCAACACAATGGATCATATGCCCAGACCTTCCGACTGACTTTTCTTCTCTATGGTTATTATGAGTAGATGACCAGAAAGTCCTAGATGTCTGTGAAAAGTCTCTATAACGAGAGGTTGAGATGAAAAAAGCAAGAAAACAAGCAGCAGCAACGTGGAGAATAAAGAGGCAAGACAAGGAGAATAACAAGTAGTAAAAAAGAAACTATTAAATCCTCAGAAGGAAAGGAGAACATACTGTGTCTATGGAAAAAAAAAACCCCAGGAGGCTATAAAAAAGAAACACTCAGAGGACAAAATGTGCTTCTGGAAATTACAAATTCAATGGAAGAAAAGAAAAGTACCCAGAAAGTAGAGTATAAAATCTAGAAATCGAAGCTAGATTAAGAACGTAAGAAAATCAAAGGATCAGGTCAGGAGATCCAATATCTAAATAACTTGGTGTCCAGAATGTGAGAACAGAGAAAACAAAGGGAATGAAATCATCAAAGAAAAACTTTAAGAAAATTTCCCTGAATTGAAAAACAGGAAGTTGCCAAATTCAAAAGGTTCACTGAATGTACAGCAAAATGGATAAAAATAAACTTATCACAAGGCATATCTTGTGAAATCTCAGAACATCGCAACAAAAAGAAGGTTCTGCAAGCTCCCAAAGAGAGAAAAAACAAGATAAATAAAAAAAGATTAGAAAGAAAACTGAGTTTGGACTTTTCAACAGCAACATCGGAATCAAGAAGATCATAGAGGAGTACTTTCAAAATTCCGAAGGAAAATTCCATCCTAGAATTCTCTAAGCAAGCTATCACTTAAGATTGAGAGTTTAAAAAACACATTTTTAGGTCTCTAAACCCCTTCCATCTCATGCACTCTTTCTCAAGGAGCTCATCTCAAGTAGGATGTATTCCACTGAAAAGGAGAGAACACATCAAGAGAGCCATGGGGCACAGGAAGGAGGAGATCCAGTCAGCACAGATGCGGCGTCCCATGGAGGATGGTGAAGAAGATCCCAGAAGGAGAGCTGTGTTTGCCCAGCAGTCAGCTGGTAAAGATCAGAGGAGCAAACTTGACAGACAGGTTGGGTGCTGCTATCAGCAAGATTACTGACTTTTCTTTCCCCTCGCAAGCAGCGTGTCTGGTTGTCAGACTGTCTTCTAGACTTGTCTTGACCACGTGCTGTTGGAAAGCCTCATGCACTGTGGCTGAGACCTGTGAGGACATTTCACCCCACCGAACTTCTGTTCCTGGCTCGTCCTGCAGTCCCGCCCTGAACCGCACCTGCAGCAAGCTCTGTGACAAGCCCTGGCCCTCCAGCCCGCACCAGGACGGGTGGAAGTTGAGGCCAGAGGGCCACTCGGCCGCTCTGTTCACTGTTGCTTTTCTTGCGAGCCTTCAACTAAAAGAGGCATCACTGCCCGTTTCCTCCATGGCTAGGGGTGTGCTTACTACCGAGTTTTTCCAAATGAAATAATCTATTGTTTAGGGATACGTAGACTCATGCTACAATTATTTTTTTTTAATAGAATGCTCGACGTTAAAACGAGGGTTGTGGTTAATTCTCTGGGGAGTGAGCGAGAGCAGGGTGCAGTTAGTGAGGGGTACAGAGTGGACTTTAAAATCACTTGTAACGGGGGCTCCTGGCTGGCTCAGTCAGTAGAGCGTGCGACTCTTAATCTCCAGGTCATGAGTTCAAGCCCCACATTGGGTGTAGAGATTCCTTAATAAATAAAAATTACAACCCCCCCCATGTATTGTCATGTATTTCCAAACCTAGGTAGTGGGACATTGCTGCTTAATTATTTTTAAAGTGTACATATATGTTTTATACACTCTTCTCTCTCTATTCTATGCATTGTGATAAGATTGTTGAAGTAAAAATGAACCCTACATCCTGTTTCTGGAGTGGATGCTGGAGCTTATTGGGCCCCAGAGTGGCAGACCTAACGCAGAATTATTTTGACCCTGACAGAGGAGGAAACTCCCAATTACTTGGGTATTACGTTCTCCTAGGAAGTTTTTTTGTCTGACTTGCTGAGGCCTGTTCTTCGGGGATTGAGTCACTGGAAACATCAAGAGAGATGTGGTTACTTCTTTACCAACTGCTGGGCTGTGCTTATTGCCCTCTGCCTTAATTCAGATTTTACTGGGGGAAAAAGCCCCTAATTATAGTCAGTTACTGACTCATAACTGTAGTTTGCTCGTGGTTATTTCCTCTTAAGAAAAATACAGGTGGTGTTTCTGCCTCATGTGTGTAATGTGCCTGTGTGTTGTTTATTATCGCTCTGGAACGTCTTTCTATGACCTTCAGCCCTGGGGTGGGCCTTGCCAGGAACTCTCTGGCGGGGCACCTGCTGCTGGACGGCTCTGGCGGACACACCCGGGGGTGGGCGTGGCCTGCAAGTGGGTGTCTTTCCTGGGTGGCCTTCCACACCACCGGCTGTGCTCAGTAGTCACGGAACAGAATAGGCAAGCTGTCCTGTTCCTCTGGACGAGTCACGACTCCAGGTTGCTAGGGGCAGACACCCGATCCACAGATTTAAACGCAAAGAGATTTAAAGGCTCACTGAACTGCTTCGGCTAGGAAGCTCGGGGTCACCTGGACACACATTAGCATCTGCTTCTGTCTGCTTGCTTCTGCGCTGGCTTCCTTTTCGGGCTGACTCTCCCCAACGTGGCGGCCTTGACTTCACCTGCTTAGTAAGCTCAGCCTAAAAAGAGCTCTTGGTCAGGAATTCCAGCGAAAGTCTGGGGCTCTTCCTGGCTTGCCTAGAGCCCTGTGATGGCTTCAGAAGCAATCGCATCATCTGGAAGGGTAGACTGGTCTCACCCACAGCACACATACAGGTCTACCCCCAGTCCTGGGGGAGGGGCTTGGATCCACCGCATGACGACGGAGAGAAGAAAGGTTGCTTTCACTAACGCAGCTGTGCATACATAGAAACTACTTCTCGAGCCAATTTTTTTTTTAAAGATTTTATTTATTTATTCGACAGAGATAGAGACAGCCATCGAGAGAGGGAACACAAGCAGGGGGAGTGGGAGAGGAAGAGGCAGGCTCATAGCAGAGGAGCCTGACGTGGGGCTCGATCCCATAACGCCGGGATCACGCCCTGAGCCGAAGGCAGACGCTTAACCGCTGTGCCACCCAGGCGCCCCTCGAGCCAATTTTCAATAACTGATGTTTGAATTAATGTTATGCTGATGATACACTTTAGGTCTAAATTATGAACTACCATTATCTTCTGACCTATCTTCACACTTAACAAAAACATGCTTGAAGACCTTGAAGGTTCCAGGGCGCCTGGCTGGCTCAGTCGGTAGAGGGTGTGACTCTTGATCTCAGGGTTGTGAGTTTGAACCCCATGTTGGGTGTGGAGATTACTTAAAAATAAAACCTTTAAAAAAAAACACCCCAAACTTTGACATTTCCAATTCAGTTGAGTAAAGAAAGTCTCTTTTACTAAAGCAATTTGGCAAGAATAGAGCCCTTGGGGAGCCTGGGTGGCTCAGTTGGTTAAGCATCTGCCTTTGGCTCAGGTCATGATCCCGGGGTCCTGGGGTCAAGTCCTTCATCCTGGCTCCCTGCTTAGTGGGGAGCCTGCTTCTCCCTCTCCCTCTGCCCCTCCCCCTGCTTATGCGCGCACGCTTTCTCTCTCTTCGTCAAATAAATAAATAAAATCTTAGGGAAAAAAAAGAGTAGAGCCCTTATGTCTATTTAGTGAATGGGGAAAAAATGAGAAGAACCCTATCTCCTGCTTCTGATGGATTTTAGAGAGCAGTTTAGCCTGACTTGAGGCCTTTGGTTCAGTTCGACTAAGCAGCTCATGGGTTCAGTTTAGTTCAAAGGCTTGCACATTCAGTCTTCCTACTGAAGGGATTTCTAACACAGTACCTGGGGTGCGGGGAAGGGCTCTGAGGTCTAATAAGTTTGTTCCAAAGTTTCTCCTTTATTAAAGGGAAATTCACATTTCTGGCTTTGTATTTTGCCTTCTTGGTGGGGGCTTGTGTTACTCCCTTTCATTGCCCAGTGGGTAAGATGCTGCTTGATTGCCAATGCCTTACTCACTCTGCGACTTGGTCCGTTAGTCACTTCGCCTCTCTGTGTTTCCAATTCCATCATCTGTGAAAACCACCCACGTGGGATTGCCTACATAACCCTCGTAGGACAGTGGTGGGCTCATAGCAAGCCCTTTATGAGTGTTTTCTACCATTCTTGTTCCTTCGTGGGCTCTCGGAGCACAGAACCAGGGCCCTGTTTGACTTCTGGTTGAGATGGGAGTGTGGAGGGCAGAGGGCAGATGCCCGAAGCCAAGCAGCCTATTAAAAGTAGAATAGAAATAGACAAGAGGAAACCAAGCGCTTTCTCTTTAGATAGCTATCAAACCACGCTTCGCTGCAGAGTTTGGGCTTGGGTATGGCTGGAGATCAAAGACACTCTTATGTGCGGTGACATTTCTGAGCACAGGGCTGAGTTGTAAAACTCTTGAATGGAAGGTTTTGGCACTTGGAGCAGCTCGGGATAGAAAGGCAGAATTTTTATAGAGGCGATTCATGGAACTGCTTATGCTCATGGAGAAGCCAGACTGTTATGACTCACTTGTCTCTTTATTGCTTTGGACCAAGAACTGTTGTTTCCTTTTAAGTCCCTCTGTCGGAGCTGAGCTACAGCCTAGGGCCAAGAGAACTTTTTCAGGAAGACAGTGTGGCTTCAGTGAGTGTGAACAGGAATACCCCTTTGTTGGGCTCTGGGTCAAGCATCCTGGACAAGCCAAATAAGGATTTTATTTTTACCAGGAGATAGAATTTCTTTTGGAAACTGGTGGCATCCTTAATGCCTCTTGAACTTCAGATAAGCTTTCCTTTTTTGTTCTTCTGCCATTTGCCTTTTATGAAAGCGCAGGCTAAATTTGATTGTGTGACAAGGAGGGGACAGTAGAACAACTTTGGAGAGTAGAAGTCAGTATGTCTGGGTGGCCTCGTACGCAATTAGGAACAGCAGAAGGGGTCATTTGGAGTCCGGTTTGCCTGGGGTCCTGTTAGGTCTCCTGGGAAGAGCTGGGAAGAGGATTTTTGGACTGATGGTCAGGCCCTGTGTGGTGAGAAGATCTGTAAGCTAGCTCCCAGTATTCCCCACCTCCTGGTACTTCTTCCTTTGTGTCAACTTCTAATGTGTCTGTGCTGGACCCACTGACCAGCTTCTCATGAACAGAATATGACAAAGTTAATGGGATGTTGCTTCCATTGTTAGGTCACAGAAAACTGTGATTTCTACCTTGCTAGGACTCTTCTTGCTCCCCCTTGCTCATTCTCTTTCTTGTCCTTTCTACTTGCATGCTTTGAGGAAGCTAGATGCCATGTTGGAGAGGAAGTTGTCACGTGGCTTTTGGCCAACATCCTGCAAAGACCCGACACCCTCATTCCAATGCCTGTGAGGAACGGAAGGCTGACAACAACCAGTGTGTGAATTTGGAAGTATGGCCCTGCCCCTAGTGAGTTGCCTACAGCCCAGCTGTCACTTTGGTTTCTGTCTTGTGAGACATCCTGAGGCAGAGGACCCAGTTAGGAAGTGCCTGAATTTCTGACCTCCTGAAACTGTGATATAATTATGTATAGTTTTAGTTTGCTAAATTTTGGGGTGATTTTTAGTGCTTCAGTACGAAACTAATATACCAGGTCAATGAAATTAACTGTCTTGAGCAAAGAGGGAAACAAAGTCTGCCCCCAGGGATGCCTGGGTGGCTCAGTTGTTTAAGCATCTGCCTTGGGCTCAGGTCATGATCTCAGAGTCCTGGGATCAAGCCCCACATCGGGCTCTCTGCTCAGTGGGGAGCTTGCTTCTCCCGCTCCCCCTGCTTATACTCTCTCTGTCTCTCTCTCTCAAATAAATAAAATCTTAAAAAAAAAGTCTGCCCCCAAACTCTGGGGTTTTAGGTGCTCCTCGTGGGCTGGGAACTCACTATGAAGCAACAGATCATCCTGAATTCATGGAGACAGAGGTTCTCGGTCTCTGAAGAACACAGTCTAGGGTTAGTTATGGTCTTTTTCTTTCTTTTTTTTTTTTTAGTATTTTATTTATTTATTTGAGAAAAAGAGAGAGAAAGAGAGCATAAGTGAGGAGGGACAGAGGGAGAAGAAGAAAGAATCTGAAGCAGACTTCACACCGAGCTCCGAGCCCCACTTGGATCTTGATCCCATGACTGCAAGATCATGACCTGAGCCGAACTTTTCATTCAAGACGATGACGTATCCAGGTTAAAAAAATCTTTGCCACATCATGGAACCACCAACCAGATTTAACATGTGAAACCACTTTGCTAATTGGGATTCATTTTTTAATGTTTAAAATTAAGAAATGAAGAATTAAAGGTATAGATGGATTCTACTTTCATTGAGGATGTAGAAAGCTAGAAGTGTCACTCCTGCTTAACAAGAAAAAGCCAGATAAACTACAAAATCATAAACTTTTCCTGAAGCCATTACAGAATTGAGGTTGGAGGGTGATGAAGTAAACTGAAATCCAAGGAAAGACAGGGCTCTCTAAGGAGAGACAGGATATAAGCCCTAAGCTTCCCTTTGGCAAAGCATGGGAGGAAGAAACACTGGTACCATACTAATCAAGAAGTCAACTGAAATTTTTGATGACTTTCTAAAGGTTGAATGTGAGTTACTGTGACAGTATAGACATCTTGGATGTCCCAGACACAAGGGAAGTTCACACTCATTCCCAGGTGCTTCACAATAGACCTCTGTTGAGTGCTCACAAGAAAAATTGAGGCAAGAAGGGAGACCAGAAAAAGCTTGCCTAGGTTGTGTAGACCTTGAGGAGATCAGTCACCACTGCAGGAGTCTTTCCCCCTGTGGAACTAAAGTTGTAAGCTGTTGAAGGTGGAATGTTCACCCCCAGAAACATAGGTGAAGACCCATGGTGGCTGGGGGAAAGATAAAAGAAAAAATTCATTTTTATCTCAGGGAAAGGGGTAGAGAATAGTTCTAAGCAAGAATCCTAGACCAATATTATTAGTGGCCTCCTACTGGTAGGAGGGTGCTGGAAGCTACCTGAAAAAGACCTTCTAAATGTATAAAGCAGAGTTTGGTTACCATGGGGAGGAAGGACAGGATCACTAAGGAAGTCATACCTCTGAGACACACGCACACATGGACTTCCAGAACAACACAGAATTTCCGCTCACTCCCCCTCACATCTTTCAGGGTGGCAAGCACAGAGGACAAAGCAACAGCAGGGTATCACTGGGGTGGGAACAAAAGTATGGAAGGAGATCCCCAGTGTGGTGCAGGCACACAGGGAAGGTTGAAAGCTAAGGTTGGAACAAAACTATCAAGAAAAACCCTCTAACATCCAGCCCCCCAAGTAAGCACAAGGTAACACTAAAGGAATCTGAAACTAGGGATGCACTGAAAGTAACCATGGCAACAACAAAACTCAAACCCTACTCAATTTCTCACTAGGTCAACTCAACCCGTCACACCAGTGACCTACTAAAAGAAGACATGAACCCGTTTCCCGGCATAAATACTATCTACCTCAGTTGTTACTATTCTAAACACACGGCCCATTCAACTAAAAATAAAAGGATATACACGTAGGAAAAAGCCCACTGTTAAAAGATGAGATGAACAAAACCAAGCTCAGAGACTATCCAGATGTTGGAACTATCAGGGAGTTGAAAATAGCTATGGTTAATGTGTTAAAGTCTGTAGTAGAAAACATGGGCAACATGAATGAACAGATGGGGGATTTCAGCAGAGAGATGGGAAATATAGGAAAGAGTCAAATGGAACTGCTAGAAATAAAAAGCAAGGTAACAGAGATGAAGAATTCTGTCAATGAGCAGTTCAGGAGACTACACCACTGAGGGAAAAACGAATGAACCCAAAGATGAATTACAGAAACCAAAACACAAAGAAAAAATAAAAATGAAAAAAAAGTGCTGGAGTACGTAAGAGCTATGGGACAATAGCCAATGATCTAACATATGTATAAGGGACCCTTAGAAGAAGAGAGAAGGAGTGAGGTAGAATATATGAATGAAGTTTACCCCTCTTCATCCCATTTTCTTCCTTCCTCTCTTCCTGCCTTTCTCCCCCCTCCTCTTTATTCTTTCTTTCTTTCTTTCTTTCTTTCTTTCTTTCTTTCTTTCTTTCTTTCTTTCTTTCTTTTTCTTTCTCTTCTTCTTCTTCTTTTTCTTTCTTTCTTTATTTCTTTCTTCTTTCTTTCTTTCTTTCTTTCTTTCTTTCTTTCTTTCTCTCTCTCCCTTCCCTTCCCTTCCCTTCCCTTCCCTTCCCTTCCCTTCCCTTCCCACTTTTTCCCTTCCCTTCCCCCTTTTCCCCTTCCCTTTCCTTTCCTTTCCTTTTCCTATCTTTTCTTTCTGACTTTATTTTTAAGTAGTCTCTACACCCATTGTGGGGCTTGGACTCATAACCCTGAAATCAAGTGTTGTGTGGTCTACTGACTGAGCCAACCAGGCACCCCATCCCATTTTCTTTCTGTTCTCAAAGGCAATCATTTGTCCTGAAGCTAGTGTGCATCCTTTCCATCATATTTTCATACTTCTTAGTACTCTGGAGTGTGTCTGAAACAATATATAGTATAGTTTTTGTTTTTAAAATTTATAGTAATAGCATCATGGTATCTTTCTTTGCAATTTAGTTTTTTTAATTATAAAATTAAAATTGGTTTAACTACTATATAGTATTCCATTGGTTTATTTAATCCATTCCCCAAATGATGGAAAATAGGGTTAATTTATGATATTATAAACAGTGCTGCAATTAATATTTTTACATGATGTCTCATAAACATGTGAATTCCATAAGTTATTCCTCAGCATGTAATTCTGAGTTGGAAAAAAACAATTTTCAATATTACAAAGTACTGTCAGACTGTTTATCAAAGCCACTGAACTGATTCTACACTTCTTTTTTTTTTTTTTTAGATTTTATTTATTTATTCGACAGAGATAGAGACAGCCAGCGAGAGAGGGAACACAAGCAGGGGGAGTGGGAGAGGAAGAAGCAGGCTCATAGCGGAGGAGCCTGATGTGGGGCTCGATCCCATAACGCCGGGATCACGCCCTGAGCCGAAGGCAGATGCTCAACTGCTGTGCCACCCAGGTGCCCCTGATTTTACACTTCTGCTAGCAATGAACAACACTTTTTTCTTCTTGACACTTTCACACTTAGTATTATCAGACTCTTAGTTATTGCCAAATTACGGGTGTCAAAAATATATTTTAATGTTGTTTTAGTTTTCGTTTCCCCTGAACATTTGTTTTTAAAAGTTTGTTTATTTTAATAATCTCTACAACCAACGTGGGGCTTGAACTCACAACCCCAAGATCAAGAGTGGGTTGTTCTCCCAACTGAGCCAGCCAGGTGCCCCTCCCCTGAACATCTTTTTATATGTTCATTGGATGTTTCTGTTTATGTAAATTCCCTGATTATATCTTTTGCCCATTTTAATGAGATTGTCTTTTAAAAGTGTTTGTTATATTTCTTTATCCTAGTTGATTTATCTTTGTGGATTGTATGCTTATCTGTGGCTGTCCTTTTATTTTTGTTATGGACCCTTTTTTTCATCCAGAAGTTATAATCGTAATTCATAAAATTTAACCTTTATGGTTTCTGGACTTTTTTTGTGCCTTATGAGTTACTTTCCTACTGTAATATCATAAAATTACATTCTCTTATATTTTCTTCCAAAAGTGTTAGAAATACTGTTTTTTCACATTTGCAGTTTTTAAATGTGAGGCAGGGTCTAATTTATCACTCTCTGCATGACGTCAGTTGTCCCTACAGAATAGTCTAAATTGTGTTTTCTTTCCCCAGTGGTTTCAAATGCCACTGCTCTTGAGTTCCAACTTACCATTTATATGTGGGTGGGTCTATTTCCAGGCTTCTTACTTTGCCAGAAGTGTCTGGGCTCACACAGCTGTGAGAACTGGGGTTTTGAGGAACTTTGATTCTCAGTGAACATACTGAGCGTAGACTCAAGAGACACAGATGAACCACTTCCCAAACACTCCAGATTGTCCCTCTCACTAAGTATAACGTACAAGTTACATGGCTGGAATTGTGAGTATGATGACATGATTTTGGGAAAAAGGTAAAGGGAACTGTAGACTGTCCTGGCCCTATACCCCTCTCCCTATTTTCCTCTACCTTTGTCCGAATTGTTGAAATTTTCACTATGGTGCAGCTTATTAAAAATTAAACCATGTGATAGAAGAGGCAACGTACCTATTTAGCAGAGTAGGAAATGGGTTTAAGGAAATTCCTCTATTTTTTTCTCGATAGAATGGGAAACTAGAAGGAATCTTTGAGATCATCTGGTATAGGTCTCTTGTTTTCTAAATGGGTAGAGATGCCTGGAACAGTTTGTGTTTTTACTAGTTTTTCCAGAATAATAATTAACAGTACCATCTTGCATTATCAAAATGTCTTGGTTTGGATAATAAATTATGTTATCACCCAACTGATGAGAAAACAGATTCCTGGAAGTTAAAGGATTTTGTTTTAAAACTTGTTTTATTAGTCACAAATGGATACTGTTGATAACAGATTTCCCTAACCCTTTTCCTAGGAAATATATCCAACTGCAAGTGTATTTGAATTTTTTTCTCAGTAAGTATGATGTGAATTTGAGGTCTTGACTAACAATACACTGGGAAACCACAATTAATATTTAATTGGTTTGAAGACACAAAATGGGGTGACCAAATGGCTGAAGACAAAGCTAAACTAAACACTATGGGTCAAGTCATTTCCATACATCAGATGAACATTGAAGGTGGTGTCACGAGGGCCAAACTTCAAGTCCCTTGACTGTTTCTTTGTTGCGTTCCTTTACCATCTATATTGTAGGGTCTGAAAAAATGCTGGACTGAGCTAATGTATCTCCCCTCCTTCTATTACAAATGTATACAAATGCTGGGTAAACCATATATATACGTAGTAGTTTATATGTGTGTGTAAAGATTATACGTGAAGTTTATCCAGCATTTATATATATATGTACACACACAAATATACACACATATATACACAGATATACACACATATATAAACTACATATATATAACTCATATATATGCATACATATAATTCATACACACATATTTATATAAGAATAAAAGTAAAGAAAAAAGATAATAAAGGTAAAGAATGATTTCATATGAAGAACCAAAAAATCACTTAACCAGAAAGGAATATGTTGGTAAATCTAACCACATTAATTAAGATTTTTCTATTTATCCAAAGACAGCATTAAGAGAGTGAAAATACATCCTATGGAGTAGAGAAAGGTACATGTCACACACCTAACTGACAAATGCATTGTATTCAATAGAAAACGTCAATGAAAGTGTTGAACAGGGACTTTGGCAAAGAGGAAGCCAAGCTCATTCTCTCTCTCCTCCGCTAACTAGAGGTGAATCTTGGTGACGGGTATACAGACATTGAGCATGGTATTCTTTGAACTTCTTGAAAATTTGAAAATAAAACATTGGGAAAAATAAAAATATAGCCAAACTCAAAGAAAGAGTAAGATTCCCGGATGACAAAACTGAAGAGGGAAGCCCCAAGGGGAGCAGTAAGTGTACCAGCTAACACCACAGTGACTTAGGGAAGACCAGATCTTGGTATGAGCCCCAGGAGCTTGGGACTAGGGACTGAACTCCCCTGTAGTGGCAGGAAGCATGTGACACAAAGAACTAAAAGTGAACGTCCTAAATATAACCAGATTGCACGGAATGGCTGCTTTCTCCAGAAAAAGGGGACTAGAAAACTCTTCCTAGTATCCCAAGAAAGCAGTAAGAAAGCTTGTCTCAGCCTGATGTTCTGTGTAAAAAAATAAAAATTAAAAAAAAATCTCTTCTGAAGAATGGAAACCACATTCCTGTGCCATATGTGAATATTGAGTCTAAATGTTCCGTTAACTACATTATAGATAGACTGGCTTCAACAGATGGACTCTCTGAAGCATTCAACAAAAGCAGATACAAAACTACGCTAAAGGGATACTTTCCTAACCTAAGGGGTATGAGATTTCCAGTAAGTACTAAGTCACAATAAAAAAAAATAACTGTTCATGGGGCACCTGGGTGGCTCAGTCAGTTAAGTGGCTGACTCTTGATTTCAGCTCAAGTCATGATCTCAGGGTCCTGGGATTGAGCCCCACGTTGGGCTCCGTGCTCAGTGGGGAGTCTGCTTGAGGGTTCTCTCTCTCCCTCTCCCTCTGTCCCTCTCCCCCATTCACACACACTCTCTCTCAAATAAATAAATTAATTAAAAAAAAGAAAAACAGTTCATGTAAGGAAACCATCCACCATAAGGAATGATTGGCAGACGCAACATGAGGAAGGATTAGCACCTTCAGGACTTAAAATTGTATAATAATGTGAGAGAGGTGATAACATTTTAGAAAAAGAAACCATGGTGGAAGAAGGGGATACTCTAAGAAGAGAAAAGATAGATTTGGAAAATAAGCAAATTAAACATTGAAAAATTAAAAATAATCACTGAAATTAGAAAAAACCCTCTGTGAATGGGATAGAGAGCAGGTTACACAGGTCTGATGAATTATTTAGGGACCTGGAAGTTTGTTCTGAGGAAATTACCCAGAATGCCACAGAAAGATTATGAAATGGGAAAAATGAAAGATGTTTTGTTAGGTGGGAGTGGAACGACCATGGAATGAGGCAGACCAACACAAGTCCAACTGAAGTTCCAGAAGGAGAGAAGAGAAAGAAACTGGGAGAAGCAATATTTAAAAAAGAGAATGGCCGAGAATTTTCCAGAAGAAAAGACATATGTGTCTACCTGGATGTGAAAATAAGA
Organism: Ailuropoda melanoleuca; assembly: GCF_002007445.2. Taxonomy (NCBI): domain Eukaryota; kingdom Metazoa; phylum Chordata; class Mammalia; order Carnivora; family Ursidae; genus Ailuropoda; species Ailuropoda melanoleuca. The sequence goes on from NC_048226.1 coordinate 9,697,047, forward strand.
TTCTTTTAGTTTCAGCTGGACCAAAAGATCGAGAACATTTCAACAGGTGGCAAATATAACCCAGATTTAAAAGTTTGTTTCTTGGTCACAAATGCAGGACACAAGAATAGATTGCAGAACTGGTTGGACCACATGAGTCAGTTCCCTGCTTTTGACCTATAGAAGACGTTAAAGATGAAGAGGCTTGGAGAGGGAGTTTTTAAGAGAGTTACTGATACACTGTGTTTTTATGACCAGTCATGGAGGAGGAGAATGCTTCCCCCTCATTTCAAGCCAAGAGAAAGAGACTTCGGTGATGCTGCTTGGCAAGCCTGACATGTGTTTCCTGAAGTTGGAGGATCCTAGGGAAGATATATGACTCATTCCTGAAAAATCTAAAATCAAGAGGCATGGTAGTGTCACTCCTTTCTAGTAGCAGAATGAAAGGTGATGGCTGCATTATGAGGACAGAGCTGTACTTCCATTAAATGTGGCCAAAGATGTCTGCTTTCCAGGCCATGGAGGGGAAGATGTGAATTGGAATACATTTACAGTCTTGAATTCATATTGGACCAGCCTGAAATTATATAATTGTTAGGTTATGATCCGAGCTTTCGTATCGGAATGGGGAAGGAACTGCAGAGAAAGTCTGAAGGGACTGAAGGAAAGAATCAAATTAGCTTTTTCTTATACCTTTTTGGGGTCTAGCTTAATGAACACAGTAGTTAAGTGTGAACCTTCAGAAGTACCTGGATGGCTCAGGTCATGATCCCAGGGTCCTGGGATTGAGCCCCACATTGGGCTCCCTGCTCAGTGTGGAGTCTGCTTCTCCCTCTCCCTCTCCCCCTCCCTCCTGCTCGTGCACTCTCTCCGTCTTTCAAATAAATAAATAAAATCTTTAAAAAAAGTAAATATGAACCTTCAATTTGTGAAATTACAAAGATTACGGTTAATGTAAAATCATTTTGTATTTATTGCCTATTTTAGTAATGTCACAAAGAAAGCGAATAACCTTCCCCTCTTTGGAATAGAAAGAACCTTCAAATGTGGTACTCTGAGGACACATCGCTGATGTGATATTCCCAGGCAAGGATGTAGAAACTGAATCTAATGAAGAAACATTAGAGAAACCCATAATGAGGAACATTCTATTTAAAAATTGGGGAGGGGTATGTAATAAAATGGCCAGTGTGATAAAAGAGAAAAGCTGTGAAAAGAGTCTGGAGTCATGAAGGCTCAAGATAACATGGAAGCTGGATCAATAGCTAAGACTCGATTGGATGGTGTACTTTGGGGAGAGGGAAGAGGATGCTACAAAGGACATCATTGGATCAATTGAAAAAAATCAGAATAAGAATGAAAGAGTAAATACACTGTATCATTCTTAAATTGACTAAAGTTGATAACTATACCGTGGGCTCTGTAAGAGAATGTCTCTAAGGAAATGTAGACTGAAGTATTTAGGGGTAAAAAGAATGAGATGCATGACTTATCTTCAAATGATTTGGAAAAAAATTGTGTGTGTGTGTGTGTGTGGAGAGAGAGAATAAATAAAGCCAATGGAGTAAAATGTTAATAGTGAATTTAGGTAAATGGTATATGAATATTCTTGTACTATCTTTATTTTACAAATTTCTTTTAATTTGAAACTATTTTCAGATATTCAAAGAACAAACACAAACAAACAAATAAGGAATCAGAGAGACAAAACAGATTGCCTACAGCAGAGATGATGTCAAGGACAACAGAGTTCTTAAGAGCAACCGTAGAGACCAAAGGCAATAGAATTGCTTTTTTCAAACTGCTTGGGGAATGCAACCTTCAGTCTTCAGTGATGTTATCCTAGCTAAACTATGATTCAGGGGTGAGGGTCATATAAAAACACTGAAAAAATAAAAATACTTAGATAATGATTAATTTTTTTTATTTTTAAGTCATCTCTCTGCTCAACATGGGGCTTGAACTCAAGACCCCGAGATCAAGAGTCACATGCTCCCCTGACTGAGCCAGCCAGGAGCCTCCAAAAGACTCAGCTAATGATTAAAACGATCACTCACTGTTTCTTGCTGGAAGAGCCACTAAAGGGTGTGCTCCAAAGAGAAGGAAATCCAGTTCAGAAGAAAGGAGGGCAAGGCAAGGATACGAAGTGGAGCAAAGCAGTTAGTAAATGTGAGAAAATCTAAATAAACTTTGACTAAAAATAAACTTTTTGATGATTATATTTTTGTGGTTAAAGATGTGGAGCTAAAATTTTAGACAGCAATAACATGAAAGATGGGAGAGGACGATCCACAGTTAAAACATTTGAATTTGAATACCCTACTATTTTCTTTATGGCAACCATGCGTGTTAATGACCTAAGATAAATTCAAAGAAAAGAAACAGAATCTGTAATTTCTTAGATGGTTAGAGGAAACAGGTAACAAAGACAACATGATACTCCCTTTCACCTGAAAAACGGTAAGAAAGGAAAAGCGTAAATAGAAAAAAAACCCACAAAATAAGAATGGTGGAAATAAATTCAAATATATTGGTAATCACAAGGAATGTAAATATTCATGGGTTGGAAACCACGTAGAAGTCAAAACAAACTAACCAGATCTGTGTGTATCAACAGCTGTCTCAGAAACATTGTACTGGGTGTATGAAATAAGATTCAAAAAGATACACACCTTTGGGACCACTTTGTAAAACACAAAAAGACACAAAACAATATTATTTATTATTTATGGATATAAATATGCGTAGCAGAATAGTGAATGGAAGAATACACTTCAATTTAGTGATTATCTCAGGAGGAGATGGGAGGGGGAGGAATGGGAGGAAGATAAGTGGGTGCCCAGAACTTTATTTGCACTTTCTTTTCCTTAAAAGAACAATAATTCTGAAGCAGTCATGATAAAAAGTTAATGTGTTACATTTCAGTTGTGGAATGCAGGTGTCTGTTACATTAATTTCTGGACTTCTCTCTATATGTAAAGTACTTATTTTATTTTATTTTTTAAAAGATTTTATTTATTTATTTGAGAGAGAGAGAGAATGAGCAAGTGAGAGGGTACAAGCTGGAGGAGAGGCAGAGGCAGAGGGAGAAGCAGGCTCTCCGCTGAGCAGAGAGCCCAACACGGGGCTCGATCCCAGGACCGTGGGACCATGACCTGAGCTGAAGGCAGACACTTAACCGACTGAGCCAGCCAGGTGCCCCTAAAGTAATAATTAAAAAAAAACCCACAAAACTTCTATATTTTATGTTTAATTCCATTTTTCCAAGGCCATAGAGCAGATACAGTTCCTCTCACAGATGTGGGTTCAGGGAAGGATGTGGGTTGTTCTTTGTTTCCTCCCCTCCCAGATTCATGCTCTGCCTTGCTGAGCCCCGTGGACTGCAGCACCCAGACTCCCTCATCAGCCGCTTTCAGGTTCAGCCAATGGGAGCCACAAGGGGGAGATTGGAGGGTGAGATAAAGAGACGTCTGGAAATTTCTTCCCTGCTGCCTTCCGGCATCCTGTGGCTGTAGCTGCCTCCTTCCGTAAGCAAAACTCCACCAAACAGCCCTTGCTCCAGGCTTCCTCTCCCACTGGGCTCTACTCATCTCACTTCCTGCTCCTGTCTCGACACGCCCTGGGGGCGGTGACCGCTTCTCACCTTTACTCGCCTCTGGATGCCTTATCCTATACCTTGTTTGTCCCCTTGACCCTGTTGGAAACTCTGAGAACAATACATGCATTAAAATGTTTGCATTTTAACCACCTGGGATGACACAAGAAGGCACTGTGAGAAATCAAAAATGATTTTTATTTTTTATTTTATAGAACTTCTTTGCCGTGAATCAAAGATTGATAAGGTGACCTTCATGTCCCAGTCTATCTGCACTGTCTGAACATGTGTGGTTGACAACTTCTTGATGAAAAGGGATCATGGCTGACATACTCAGGCACCAAAGATCTTACGATTCTTTGAATGGTATCAATTGTGTCTTATGATTTCATCTACTCAATGAATGTTGATGGAGTGCCGCTCTGTCCCAAGAATGGTCCCAGGGAGTGAGGTTACGTTGTTGAGCAAGAGGGAATACTCTTTGTCCTCAAGGAGCTTCGGTAGACAGGGAAAGGAAGGCAAACCTAGTGTGAAGAGATAGGGTAAAATCTAGGAAGATGGAAGCAGTGAATGCTACCGGGGTACCCAGGAGGGTTATCCCACCCAGTTCTGTACCATAAGAGATGTTTCCCAAAGGAAATAGCATGTAATCTGAAACCTGAAATTTACATACTAGTGAGCCAGATTAAGGAGAACAGCCTGTGGGAGGAAAGAGCTTTAGTTTTCAGTTTCAAGGTATTCTAGGCAGAGAGAAAAACAACTTGGGCAAAGACCAGCAGGGTATAAAAAGTATTTGGGAAATTGAAAGTGTACCTCTTGGATTACTGTATAGACTACAGGATAGAGGGGGAGAGTTGAGGCAGGGGAAGAAAGCAGAGGTCAGATCACAAAAGGCCTTATAAGTAAGTTTAAGGATATGAATGTTATTATGAGGTCAGTGAAGAGCTGTTAAATCTTTTTAAAGATAGGTGGTATATATATCATAATGATATTTGCATTTAAGAAAGATTACCCTGAAGATAAACTTGAGGTAAGTAAGACTAGAGGGAGTTATCTCAGGAGGTCTTCAGAGTAACCCAGGCCAGAGATGATGAGCTGGGTTTGAGACAGTGGGGCCAGACCGAGTGGATGCAGCAGAAAGGATGGCTAACCCATCCTGTCGCATTTAGGCAATTGCTGTCATTATTTTGCCCTGCAAAATGCAAACTGTCGTCTCCTTGCTGGGTTTTAGCCAGACTGTGAATTCCCTGCAGGCGGGAAATATATATTTAAGAGTTATTCATTTATTTTTGTGGGGAGGGGCAAAGAGAGAGTCTTAGGCAGACCGCGTGCTGGGCGTGGAGCCCGACGTGGGGCTTGATCTCACTCCCCTGCGGTCCCAACCTGGGCCAGAACCAAGAGTCAGATGCTTACAGGATTGTACCACCCAGGTGCCCCAGGCAGGGAATATTCTGTATCTCTCTCTGTGTCTCCTGTACCTTGGGGGTGCTCAGGGAATGAACGTTCTTAATAAGTGAATCTCAGGGACCGGGTATTTTTGGTACAATGGTTACCCTCAGGACTTGCAGACCCAACCAGGGGAGTTCAGCGATGACTGTGAGGTCAATGTCTAGAGCTATTTCAGAGGCCCAGGAAGGCGTGTGTGTTTTAACTTGGTTCACCGTGCAACCTGAAATGTGCAGGCCGTCCTTCCCTGACTCCGTTCTCTTGTGCCATCTGCTGGGACGAGCATTTCACGGCATCCCAAAGCGACATAACCACAGAAGACAAGCCTGAAAGCTTTGCGGGAGAAACAGCAGGCAATCCCCCGGACAGGCTTACAGTTTCATTGGAGAGACAAGTGTTGCGCCCCAGCTCCTGTCCGTTTGCTGCTATCCTTCAGTATTTTCCCAAGACGAATACCCCTTTGTACTGCTTTCCATGCAGATGATCTTAAATCCCTGTATGCTTCTTCAGGTTTTGCAATGACCTGAGGACACCAGCCGTTATTATTATTGCTGGTTTTGGAATGAGGAAAGAGAAACACAGAGATTTCAATAAGATGCCAGCTCCGAGCTGCAAACAAGTGGCCAAGTCAACCCTGAAGCCTGCTTTACTCCCCATTGCACGCTTGACTCACAAAACCTTTCAGACACAATAAGAAGGGGGTCAAGAGGGGCAGAGATAAGCGGCTTAGCAGCAGCCTGGACAGGATGGGCTGGCGAGGCGTGAAGAAGGCGGGCAGCCCCTCGGTCTTGTGTGCTTGAAACACTGAGTGTTGGTGTGGGGGTCCGGGGGGCGGGCAGCAGCAGGAACAACTCCTGCATTGTACGTTCCCCAATGACAAGTCAAGGCGATGTCCCCGATGGAAAATATTTTCTCGTTCTATGCAAATTGATAGAACTTGCACCAAAATGGTACCTAAACCCTTCAGTGGACGTTGCCGCACAAGATAGATGTTGCTGTTTTGGTTAATGTACGTGGTGAAAACAAAACCGCACGCCATCCGTCTCTCATTGAAACATCAGTTATTCCTCTATAAATACATACCTGTATAAATCCACAAATACACTTTTGGTGTTAAAAAAAAAAAACACCCCGAAACATTCTGGAAAAGCGAAAAATTCTCCTTTACTTTCCCTAACGATATCGCAGTCAGGGGGATGCTTCTAGATCTTTTTCTAAGTGTTTATACACGCGTGGTTCCTACGGGAACGTATTGTAGTGTTTTGTCCCCCTGTATGAATGATGACTGCCCGGTCCTGCCTTTCCGAGGGGCTCACCCTCTCCTGACACATTAGGGTGTGCAGTTGGGTTTGCACGAGGCCCCTCCTGGGACACCCCACCTAACTGCCAAGTGACAGCCATCCCCTGGACCCCCCATATCATGTCTCCGGGCTGGCAGCTCTCTACAGCTCATGCCCAGCTTGCTTTCTTTTTTTTTTTATCGTGGTAAAATAGATATCACACACAATGTTACCATTTTAATCACGTTTAGCCAAGCAGTCCAGCGGCATTAAGTACATTCATGTGGGGGCGCCTGGGTGGCTCAGTTGTTAAGCATCTGCCTTCGGCTCAGGTCATGATCCCCGGGTTCTGGGATCGAGCCCCACATCGGGCTCCCTGCTCTGCTGGGAGCCTGCTTCTCCCTCTCCCACTGTCCCCTGCTTGTTCCCTCTCTCGCTGGCTGTCTCTTTCTCTGTCAAATAAATAAATAAAATCTTAAAAAAAAAATTCATGTGGCTCTGTCCCTATCAACACCATCCAACTCCAGAACGTTCTCATCTTCCCCAACTCTGCACCCACAAAATGCTAGCTCCCCATTCCCCTTCCTTCAGCCCCTGGCAACCATCATTCTACTTTCTCTCTGTGGATGGGATGACTCCAGGTGGCTCGTTTAGGGGAATCAGATGGTATTTGTTTTTGTGACTGGCTTAGATGGCTTAGCATAGTGTCCTCAAGGTTTAGCCATGTTGTAGCCCGTGTCAGAATTCCTTTCCATTTTAAGGCTGAGTAATAGTCCATCGTACGACTAGACCACATTTTGTTTATGCATAAGATCCTCCACTAATGGACATTTGGGGCGTTTCCTCTTCTTGGCCATTGGGAATAAAGCTGCTACGGACATGGGTGTACAAATACCTGTTCGAGTCCCTGCTTTCAATTCTTGTGGGCGTTTGCCCAAAAGTGATGCAATAGTTTTCTGAGCACATTTTGGGCTGGTGTTTCCTTCTTGGGTTGGATGTCCCCTGCTTTTCATGTATTACCACAGTTACATATCCACCAAAAGGCAGTCCTCTGTGCTTTCTGGGATAGCTAGGGGTCTAACCACATGTTTCTCCAGTTCTGAAGATTTTGGGCAGGAGAGGCTGTTCTTGAACTCCTGTACTTCAAGATTCATTGAGAAGTCCCCTGCCACCCCGTCCCACCTGTTAAGTCCTCCCTGATCTGTCCCCGAGGTGCCCTGAGCTCCCGTCTCCTTCACGCTGTCTTTGTGCCTTATGGCCACTATTGGTTTATAGCTCTGCCTTACAACACTCTGAACTCCTTGAGGGAGAAGCCTGTTTCTTTTTAATCTTTAGTTGATTATTCTTGTTTTTGAAGTAAATTCTACACCCAACGTGGGGCTTGGACTCATGACCCTGAGATCGAGAGTCTGGTGTTCTACTGATTGAGTCAGCCAGGCGCCCCTGTTTTTTTATCTTTAATCTGCTACATTGTATAGAGTGGTCCAGGTCTATTTAAACTTTTTAAAAAAAATTAATTAAAAATATCTTTAATAATGACACACAGTTTAAACACTCAAACAGCAAATGAAAGGTTTACAATCCTTAACGCACCGCTTCTCATCTTGGCACTAATCTCCAGAAGGAAACAACTCTGTTTCAACTTTCGGTTCTCTGAGTATTAATCAGCCTCTCTGAATAATAAGCTTGTACCACTACACCATCAGTCCAATGGAATATCTTCTATTGGTTTTTTCTATGGTCGAATGTAGTTTACCTATGAGAGGATTTGGTTCCCCTCTACCATCACCCACCTTTCTGTGCCCATTGGTTGCAGTCCTTCACCCCTCCCTACCTCCATGCCTATTGCCACATGGCTTTGCAGACCCTCCCTCCTCCATGACTCACCCTTTGACTGTGGGCTCAGCCATGTGACATCCTTTGGCTCATGGGACGATCGTAGACATGATGCAGTCAGGGATTAGAAAAATGCTTGTGCGGTAGGGTCTGCTCTCTTGTACCTCTGTCGTCACCTGGAGAGCCTGCTGGTGTCCGGAGAAGGATAAAAGATGTGGGGCAAAGCTGATCCAGTTGACTCATAGGCCCACAGGAGCAAGCAAAGCCATCTAGTCAGACTGAGCCTAGATCAGCTGAACTGCAGTTCCTCTGCAGATGGGGGAGTGACAACGCATGATTGTTGTGTTAAGCTGCTGAGTTTTGGGGTAATTTTTCACACAGCGATAGCTGACCAATACACACACACTATCTTCCCTGCTGCCTTGTCCTCCTCCAGTCATATCCTCATTTTTATTCCTCTGATGTTACTATTTTAGCCCGTTTCATTCTATTAATTACTGATGGGATCACTTCTCTCCCCATTTTATAATAAGTTCATTCTAACTCCTCTTTTCCTCCACTCCCCACTTCTCGACTCCTAGTTTCCATCAACTACTTTGGCTCTTACACTCTCAGGTTTACGTTCATTAATATCTTGTCTGTAGCAGAAATTTTGGGCACTTGCTGCTTCCTAAGTCCGTTATGTATGTCTCTGTGGAGGAAAATTGAGAAAAGATTATTTTAGAGAGCAAATCCACAACTTCCTATGAACTAGTTTAACATGTTTTTCTTTTTTCTTTCTTTTTTTTTTTTTTAAGATTTTATTTATTTATTTGACAGAGAGAGAGGCAGCGAGAGAGGGAACACAAGCAAGGGGAGTGGGAGAGGGAGAAGCAGGCTTCCCACCAAGCAGGGAGCCTGATGCGGGGCTCGATCCCAGAATGCTGGGATCATGACCTGAGCCGAAGGCAGACGCTTGACCACTGAGCCACCCAGGCGCCCCTTAGCATGTTTTTCTTCTTTGCAACCACACGATCCCAGATTGATATGCCTTCGTCCTGTCAAAGCTCCTGAAGACCGAAGTGTAGGGAGAAGGAGGAGCAAGGTTGAATGTCAGCGTATTTGTTTGTGTTGAGTTATAGGCGCTATTAGAGAAGATAATGAAGAATAGAATGTTTCCTGTGTGACACTGCATTTTGATTGTCACACACATTTGTGCTACTAGCAGATGGCTAGGTCATATCAATTCAATATAACAACTGTACTTTACGAAGCTCTATCTTAATTAATAAAAATAAATGAGACCAAGTTGGGCATTGTGCCCAGGAAATCTGTATGACATAATTGTAAGAAGAATACTGTCCATGGGTGCATTTGACTACTGATTTTTACCAGTCACAATGAGAAACTGGAGGTGAAAATGTGTAGGTATTTTGTAAGGTTTGGACTGGAGACTGTGATGTGAGAAACTGGAATTCTCAATTTGTGGCAACGCTATCCTTGGGTTTGTGGAATCTTTCAGATCTTTCCTGACCCCTCCACACCTAGAGAGGACAGAGAATAGAAGAAGGGACATCTTTCTTCCCTCCCAGGACATTGGCTTCTTTTATTCATCTCTGGAATCATGAAGAGAGCACGGGTTGAGGGATTAGTCAGTTTTAGGTCAGAACAGCCACTTTACCACATCTTGGCACAGGTCAATGTGGGCAAGTTCCTTAATTTCTCTTAGCTTCCAGTTTCTGCAAATGATGAAAATAAAGGCACATCTTCTAAGTTCTGCTAAGAATAAATGAGCTGACATGCAAAGCACATCACATTCCTGAATCATAGAGGGTACGTAACAAAAACTAGCTGCCTTTGTCATCAATCCTATTCATCAGCTTGAGATACAGATTTATTTTATTATTTAACTTGTCATTCTATTATCCTGTCCTACTTAGAGGGAGAACCTATTTTTTCTTTCCTCGCTATCCTTTTTCGTGTGATAACTCCCAGCAGGGGTACTCCGTGTTTCCTGGCTACTACCCCTTCCCGCAGAGAAAATGGGAAAACCAGAGCGTCCAGGATTTTTGGCTGCTGTTCCTGGTCCTGCCACATAGTGTCGCTGTTGAAGCAGACAACATTGCCACGGCGGGCGGGGGGGAGGGGGGGAGGCATCCTCCTGGCCCAAGCCCAGGGAAGTTAGGGAAAGAGGCAGACACCTCTAGGGAACACAGTGATCTGAGAGCAACTGCTGTATCCCATTTCAGAATCCTGGAGACATCACCTCTATTGGGGATGTGCTGTATGGTGATTAACATAATATAATAAAATAAAATTAAAAAAAAAATAAAGCAAAGCTGTGGGAGCATCGAGGGAGCAGAAGACAACTTCACCTCCGGACATCCCGCCCGTGCTGGGGCTCAGTCCTGCGGCCTCGTTTACTTCTCCGATCTTTGAGTGATACATCCAGAAGCTCCAGGATGACGGCTTGGCTTCCTTGCATATCATGGTTACTACCGTGCTCAGGCGATTAGCACCTCTCCTTGGCAGTATTGACCAGCAGCTTCCTGCTACACAGAGGCCTTTGTAGGAGACCCAGCTGTGACCCAGGGTTGGACCGCCCATCCCCCTTTGGGCACATCTCTGCACGGATGAGCTCCTTGGGCCCGGCTGCTTCTGCCCACACTCATGCGGAGTGGGCCAGGAGTAGGAGGCAGCCAGAGCTTGAAGAAATGCTGGGTGAGTATCGGGGGCTGACTGCGGTCACTAAAGTCAGATCTCAGGTCTTTAAAAGTATTGAGGGCTCCCGCCATTGGAAAGACGTTCACGAAGACATGCCCAAGATAGAGTCTCATCTAGAAAGCACGTTGCCAAACTGCATGTACAATACGATTCCATTTTCCCTATTTTTCTTGCACGCTTCTTCTGTGGCCTGAATTTATTTATTTAAAGATTTTATTAATTTATTTAACAGAGATAGAGACAGCCAGCGAGAGAGGGAACACAGCAGGGGGAGTGGGAGAGGAAGAAGCAGGCTCACAGCGGAAGAGCCTGATGTGGGGCTCGATCCCAGAACGCCGGGATCACGCCCTGAGCCGAAGGCAGACGCTTAACGACTGCGCCACCCAAGCGCCCCCTGAATTCATTTTTATAAAGTGTATGCATCACTTTTACACGTAGTACAAATGAAAACATGCCCTATGCTGCAGGCATGTTGGTCAGGAATACAGCCTCGCACCGAAAGAAGAAGTAGGGGCAGACCGTGGCGTCTTTATAAGAATTGCTTTTGGAGAAATTAGAAAAACTGTGTTATCAAAATCATTTTCAAAGTGATGAACATAAAACAAAATCCATAAGGTAATGTAGAAGTATATTGTGAGCTGGCCCTTCCTTCCTTAAAAGGATTCTAAAAAGGGGAACCTGGGTGGCTCAGTTGGTTGTCTGACTCTTCATCTCAGCTCCCTTCTTGATCTTGGGGTCATGAGTTCAAGTCCTGGGTTGGGCTCCACACTGTGCATGGAGCCTACTCAAAAAAAAAGGGGGGGGGATTCTAACTAGATCAAAACAATATCAAGTTCTTACAGAAACCATGCCCTAAGGACAACAGCAGAATCAGGAGAGAGCAGTGTTTCTGCTTACTTGCAGCCGAGAGAAATTTCTTTGCCTTCTCTGTATGTAGGCTTCCCTTTTCTGTTCTTACTTTTGACCAAGTGGTTGGTGACTATATCCTCTCCATTTGGTTATTCCTCTATGGTATGTGGTGTCTAAGTAGCATCCATTATTCACTTAGAGATTAGAAACTGAGGAAATGAGGAAAACTGCCCTTCAAACGTCTATGATGTATTGAGCATTGGGCCCGTGACTTCACTGCTTNAAAGACAGACGCTTAACCGCTGTGCCACCCAGGCGCCCCTTTGTTCTTACTTTTGACCAAGTGGTTGGTGACTATATCCTCTCCATTTGGTTATTCCTCTATGGTATGTGGTGTCTAAGTAGCATCCATTATTCACTTAGAGATTAGAAACTGAGGAAATGAGGAAAACTGCCCTTCAAACGTCTATGATGTATTGAGCATTGGGCCCGTGACTTCACTGCTTTCATGGTCTAATGGCCTTGGGTCCAAGAGGGGTTAAGAGAAAATCCAAAGATGCTGGCCTTCTTTTTTGCTCCATTCATTTTTAAAAAATAGGCTTTATTTTTAAGAGCAGTTTTAGGTTCGTGGGAAAACAAAGGAGGGTACAGAGAGTTCCCACATACCCTCTACCCCCACATATGCATCGCTTCCCCTCTACCCACATTCCCCACCAGACAGTACATTTGTTACAATTGATAAACCTACATTGACACATTACTATTATCCAAAGTGCATAGTTGATGTTAGGGTTCATTCCTGGTGTTGGATATTTCGTGGGTTTGGACAAGTGTATAATGACATTATCTACCATTATTGTATCATACAGAGTACCTTGACTGCCCTAAAAATCCTTTATGCTCCTCCCCCCTTAATCCCTGGAAACCACAAATATTTTTACTGTCTCCGTAGTTTTGCCTTTTCCAGAATGTCATGTACTTGGAATCATGCGGTACATCGACCTTTTCAGATTGGCTTCTTTCATTTAGTGATATGCACTTCAGTTTCCTCCATGTCTTTTCATACCTTGATAGCTCATATATTTTTTTTTTTATTGCTGAACAATTTTCCATTCTTTGGATGTTCCACAGTTAACTTATCCAGTCGCCAGCTGAAGGGCTCCTTGGTTGCTTCCGAGTTTTGGCAATTATGAGTAAAGCTGCTATAAACATCTGTGTGTGGGTTTTTGTGTGAGCATGTTTTCAACTCCTTTGGATAAATAAATACCAAGGAGTAGATGCTGGCTTTATGAAGACACCTGGCCCTTGGCTCGGGCATCTGTGAACCTGAGAGCTATAAATATGTACATTTCTTTACAACAAAGGGGGGAATTCAAACTTGTCCAAATATAACATCTATTTTAGCTGCATACGTTTTCTGTATTAATTTGGGTGGTATTAGCTGCTGGATCAGATTAACACCAATTCTCAATGGCTTAACACAAAAAAAATATATTTCTCAATTCCCAGTCCAAACTGGCTAGGAAGCTTTCCATGTGGCAATGCAGGACCCAGGCTCCTTCCATCTTGTGGCTCTGTTCTCCACTAGGTACAAAGGGCTCTTTTCATTCAGTTGATGGTGTGGGGAGAGGGATTGTGTGGAAGACACACATCTTTCTTTTTTTAAAATTTAAATTCAATTAATTAACATATGATGTATTATTTGTTTCAGAGGTAGAGAGGTCAGTGATTCATCAGTCTTATATGATACTCAGCGCTCATTACATAACTTGCCCTCCTTAATGTCCCTCACCCAATTACCACCCCACCCAACATATTTCTTAATCACTTTGGCCTGCACCAGATAACATCACTTTCAATCATGTGTCCTTGGTGAGCGTGAGTCTTGCCTAGAACCTGGGCCTGGGGAATGTACTGTCTAGTGGGCAGTCACTTCTCCAAAACAATTCTACTCCGTGGAGGAGCTCACCCATCTTTGATGGTCACTCAACTATTTCTACCACAGGTATAGTCATGACTCAAGGACATGATTTTGAATTCTGGAAAAATTCGACAGTTAATCTCCTCAAAGTCCCTTTTCAACTAGCAATGGATGGCAAGAAAGAGAATTCATTTGGAGGGACCACAGAGAGAAGGTCAAGATTCGGATACTGGAGCTTTCTGCTTGAACTCGCACAAACCATGGATTGACAGACATGCTATCTCTTCAGGAGATGGTCCAATACCACTTGGAAGCCATGCTATCTGTCAACGAAGTCTTTGGAGGGGTAAAAAAAAAAGTCTTCCATGGATTGTAAAGAATGTCAAATGTGATCTGTATTTCCAAATATTATTAGCATAAATGATCGCCCTTTTGTGTAAGAAACAGCTTATATCTCTAAAGCCCTGCTGTTGGAATTTTTTTTTTAAAGACTTTATTTATTTATCCAACAGAGATAGAGACAGCCAGCGAGAGGGAACACAAGCAGGGGGAGTGGGAGAGGAAGAAGCAGGCTCATAGCGGAGGAGCCTGGAAGCCATGCTGTCTGTCAACGAAGTCTTTGGAGGGGTAAAAAAAAGGCAGACGCCTAACCGCTGTGCCACCCAGGCGCCCCTGCTGTTGGAATTTTTGATTGGTTCAGCCATCTGGAGAACAAATTGGTGTTGTATCTTCAAGTTGAAGATGCGGGTGTCCTGTGACCCAGCAATTCCATCAGTACTGTCGGTAAGGATTGATTTCACGGTCAGCAACCCCGGACAACTAAACAGTGCAATCAACTGCATAAAGAACTCCCGATGGTTTCATTTTTCTACAAGAGGACGTCTGAAGAGCAGGAAAAAATTGACTGTTCTTATGAGAGCAAAATCTATTCTTCTGGGATGCCGCCGTCAGTAGCTGGAAATGCAACTGGCAGCAAGCTTCTAAATGGTGGAGATCCTCGTACTGTTTGCCTCTCAGGATCCTCAGAGCAAACCTATCTGAGATTCCAAATTTGACCAGGAAAAGGTATCTGGGCCCTAAAGAATCCCTGAAGTGTTCTCTCTTACAGGCACATGGGCAGATACATGAGAAGGGATCGTATATTTTACAGTCACATTTAACCAGTTAAAAAATTTTTATTTTATTTTATTTTTAAGTAATGTCTACGGCCAATGTGGGGCTCGAACTCACAACCCTGAGACCAAGAGTTGCAGGCTCTACCGAGGAGCCAGGCAGGCGCCCCCTAGTTTTGAAAAAATTAATACAAGTATTGATTCGGGGAGAATGGAAACATTATGGAATTTATTTGTTGTAGGAAGTGGGGATTTATAGATAATAACTTGTTTTGTAGACTGAGTATTCAAGTAATGTGACGGGAGCATGGCCTGATCACAATAGTGGCATGTGTAGAAAATTTTCTTTTAGGGGCGCCTGGGTGGCTCAGTCAGTTAAGGGTCGGCCTTCGGCTCAGGTCATGATCCCAGAGTCCTGGGATCGAGCGGTGTGTCCGGCTGCCTGCTCAGCGGGGAGCCTGCTTCTCCCTCTCCCTCTGCCTGCCGCTCCCCCTGCTTGTGCTCTCTCTCTGTGTCAAATAAATACAAAAAAATTTTTTTAAAGAAAATGTTCTTTTATATGGGGACTTATTTGAGGAACTATTCTCATCAGAAAATGCTGGAAATGTAAGGTGTAGATAAAATAAAGTAGGCGTCTGGGCAAAAAACATGTCACCAAGTTTGCGGACTAAAGCTCACGCCTTTTACTCACCGTGGTCTCCTAGCCGTATCCCTCAGAGCATATTGAATTTAATTTTGTGTTGCTGTCTAGTAAGCTTGGCCTGCTGTTTCTTTCTTTAAGCAACACTGTGAGAAGCAACAAATTAGAAGAGCGTAGCATGTGTGTGTGAGGATGTGGGCGTTCTCCCAGAACAGTAATTCTTAACTGGGGGTGATTTTGTCTCTCCCCCCCAGCGGACATTCGGTGGTTTCTGGAGACATTTTTGATCATCATGACTGGGGAGGAAAGGAGAGCTGTTCCTGGAATCTAGAAGATGTTGAATATCCGAAGACACCCGGGACAGTCCTTTCCGCCGGCATGAACAAGAATTATCTGCCCCAAATGTCAACAGTGCTGGCGTTGAAGCAGCCGTAAGGGCATCAGCAAGATATATGTGGTGACTTAAACCTAACAGTGAGGAAGGAGGCGGAGAAATGATAAAAACAGGCATAGGAATTTTAAAAAATTAAATTTACAAAAGCATGTCAGGGTGGCATGGTTTAGCGTGGAGGCGAAGAGCTCTATGCGTGTCAGTAGCCCCCGGGACTACGCTGTCTCTGTATCAGAGCACTGGTAATGGCTGTTCGAATAATGTTAATATATTCAGTTTAATAAAATAAGTGGGTGGTCTTTTTTACCTGCAGCTAGGCGGGAATGCAGATGGCAGAGACTGACCCCAGAGATAGACACACACCTCTGAACTCAGCCTGGAGCTAAGGGATTGCTACCCAGTGTACTGGAGACAGAATTTATGTGGGGAAGTACATGCATTAGGGCGCCCCAGCCTTGTCACTGTGTGACCGGGGACACATATTAAGTCTTCTGAGTCTCTAGAGGGGAATGAAATATCTACCATGCTGAGTGATGTGGAGATTAAATAAAAATATTTGTAAAGTGCCTGAGGCATAGAAGGCATTTAATAAATGCTAGTCCTTATCACTATAGATATGATTAAGAAGTTATTAATTTGTAACAAATACTATTTATATTTATTTCTATTTATGATATATTTTTATAATAAGAAATGAGAAATAAAAGGCAGTTTTTATGAATAATCTGATGTCTTGAGGTCTAGACATTTGGGAGTCTTGGCATTTGGCAAATAAAAGGCTGTTGGCACGAGGTCAGCAATCTGTCCTCTGGTGGCCAAGCTCGCTCACCCATTCACGGACAGCTGTGATGAGTTCCTGGAGCACAGTGGGGGAGGGGGGGTCCCTCCAATCCAGACAGGCCTCCAGGATTGGAAGAGGAAGAAGAAGGAGAGCCTAACAGGAAATTCATCTGACCTTGAAGCACTGATGGCATGACGCTGTTGCTGAATTTCCTTACGCCAACAGCCAGCTCAGCGCTGCAGAATGACCCCCCGTCTTGACTACTCTCGCTCCTTCAGGCTGGGAAAGCGAAGGACCACCTCAGGATTTGCATATCATACTCAATTATTTCTATCAGGAAAAACCCTGCTTCGATGGAACAGTCATGCATCCAGGACAAGCTTTAAGGACATCAGTGACTGCCCCTCCTAAACTCCCAGGAGTCACTTCAGACAGAACTGGGTCAGCATCCTGTTGTCACCGTTTACTAACTTACCTTGGCTAAACAACTTGTGACTGATTGAGAAACAAGTTACATTATCTCTCTAAGCCTTGCTTTCTTCACCGGAAGAATGGGAGAGTAATAACTCCTATTTTTCAGGGTTACTCTTTAATGCATCTCAAACGTATTATTAAATAAAAATTAAATGCACGTATTCAATAGATATTATTATTTTTTATAATAATATTTTTTATTATGTTATGTTAGTCACCATACAGTACATCCCTAGTTTTCGATGTAGTGTTCCATGATTCATTATTTGCGTGTAACACCCAGTGCTCCATGCAATATGTGCCCTCCTTAATACCCATCACCAGCCTATCCCATTCCCCCACCCCCCTCCCCTCTGAAGCCCTCAGTTTGTTTCCCAGAGTCCATAGTCCGTCATGGTCCATTCCCCCTTCTGTTTAACCCCCCTTCATTCTTCCCTTTCTTCTCCTACCGATCTTCCTACTTCTTATGTTCCATAAATGAGTGAAACCATATGATAATTGTCTTTCTCTGCTTGACTTATTTCGCTTAGCATTATCTCCTCCAGTCCTGTCCATGATGCAGCAAATGTTGAGAAATCGTTCTTTTTGAAGGCTGAGTAATATTCCATTGTATATATGGACCACATCTTCTTAATCCAGTCATCTGTTGAAGGGCATCTCGGCTCCTTCCACGATTTAGCTATTGTGGACAATGCTGCTATGAACATTGGGGTGCATATGGCCCTTCTCTTCACTACATCTGTATCTTTGCGGTAAATACCCAGTAGTGCAATTGCTGGGTCATAGGGTAGCTCAATTTTTAACTTTTACGGGACCTCCACACTGTTTTCCAAAGTGGCTGTACCAATCAATAGATATTAAATATATTTACTAGGTAAAATAATGTCTGGGAAGCACTTCACTGAGAGTTGGCATAAGAACTCCATGAATGTTAACTGCTCTTTTTATTATTAATTATTACCACCCTTGGGATGGATTTGGATGACCCTGATAATCTTGGTCTTAAAATAGTGCTGCTCTTACGGGTAGTTCCTCTACTGGATTTACAGTAGTTTTATGTTAACTTTTAAAGGTTGAATAAATAAATTTTTGTTTTGGATAAGGAATAAGCATGTTTTTCTTTCTTTTTTTTTTTTTTGGAAAAGTTAAAGCAACATAATCATTTTTGTTATGGTTACTATATGGAAAGTGAATATAATCAGTAAGAGGAAACTGCTGTTTAATTTATAAACTCATCAGGGCCCCTGGGTGGCTCAGTCGGTTGAGTCTCTGACTTTGGCTCAGGGCATGATCTCAGGGTCATGGGATGGAGCCCAGGCTTGTCTCTCTCCCTCTGCCTCTGTCCCTCCCCCTGCTCTCTCTCTCTCAAATAAGTAAATAAAATCTTTTAAACCATTCTTTACTTAAATGCAGTTTAGTTAACAAATGCTGCATTATTAGTTTCAGGGGTAGAATTCAGTGATTCGACAGTTGCCTGTAACACCCAGTGCTCATTACTCAAGCGCCCTCCTTCGTGCCCATCACCCAGTTACCCCATCCCCCATCCACCTCCCCTCCAGCAACCCTCAGTTTGTTTCCTGGAGTGCAGTGTCTCTTATGTTTGCCTCCCTCTCTACTTATTTATAAATGAATAGAATCTTCAAAAAATAAAGAAATAATCAACTCATTGTTTTTTATCCTATTATACTTTCATGTGGGTAAAATAAATATGTTTTGGCATATCCTAACCATTATTTCAAATATCCTGGATTACCGATTTTTTTTTTTTTCTGTTATTATCGTCTGTTGTAGAAACTAATGAACAGCATGGGTCCTCACCGGCTGGAGCCTGGTGTCCACTGTGAGAACCTCCTGGCTCTGTTCCAGGAACATTTCGTTTTTGAAGACACTTGTGTGTATAAAGGATGGGACTTGTCTCTCTCGGGACACACTTTCATTTCTCACTGTCTGAGCAGTTGAAGGTGGAACAGCAGAGTTGTAGGTGGTGATCTCTTGAAATACTAGCTTGCTTCGGGGCTTAGACCTGGACCATCTTCTCCCTTAATGCCAACTTGCCCGGTGATCTCGCCCTGTCTGCCGGCTTTGAGTGCCGTGATCATGCCTCTGACACTCAAATTTATGTCAGCAGCTCAGACCTCGCCTCAGAGGCCAGTCTTGTCCGTCCAGCTGCGCACTTGACATCGCCACTTGGTGGTCTTGCAGGTAATCCAAACTTGACGATGGAGAACCATGCTCCCGATTCCAGACCTGACCCTCACCAAGCCCACCCTCCCCCAGCTCTCTAACTGGCCCCACACCAATAACGAATCGTCTGGTCTTTGTCTTCAGCCCTGAGAGGAGGTGATCTCTGAATCTATGGGCGCTCCCAAGGGATACCTGTGTCTTTGTTAATCACGGCAGGCCCTTCCAGAGGTGACTCAGGACCGGCACTGGCCCTGCCAGAAATATCAACCATGTAATTAGAGGGTTGGGGCTTTGAGTCAGGTGATATCAGCTTCACCCCTGGAGGGGAGGGGATCTAGAGATTGAATTTGGTTCTGGGGCCAAGGATTCAATCGACTGTGCCTATGGAAGGAAACCGCGGTAAAAACTCTGGACACCAGGGTTGAGTGAGTGTCCCGACTGGTGACACACCAAATTGACGTGCTGGGAGAGTGACTGGTCTTAAGGACACAGAAGCTTCAAGTTAGGGACCCTCCCAGACATTGCCCTATGTGTCTCTTTATTTGACTGGTCTTGATTTGTATCTTGTGCGATAAAACGAAGTATAGTGTTCTGAGTTCTGTGAGTTTTTCTAGCAAATGGTCAAACCTGGAGAATATTGAGAACTTCCAACTAGGTAGGCAGTTTGTTAAGAAGTGTGGGTGGCCTGGGACCCTGGAGCTGGTATCTGGAGTGAGGGGAGTCTTGCGGACGACTGCGCCCTACACCTGAGCAGGCAGACCGTCCTCCAGGTGCTTGGTGGCAGGGCTGCATTGCACCAGCCCCCTGGTGAAGGCTTTGGAGTGGCGAGTCACACATCATTCCTGTCCTCCCCTCCCCCTTCACATCCAATCTACCAGAAGTTCTGTTGTTTCTGCCTCCAAAATGTAGCCTGAGCCCATCCACTTCTTCCTGTCCCTGCCACCACCTTCCCATTCAAGCCGCCACTGTTGCTCACCCGAGCATTGCTACGGCCTCATCCTTGGTCCTCCTTCCAAGGGTGCCCTGCAGTCCACTCTCCATTCTCCTCCACTCTGTAATCAGGGTGACCTTTTAGAAAGGTAAGCCAGCTAATGACACGCCCCTGAAAAGGCTCCCATACTTTCCCCTCACACTTGGAATAAAATTCAAATTCCTTGCCAAGGCACATGCGGTCCCACACAGACTTGTACCTGTGTGTTTATCCAACCTCCATCCCCCCGCTCACTCCCCGTCAGCCACACGGGCATCCTTTCTGATCCATTAACACCATGATACCCAATCTAATGACACTTCAAAATCACTGAAGCCCTTAGGAAAAAAGTGCCTAGCCCTAGAGCAAAGCCTGGACATCCATATTTTTAAGAAGCTGTCCAGGTTATTCTAAGGGACAGCCAAGGTTGAAAACCAGAGCCTCAATACAAGGAGCTCTTTACTGCCTCTAGGCTTTTGTCTTTGCTGTTTCTCTGCCTGGAGTTCTGTTCCCAGCTCTTAAAATGGCCATGTCTCAGCGTTTCCTTGTATCTGCCTCCCCCAGTGGAATGAGAGGACCATGAAGATAGGGATCTTGTTTACTGCTATATCCTCAGCGCCTAGCACAATGCTTAGCACGTGTACATGCTCAATAAATACCTTTTAAAGTGTTTCTAATGTATTTTTTAAAGATTTTATTTATTTGTCAGAGAGTGAGAGAGAGAGGGCACAAGCAGGGGGAGCGGCAGAGGCAGAGGGAGAAGCAGACTCCCCACTGAGCGGGGAGCCCGATGCAGGACTCGATCCCAGGACCCTGAGATCATGACCTGAGCTGAAGGCAGACGTTTAACCGACTGAGCCACCCAGGCGCCCCACATTTTTGTCCTTCTTTATGTAATATATCTGTATCTACATCTCCATTTAAATATCTCTGTAGACACGCATATGTATGAATATGTATATAAATACATACACATGTACATAATTATACATGTGTGTTATACATACAATTTTTTTCTTAAAAGGCTCATTCTTTAAGAATATTTGCCTGACACTGTGAAAATGTGAAGTATATGAATTCCATGAACCCCAAATAGCATTGCAACATTGTGGTTTGGGCTGTCAAACTGGAGACTGTTCAAGCTGGGGGTCCCAGATACAAAGCCTTCAGGGAACATTCCCTTTGACTGATTCCTGGCCATCACTCAGGCCCCAGCTTCAGTGCCACTCCCTTGCCCCATGCAGAGGGGCCCCATTGTGGCAATCATTGCAGAGGATTTGATGTGCTTGTTTGTGTGTCTGGATGCTTCTGCACCCTGCTCTCTCTAGGACTGTGTCCTGTCTCCACTCTCTCCGAGCGGCCGGCTGAGTGCCCGGTGCACACCTGGAGCGCAGCAGGTGACTTGGATGTGCTTGAGCAAAGGGCAGTAATAGGAGAGGTTTCAGAGACTTTCAGCTGGGCTCAGGCCCCAGCTGTCCCCTTTACTGCTCCGTAACCCTGGACGGAACCTCTGTCCCCTCCTTTGTTAAAGAGAGAAAAGAGTATCTGCTTTCAAGCATTTGGGGGATGGCCAAACTTGTCCCGGGAACTTTGTCTTTGTTTTATTTTAAGTGATATCCACGCCCAGTGCGGAGCCCAAAGTGGGGCTTGAACTAATAACTCTGTGATCAAGACCTGAGCTGAGATCAGGAGTCGTTGCTTAGCCAATTGAGCCACCCAGGCACCCCAGAAAATATGTTTAAAAGCTACCTTCATTAAATGTATATGACATGATATATTAATTTTATTTTATTGGCTTCCCTAATATTTTTTTCAAAGCAGAGGCGTGGCCCACCATCTCAGACTCAGCAGGGAGCATGGCCGTGCCCACGTGGGCACGCCCCTCCACGGTTCTTTCACTCAACAGCGTGTTCCTGAGTGTCCGCATCTGTGAGCAGGGCTCTGAGCCATGCAGATGCCGTGGAGATCAAGCTCCTTCTGGGTTGCTGGCTTTGTGGGGACTCGCAGGGTGAGTTAGCATCTGTGACAAGTCAACAGAAAGCCCGTGCTGGGGGTTTCGGGTCACTTTTCTTCGCTGATCATGGAACTACCGCGTGTACAGGGAAATTGTGAGTCAGAATATGAAATCTGGGGAACTAACAGTGACTTACGCAATGAATAATAATTTTCAAGCTGATTATCAGGTGAGGCCTCATTGCTGGATTGATGAGGGTTGGGGCCAAAACTTTCTTTTTTTTAATCTTTGAAATGTTTAACCTACTTATAACCCCTGGGGCTCTAGGCACAGGCAAGTCTACTCCCTTGTTGTAAAACGAATCTCTTTCAGTGCTCAGAAACATTTGCTTCTGAGGCCTCGTTTTGATTTTTTTTTTCTTTCTCGCTTGCTTTCTGTGATTTCTAAGCAGAAGCAAGAAGGTTGCAGTAAGGTAGTGCCCTGCCCCCCTCGAATTTGGAAATAAGGGAAATGAGGTTGCATTCAGAAAACGTAATGGAAAAATTCGTGCTAGAAGGGATTACCTACCTGTGGAATAAACTATGAGATTGTTTGTCTTAAATACGTAAGCAGGGGCGCCTGGGTGGCTCAGTAGGTTAAGCATCCGACTCCGGATTTCGGCTCAGGTCATGATCTTGGGGTCCTGGGATTGAGCCCCGTGTCGGCCTCTGCACTCAGCACGGGGTCTGCTTGAGGATTCTCTCTCTCCCTCTGCCCCCCTCTCCACTGTTTGCACACACACTCTCTCTCTCACTCTCTTTCTCTAAAATTAATAAATCTTCAAAGTAAATTTTTAAAAAAAGTATTTAAGCAAACAGTTGAAGGATACCCCAAGCTCTGGACAAGTGAAGAATAAGGGCTCTATAGTCTCAAACAGTCTATTTTCAAATCTTGGCTCCATCTTTTGCTACTCGTATAACCTTGGACAAAATTCTTAATTTCTCTAAATCTTAGTTTCCTTATTTTTAGATTTTGAATGGAAACGTAGACAGTAGAGAACTTACTGGAACAGTTAAATGAGGTATTGCATCCAAAGCACCAGGACAGTACTTGTAAAAGGCATATTAAGTAAAAGGCGATTCTCAACATTGTTATCTCATCATCCAGGTAACTAGGGCACCACTTTGAGGAGATGGGACTGCTGGATGTGACCACAATTTTGGAAAAGAGTTGTCAGCATTTATAGGAAGACTAACCGCATGCTGGTGACTGGACGAAATGCTTTTCTATATGCATTAACCCAGCAACGCCGTGAGGGAGGTGCTCTGTCTATCTCTGTCATACAGATGAGACAACTAAGGCACGGAAGCAAAGTCACACAGCTGGGAAGTGGTGGAGACAGGCTGCCGGCTAGGGGGGTCCAGCTCCAGACGTTGTGCGCCGGGCTACTGACTGTGTCAGCCTCCTCCCGAGGCAACACCCAACCCATGCGGGCTCACTGTAGGAAGAAAGACTGTGGAAAGCAAGGGGAATGGTGGATTTAGGGAATAGGATGGAGCAAAGGGATTCATATTGCTGAAGGTATGGAGAGCTAGAAGCCAACCGAACGCTTTCATTTTGGCTTAGTGTTTTATCAGAAATACGCATAGAATTTTTCATTCCTCTTCATAGTTAGTGCTGTACCATTATATCATATTTTACATGATATAATACTGTGTACATATATAATATTTTTATATATAAAATATATAATATATACATATGTACATATATATTTTACATAGATATAAAATATCGTATGTTTTACATAGATACAAAATACCATATATTTTACATAGATA
>NC_048226.1:9721081-9746998 GCF_002007445.2 Ailuropoda melanoleuca
TTACTACTTTCCAATCTTGAATATTTGATCAGTGTCCCAAATTTTTCTGTCTTGTAACAATGTGCATGCGCACAAGTATGTGTGTATGTGTGCGTGCGTGTGTATGAGTGTGTATATGTGCATCCATGTGCATGTATATGTGTGTGCACGTGCACAGGCGTATGCATGTGTGTATGTGCGTCAGCGTGCATGCATGTGTGCATGTGCACATGTATATGTGTGCACATGCGTGTGCACGTGCACAGGCGTATGCATGTGTGTTCATGCATCAGAGTGCATGCATGTGTGCATGTGCACGTGTATGTGTGTGCACACACGTGTGCACGTGCACAGGTGTATGCATGTGTGTACGTGCGTCAGCGTGCATGCATGTGTGCATGTGCACATGTATATGTGTGCACACGCGTGTGCACGTGCGCAGATATATGTATGTGTGTGTACGTGCGTCAGCGTGCATGCATGTGTGCGCGTATGTGTGTGCACACATGTGTGCACGTGCGCAGGTGTACGCATGTGTGTATGTGCATCAGCGTGCATGTATGTGTGCATGTGCACGTGTATATGTGTGCACACGCGTGTGCACGTGCGCAGGTGTATGCGTGTGTGCGTGTACGTATGTCAGCGTGCACGTATGCATGTGTGTATACGTGTGTATGCAAGTGTTTACACTTGGTTTATTGGGATCAGGATGCAAACAAGGTCCATTTAGTGTATTTTATCAATTTATCTCTTTAGTGTCTTTTTAACGTATAGGCTCCCTTCCCTTGTTTTTTTTTTTTTTTTGTGGCCTATTAGGAAAAAAAAATGGGGTCAAATTGATCTATTTTTGTCTTACTGCTTCTGGATTCTCTGTCATGATTAGGGAAGATTTCCCCACTCCGGGGTTAGATATATTCACCCTTGTTTTCTTCTGTCTGATTTCATATTTTCCTTTTAAACCGCTGATCTGTTTGCAATTTATTCTAGTGGATGGTGTGAAGAATTGATCTAATTTTCTGTTTTCCCAAATGACTCTCCAAATGTCCTACTGTCATTTATAAAATGTTCATCCCCACCACGATCTTTTTAATTTCTTTACCCTGTTCTTCAAGGGAGAACATTAGTGGGAGAGAGATGAGCCAATATTATTCAGACATTGTAACAAATACGGCAGTCCATAGGTACTGACACAGATAAATGTCCCTCATACATCAAAGTAAAAACAAAGATTCAGAAGAGTCTGCATTGTAAATCAAGCCTTGTTTAAAGTTACTTGTTTGTATATGAGTATATGTGAGTAATACATATTCATGTTACATATAAAATACAAAAATAGTGTGTACTTATATAATGTATAACATATAGAGAGAGATAATTTATACATATAAAACAATATATATACACATATATATCTGAAATGTCTGGAAGGATACTCTTTTTTTTTTTTTTNTACTCTTTTTTTTTTTTTTAAGATTTTATTTATTTATGTGACAGAGACAGCCAGCGAGAGAGGGAACACAAGCAGGGGGAGTGGGAGAGGAAGAAGCAGGCTCCCAGCGGAGGAGCCCGATGTAGGACTCGATCCTGGAACGCCGGNGCCGGGATCACGCTGAGCCAAGGCAGACGCTTAACGACTGTGCTACCCAGGCGCCCCTGGAAGGATACTCTTAAAACCGTTAATAATGGCTGATAATGGTTTGCTCTAGTGGTGGGATGGGGGTAGAATTTTAATTTTTTTCTTTGTATATTTCAGTATTTAGTTTTTCCATGAACATGCATTTGCTTAAAAAATTCAAACCTGAGAAAAATAGTCCATTAGCATATGCTGAACTTCATTTAACAAATATTTCTTTAAAAAAAAAGATTTATTTATTTGTTTTAGAGGGAGGAAGCGCACGAGTGAGAGAATTGGGGGAGGGCAGAGGAAGACTCTTCAAGCGGACTCCCGGCTGAGTGTCGAGCAGGACATGGGGCTCGATCTCACAACCTGTGAAACCATGACCTGAGCTGAAACCGAGAGTCAGATGCAGATGCGTAGCCGACGGAGCCACCCAGGCGGCCCTAACAGATGTTTCTTCAGTTCTGTGTACTAGGTTTGCTTGTATGCTCTCTGGCTATAGTTCTCCCACCGCATATTTTAAAATTATCTACGTGTTCTGTTTCTCAGTTTCTTCCTCTCTGAAAAAAAAAAGTAAGCAAGCAAGCTTCAGAATGCTCAGGAGGGATAATTAGGAGACCTGAGGTCTTGTCTCCACTTTTCCAGGCTAGCTGGTGAACTTGGGTTAGTGCATGGCTTCTCTGACCCTCTGGGTCTGTACCTAGTAAGTGGAGGCTTGAATCAGATCCTCTCTGTATTGTGGCGCCCTTCTCTGGAATTCCGTGCCCTGAAAAAATGTACATGCACTCTGCATGTGTCACCTGACCCGTCCATTCCAGCCAGGCTGGACAGTCCCAGTACCTGCCTGCGCATCCAGCCTGGCTGGGATATCATATAAAAGAGGTTTACTCTGTCGGATTATGTCCATTCTGCAGAACAGGATAGTGATTTATTTAATTTATATTTAATAAGTATCATAGTTGGAAAATGCAGGGCAAATGTTTGGAAGGGAATTAAAAAGGAATTATATAAGCCCCTTGATTTGTAAGCTTGAATTTATTTTTTTAGGATATTGAAGTTATACTATTTCCTTCAATAATTTTTTTTGAGTAATAAGTTTTTAATACAGCCTTTTTTGATTTTCTGAGGACAGTGTGATTGCATTGTAAATGCATTAACTTAAGCAAATTCAGCTACATGGATGTGATTCTAGTGCTTGTTTTTCATATAGTGTGGAACTTACATGCAAGCTGACTTCGTCATCTGTGCTTTGCTGAAAAAACAGCTTTGTTCCAATGCCACAGGGATTATTGCTTGGATTGATCAATGTATGTCTGAGTACTGTGTTTAGCAGACAATTAAAGGAGTCGATTTTGACTATGATTTTTTTCCCATTACAAGCTGCCATTGGAAGCTAATACTAATATAAAATACGTTTCTCTTATAATACATGTTCATTGCAGAACTGAAGAAAAAACAGCAGAAGAAGCTGAAAATCATCTCTCAGCTTTCTATATGGAGATAACAGTCATGATGGTTGTTAAGGGTGTATTAACCTCCAATATTTCTTCTATGCATATATTTATGTGATAGGATATAAATTTGCGATATTAGTCTAGGGACCTTCTCCCTCTGCATTCCCTTGTCCTCCACCCCGGGGTCATCCTTCACTCCTCCCTCTACTCCATCACTTCCTTAAAGCCTGAAGTGGCTTTGTGAAACTCATGTCGGGATAAAAAGCCTTGCATGTATAGCTCTTGAGATGTGAATATTTTGAAGGTTCACGTCCTGATGAGTTCAGTGCATACAAGTGACCAGGGGTAAACAGCTAGAAAGGAAGATGTGCCAGGCTCCCTCGCTCCTCTCACAGAAATCCCCAGCCTGGGGGAAGGCCTTGTGGGGACACACAGTCCTTGCCAAGAGAGACGTGGGTGGAGCTGGCCCTCCAGGGGATCGAACCCTGAGCTGCTGCCCCAGCCTTGGCCTGAGTGAATACCATCTGTTGCTGGCCATGGGGGGCTTGAGGGAGCTGTCAGGACCCATTGGCCATGGTGTCCCACATGAGTAAGTATTTGTATTACCAGCGCCAAGGAACTAAGTTGGTGTCCCCTCCCTGCCATTGCGCTAGAAACGCCCACGGAGATCAGCCAGTGAGTGGGTTTTTGGCACACCGATGAGCTGGCATGACTGCTGTCCATCTGTTCCCTGAGACACTGCTAGTGTCCCTCTGAATTGCCTCGTGTGGCCAGCGCCTGCTTCCTGGGTCAGCAACCCTTGTGAGCCCAGCCAGAGCCTGTGCCCTGGACACCTGGAGGGGCAGCGGTGAGGCCATATGGAAAGACCCAGCCATGATTCTTTAGTGGAACCGTGTTAAATCAGTTCTCTGGGGCACCTACCCCATCTCTTAAATACCCCAAATCAGGATTCTACCATATGGCCTCTTTGGAGACCCTGCCTTTTCACTTTATAATCTGATCATACACTTTCCTCCTGCAGTGAAATATTCTCCCAGAGTGTGAGTTTAATGGTTTCAGAGCATGAGCAGTCACCATGATTGGCTTTTAAAATCCCCTCTCATTGGACATGAAGGTGATTTCCAGTGCTTTGCTGGTTGCAAATAATAAAACGGTGACTTCCCTGGTGAAATCTCCGCTAGTGCCTCTGAATTGAAAACAGACTCTTAACAAATGGCAAGCAATCACGAGATAAATACCGCGAACGTTATTGTCTGGGTTTTGGCCTAACTTTGGGGATTATTAGTGGCCCAGAAAGCAGCTGAGGCCCCAGCTGCCTTGCAGATGGGCGATGCTTGCTGAGGCTCCATACGGGCTTAACACACCGGTGGGGGAAGAAGGGCAGACACAGGCATGTAAGATTGCCATGGAAACGTGCTTCCTGGTTAAATATACATCTTGGTATCTCAGAGTCTGGGATGACCTGTGCGTGCAAAAGGAGGTCCCACTTGGAGCTCAACAGTTTCCGACGAGACTCTGTAGGCTTCAATAGACCTTGCCGTCCTCCTTATGACTCAGAAGTCCAGTTGGAGCTGTCCCCAGCCATGAATGGGAAAACCATGAAATATTAACAATCTGTTACTGACTCTGTGGCACTTACAGAATCAGTCCCTTCCAAATCAATGCCCTTTGCATTATGCACACGAGCTCCACGGTGTCACACTTCACATTGTCCTTTGGGCTTATGGGGTGGGAGGGCTAGGAGCTCAGACCCAGGGAAGATGCCAGTCTGGGAGGGTCAACAACCTTTTCTCGATGTTTTTCCTACAGAACAACCTCAATCAGAGCTGGAGAACAGGAGTGTGCTCCTTATCAAACAGCTCAAGACTTGGAAGCACGGGGTTTGATGAAACCCAACGCATCGGTGTGATTTTTTCCCCTCTCCGATAGTAAGGAATGGAGAATGACAGAATTTTAACAGATTTCTCTCTGTTTATCTGTAAGGAACACATACTCATTATGGGAATTTGGAGAAGACAGAAAGAGATAAAATCTTTAAAAAAATGTCCCCCATTTACATAGACTATTCTAAAAACAGTTGTAGGTTCACAGCAAAATTCTGGGGGAAGTTCAGAGTTCCCATATACCTTCTGCCTCCCCCCGTGCATAGTGTCCCTGACCATCAACACCCCTGGCCCCCAGAGTGGTGCGCTTGTTATAGTCAATGAACCTGCATTGATTCATCGTCCCCCGGATGATGTCGTAGTGGGTAGCAAATGCACGTCATTAGGATTCACTCTTGGTGCTGGACATTCGATGGGTTGGGACAAGTGCATAATGACTTTGCCACATGCTACCACACAGATTCATTTCGCCAAAAATCCTCTGTGCTTTGCTTAGTCATCCTTTTATTTTTAACCTAGGTGGGTCCTTACATTTAAAGTAGGTTTCTTTCTGGTTAACAACGTATAGTTGAGTCTTGCTTTTTGACCCACTCTGTCAATCTTTATCTTTTAATTGGTGTACTTAACCATTGACTTTTAAAGGGATTATTGATACAGTTGCTTTAATATCTCCCATATTTGTTTTGTTTCTATTCATGGTCCTTGTTCTTTGTTCCTATTTTTGTCTTCCACCCTTTTTCGGTCATTTGTGGTTTTAACTGAGCATTTAATATCGCTCTGTTTTCTCTTCTTTCTTAGTATATCAATTAGACTTTTTTAAAAACTTTTTTACGTGGTTGCCCTAGATAAAGTTTGTAATATACATTTACAGCAAATGCAAGTCCACTTTCAAATAATACTATGTTGCTTCGTGAGTCCTGCAAATACCTTATAATAAGAGATTCCTGATTCCTTCCTCCTGGCCCTTGGTTGCACCTTGTATCATTGTATTCATCTTATTTATACAAAGACATACAGAGATATAGTATATACACACACACTTACGTTTCTATATGCAATTGCATATACTTGTCTATTTATATGTAATCATAAACATACATAATCCAACACATTGTTGCCATTTGTTATTTTTAACACGCTGTTATCTGTCAGATCAGATAAGAGAAAGAAAAAAAAGAGTTTTACTTTCATGCACACCTTCTCTCCTGGTCTTTCTTTGTGTAGATCTGAATTCCTGACCTGTATCAGTTTCTTTTTGTTGGAAGAGGTCACGGAGAGGACCTGACTGCTGGTTGACCCGTGAGCCGCCCTGGGCAATGGGAGGCTCCTCTCCCCCTCCCTGTCCTTGGAATGTTCGCCCTGCCCACCATTCCACCACGGGAGCCGTTTTCAAGGATGTAGCCTTGAGATAGTAGGGTGCTGTTGAGTTCCACTGGATGGTGTGCTACTGAATGCAGGAGCGGAGATTTGATCACAGGCGGGATGGGGCGTGGTGACCCACTGGTCTTGCCACCAGCCAGGACGAACCTTGCTCATTACACCTGCCACCTTCCAACCTGGATTAGCTGCTGCTTTCTCAGGTCGGTCCTTCCTCTGTGTGCTCGGGAGCAGCTTCCCATTCCCCCCGGGGGGCTCCCAAGGTTTCCATCCAACACCTTCTCTGATTTTATTTATTTATTTGAGAGACACAGAGAGAGCACGAGCAGGGGGTAGGGAGAGGCAGAGGGAGAAGCAGACCCGGGATAAGCAGGAAGCCTGCCTCCCACTGGATCCCAGGGCCCTGGGATCATGCCCTGAGTGAAAGGCAGAGGCTTCACCGTCTGAGCCCCCCAGGTGCCCCTGAAAAGCTTCTCTTAATCTGTATCTTGTAAGGCAAGTCTACTGGCAACAAATTCCTTCAATTTTTGTTTGAGAAAGGAATTATTCTTCTCTTTTGAAGGATATGTCTCAGAATACGGAATTCCGGATTGGTGGGTTTTGGGTTTTCTTTTTTTTCTTTCTTTTTTCTCTCAACACTCTCTCTAAATATTTCGCCTCTTGCTTGCATAGTTCCCAAAGAGAAATTAGATGCATTTGTTACGTTTATGCCCCGATAGGTGAAGTTTTTTTTTTCCCCTCTGACTTCTTTTAATATTTTTTATTTACCTTTGATTTTCTGCAGTTTGAGTATGATATGCCTAGATATAGTTTTTCCCTCCGTTTATCCTGACTGCTCTCTGGGTCTGTGGTTTGGTGTCTGACGTTAATTTGGGGGAAATTTCAATCATATTGCTTCCAATATTTTTTATGTTCCTTTCTTTCTTCTCCTCTTGATATCCCTATTTCTTGTATATTATATGGTTTTTTATGAATTCTTGTCTCAATTGCATGACAAAAATTTTTTAATTGAAGTATAGTTGACACACAGTGTTAACAGTAGTTTCAGGTTATATCTTATACCTTTTGCGGTTATCCCACAGTTCTTGGATATGTTGTTCCACTCTTTTCAGGTTTATTCTTTGTTCTTCAGTTTTCGGTTTCTATTGACATATCTTCAAGCTTGGAGATTCTCTGCTCAGCCACGGCCAGTCTGCAAATGAGCCCATCAAAGGTACTCTTCATTTCTGTGGCAGTGTTTATGATTTTTAGCATTTTTTTGATTCTGTCTTAGAATTTCCATCTCTCTGCTAACCTTATCCTCCTTTTCTTGCACGTCGTCTGCTTTTTCCTTTAGAGCCCTTAGCATAGGAATCACAGTTGTTTTAAAATTCACGTTCTGATAATTCCAACATCCCTGCCATATATAGGTGTGGTTTTGATGTTTGCTGTCTCTTCAAACTGTTTTTTGTTTTTTGCCTTTTAGTATGCCCTATAATTTTTTCGTGGAAAGCTGCGCATTATATACTGGGTAAAAGAACTGCAGGAAAGAGGTTTTTCATAATTCGGGGGTAAGGCACAGAGGGGAGGGGAAGCATTCTGCAGTCTTACGATTGGGTCTCCGTCTATTGGCAAGCCTGCACCCATTGGCTGTGAACTTCACAGAGGACTCCCAGTCTCCCTCTTCCTGGTGTAGGTGGGACAGGATGATTGAAGTTGGGTATTTCCCTTCCTCAAGGTCGCTTAGGCTCTTGCAAAACCGCAGTAGGTTAGGCTCTGGTGAAACAGTTTCTTTTGAGGGCAGATCTGGTGAAGAACAGAATGTTTTGGCATATTTCAGAATGGTCACATTTCTCCCTCTCCCTGACCAGAAGCATGAGGGGTCTCTTCTCCCATCTTCACTGTGAGAACCTGGTCCAACCCCTGGAAGTAAAACTCACAAAAGTGAGGGGTCCCCCCATGACTGGGTCCCCCTGGAGTTTTTATCTCTGAGACTTTTCCATGTTAAACCTCCAGCAAATCATCAATTACAGTTCAGGGTTTCTTGCCTGGGTTCTGGTTCCTTCCTTCCTTCCTTCCCTCCTTCCTTCCTTCCTTCCTTCCTTCCTTCCTTCCTT
Source organism: Ailuropoda melanoleuca (assembly GCF_002007445.2). Taxonomy (NCBI): domain Eukaryota; kingdom Metazoa; phylum Chordata; class Mammalia; order Carnivora; family Ursidae; genus Ailuropoda; species Ailuropoda melanoleuca. Next base: position 9,729,489 of record NC_048226.1, read on the forward strand.
CCTTCCTTCTTTCTTTCTTTCTTCTTTCTTTCTTTAAGATTCTATTTATTTGAGAGAGAGAGTGTGTGTGTGTATGAGTAGGGGGAGGGGCAGTGAGAGAGGGAAAGAGAGAAGCAGGCTCCCCGCTGAGCACGGAGCCCGATATGGGGCTCAATCCCAGGACCTTGGGATCATGACCTGAGCTGAAGTCAGATGCTTAACTGACTGAGCCCCCCCCGCCCCAGGCATCCCTGGGTGCTAGTTTCTGCAAAGGTTTCAACCTGAGGGTTTGGTTTCTGCTCCAGTTAAGTTGTGAGTCTCTGTACTTGCCTGACTATCTCTCTTGTTTTGGGAGCAGTGGTTTGCTCTGTGACCTCACTTCTCATATGGATCTAAGAAGGGTTGTTGATTTTTTTCAGTTTGCTTAGCTTTTCACTTGGTGTTAGGACAGAGTGGTGTTTTCCGAGCTCCTTTTATTCCAGACTGAAAACTGAAAGTCTCAGAAATATATTTTGGAAAATGTCTGTAGACATCCCCAAGAAATATGAATGCTGTTAACCATCTTGATGCATTTTCATATATAAGTGCATATATATGTATATATATACACATATGTATATGTTGTGTATGCATGTGATTCATACAGTCCTATGTATTGTGTGTAACTGCCTTCACAAAATGTTGATTGAAGTTTGACACTTTGTATTTAGGCTTTAAACTTAATTTCCATTTGTATTTTTCTATAGCACTAAATAATCTTTTTAAAATTAACATGTAGTGTGGTATTAGCTTCAGAGGTAGAGTTTGGTGATTAATCACTTGCATAGAACACCCAGTGGTCATCACATCACGTGCCCTCCTTAATAAGTATTATCCAGTTACCCCAACTCCCCAACCCCCTCCCTTCCAGCAACCCTCAGTTTGTTTCCTTTGCTTAAGAGTCTCTTATGGTTTGTCTCCCTCTCTGGTTTCATCTTGTTTTATTTTTTCCTCTCTTCCCCTATGATTCTGTTTTGTTTCTTAAATTCCACATATGAGTGATATCATATGATAATTGCCTTTCTCTGATTAACTTACTTTGCTCAGCATAATACCCTCTAGTTCCATCCACATCATTGCAAATGGCAAGATTTCATCCTTTTTGATGGCTGAGTAGTATTCCATTGTGTATACACACCACATCTTCTTTGTCCATTCATCTGCTGATGGACATCTGGGCTCTTTCCATAGTTTGGCTATAGTATATCACTAAATAATCTTGTTAATAGGAGTTAATGTTTAATCATAGTGCAACTAAATGATGAAACATGGTAGAAAACCCAGCCATGAATCAAGGAAAGTTGGTTAGAAAACAAGGGTCAGTTGTCTGTGAATCTTGACATAAAATTACTTGAGTTCAGTTAAAAATGCATATTAAATACTCTGCATTGAGGGTACAGATAAATAGAACATAGACCTTGGCTCAAGGAGTGTGTATCCAGCTAAGGAGAAGACGAACAAACAGACAATGACAGTAAAACATGGTAAATGCCATGGGGCACATGTGCACATGTGGTGTAAATATATGACAGAATGTTTAGGGATGAGAGAAGAAGCACCTTCCCCAGTTTGGGTGGCTTCCTTAAGTGGTAGCAAATGAGCTGAGTTTTTAATGAAGACAAGAAGTCACCCAGATGAATGGTAGGCTGAGGAAGCCAGGTAAGTGAATTTTTTAAATGAATGAAATTTACCTCCTTCAAGTCACAAAACTTCTGTTTTAAATTCCAACTATGTTTGATAAAAATCCTATACAAGCTAACTTTGTCCCATTCCTTGTAAAGTAGGATTCTTTGACCATAGTCAATCAAGATAGTGATTGACATATGGTAGGCTCAGCTCTTCTTAGAATTATACCTGTGAGTTTCTGTTCTCTTTTCAAGAAAAATACAAAACTTTGAGACCAAAATGAAAATCATAGTTAAGGAGGAACTTGGTATCTCCTACCAACCCAGTTCTTATTTTCTTTATTTGCCCTCCAGTACCATGCCTGTTTCCACATCTTCGCTGGTCTGGGGCTTCCCTTTTGGATGCATAGCTGGCTTCCTGGGAAATACAGATTTCAATTTTTTTAAATTAGAAATTTAAATTAAATTAGAAATACTGATTTCAATTTTTAAAAATTATTTTTTAAAAATATTGAACATAACCACAATATTTAAAAAGTAAACATCTCTGCTTGAAACAAGGGCTGTGTGTGTGTGTGCATGCGTGTGTGAATGCACACACATGTGTGTGCACTGAAGCAACCTGAATACAATCTACACACTACTGACTCGGAACAGAGAGCTATGAGAGATGAAGGGACTTGCAGATGATTGAGCTAAATGTCTAAATCCCTCGTTTTAGAAATGAACTCTAAGAGTTGTTAAGACCTAATGGAACTATCTTGGGCTTCCATTCAAGAAAATGGAGTGAAATAATAACAGGTGTGCAATTTATTATGGTTGGAGTACTTCCTGTGTAGTACACACTGTGAAAGCATTTTCTGTTCATTATCTTAGGAATTTTTTTTAAGGATTTATTTATTTATTGGGGAGAGAGAGAGAGAGCGCACATGGGAGTGAGGGGCAGAGGCAGAGGGAGAGAGAGAATCCCCAAGCAGACTCTCCACTGAGCATGGAGCCAGTGCTGGGCTCGATCTCATGACCCTGAGATCACAACGTTAGCTGAAGTCAGGATTTGGACTGTTGGACTTAACTGTGCCACCCAGACACCCCATCTTAGAAATTAAAAAAAAAAAAAAGAAAGAAAAGAAAAGAAATAAATTTTTTAAATTGCGGTAAGTTACATGTAACAAAATTGGCCATTTTAACTGTTTTTCAGTGTACAGTTCAGTGGCATTAAGTACATTTATATTGTTGTGTCACCATCGTTACTGTCCATCTCCAGCTTTATCTTGCAAAACCGAAATTCTATTCATTAAGCAATAACCCCCGTTCCCCTCTCCTAGCCCCGCCATCCAATTTCTATCTCTACAAATTTAACTACGTTAGGTATCTCCTGGAAGTGGAGTCATACAGCATTTGTCCTTTTGGGACTGACTTATTTCACTCAAACTAATGTCCACAGATTCATCCATGAGTCAGAATTTCCTTCCTTTTTTTTTTCCTAAGATTTTATTTGTTTATTTGAGAGAGAGAGTGCACAAGTGGAGGGGGAGGGGCAGAGGGTGAGGGACAAGTAGACTCCCTGCTCAGCAGGGAGCCCGATGCAGAGGTCCATCCCAGGACCCTGGGATCATGACCTGGGCCTAAGTCTTAACTGACAAAGCCACCCAGGTGCCCCAGAATTTCCTTCTTTTTTAAGGCTGAATGATGTTCCATTGTATGACTATACTGCTTTTTGTCTATCCACTCATCTGTTGATGGACACTTGGGCTGCTTTCATCCATTGGCTATTATAAACAATGCTGTTATAATCTTGGGTATAAAAATCAATCTTCAAGTCCCTCCTTCCATTTCTTGTTGGGTATATGCTCATAAGTCAAATTACTGGATCAAATCTTAATTCTATTTTTAATTTTTTGAGGAACAACCATACTGTGTTCTATAGCAGTGCCGTTTTACATTCCCGCCAACAGAGTAAAAGGGATCCGATCTCTCCACATTATTGTTAACACTTGCTCTTTTCCTTCCTTCCTTCCTTCCTTCCTTCCTTCCTTCCTTCCTTCCTTCCTCCCTCCTGCCTCCCTTCCTCCCTCTCTCTCTTTCTCTTTCCTTCATCCTTTCTTCCTTTCCCTTCCTCCATTCCTCCCTTCCTTCCTTCTTTTTGTAAGAGCCATCCTGATGGATGTAAAGTGATATCTCATTGTGGTTTTGATTTGCATTTCTCTACTGATGAGAGATGTTGTGCATCTTTTTATGTGCTTACTGGTATTTGCATATTTTCTTTGGGGAGGTATCTATTCAAGTTCATTGTCCATTTTTATTTTTTTATTTTTTAAAAGATTTTTATTTATTATTTATTTTGAGAAAGAGAGAGACAATGTGAATGGGGGAGGGGCAGAAGGAGAGAATCTCAAGCAGATTGCACGCTGAGCACAGAGCCCCATGTGGGGTTTGATCTCATGACTCATGAGATCATGACTTGAGCCAAAACCAAGAGTTAGAGGCTTAACCAACTGAGCCACCCAGGTGCCCTAAGTTCTTTGTTCATTTTTAAATTAGGTTGTTTGTTTTTTGTTGTTGAGTTGTAGGAGTTCTATATATATTTTCTTGGTATTAACCCCTTATAATATATGACTTGCAAATGTTTTCTCCCATTCTGTGGGTTTCATTTTCACTTTGTTGATTGTGTCCTTTGATGCACCAAAGCTTGTAATTTTGATGGAGTCCAATTGATCTATTTTTGCTTTTGTTGCCTGTCCTTTTGGTGTCATATAAGAAAACAATGTCAAATCCAATGTCAAGGAGATTTCCTCCTATGTTTTCTTCTAAGAATTTTATATTTCAGCTCTAATATTTAGGTCATTGTTCCATTTTGAATTAATTTTTTTAATGTGGTGTAAGGTAAGAGTTGAAGTTCATTCTTTTTCATGTGGATATCGCATGTTTTCCCAATGCCTGTTGAAGCAATGTGACTTTCATTAAGCCATAGAGTTACATAGTAGCAGAGATGGGCCAGAACTTCCGTTCCCTGGTTTCCTTAGTTTTTAGGATTTCCCCTGATATTCTTGGTCAGTGCCCCATTGCCCACCATCTTCGATAACTAGGGCATTGCTATAACAGCACTGAGGTGTTTTGGAGTCAACACTCTAAGAGTATGCTTGCATTTTAAAGGAAGATTTGGTGTCCCCAATTTTTTTTTAGTAAGGAGGTCATCCAGTGCTCCCCGCCCAACTGGTCATCCAGCTATTCCTCTACTTTACTGTTCCACTGAGTCTGGAAAGGAGACCAGATCACAAAGATTTGGCTTCATGGTCACCTGTCATTCATACTTTACTTCACATACTTGTCTTTACTAAACCATGGGGCTCCTTAAGAACCAAGCATCTTCTCCAAGGGAACAAAAAAGGGCTTGTTTAATAAAATGTAAATATTTGGAAATATGAATTATGAAATGATTAATGGAAGAAGTCCAGACTTAGTTAACTTAATTTCTGAACTACATTCTATCTACTGAGTCTCTCTTTGATCATGATTCTAGTCTGATTCACATCTAAAACTGCCTCTCTCTCATTTTCCTTGCAAGAGTTGGTATTTAATGTATTCCAGAGGGAAAGATTTAATAAATTAAGGAGCAAAACTATTTGAAAACCGCTTTCAGAATGTGTTAAACAGGACAAATTTCATTCAGTGTAAGCCTGTGCAACCCGATATATATTGGGTCCCACATGGTCTAGCCTTGGCAAGGTGTTATATTTAAAGAAACATAACCCAGTGGCTGAAAGTAATTAAAAGCAATTCCAATATTATCAATCATATGGTTATTGATTAACATTAAAATGGATTCTTGGAGCACCTGGGTGGCTCAGCCTGTTAAGCATCCAACTCTTGGTTTTGACTCAGGTTGTGATCTCATGGGTCGTGAGATCCAACCCTGTGTTGGGCTTTGTGCTCAGTGGGGAATCTGCTGGAGGATTCTTTCCCTCTCCCCCTCCATGCACTCCTGCATGCTTACATGCTCTCTCTCTCAAATAAATAAATAAATCTTTAAAAAAACCATTAAAGTAGATTCAATTCATAATCCACACTTCTTTCAATCTTTGCTTCTTTCACATACTTGACTCTTCCTGCCCACCTGCAGTCAAATGTCCTCCCTAACANTCTCTCAAATAAATAAATAAATCTTAAAAAAAAAAACCATTAAAGTAGATTCAATTCATAATCCACATTTCTTTCAATCTTTGCTTCTTTCACATACTTGACTCTTCCTGCCCACCTGCAGTCAAATGTCCTCCCTAACACCTATCCAGTGGCCTCTTCAAATTTACTCTCTTTCCTTCTGGAGTTCTTTTTCCTTCCTCAGCCATTTGCCTCCTCAAAGATTTTACTGGCATGCCAAAGGGATGGGAATGAGCACCTCTCATCACTCTTGTCCAGGCCACTGTCATTTCCAGCCCAGATTATTGCGTTAGCATCTAAACTGGTTTCCATGCTTCTGCTCCTGTCCCTTACTGTCTGTCCCTAATACAGAAGCCAGATGATCCTTTAAAATTATGTCAGTCTTACCTTTAACCCCTCCTGAGTATTTATTTGTTTACTGTCTGTCTCCTTTACTAGACCCTCAGCTCCTCCATAGTGGGGAATTTTGTCTGTGTGTTTCCCTGTTGTATCCTCAGTGACCACAGCAATGGCTGGTACACGGGGGGAACCCCAAATTTGTGGAATGAAAAACTGAGCTGATTAATGAATTTTTTTTCCTTCTTTTGTCTGTGCTATTTCTTCTGTATAGAATGCCTTCTGCAAGAGTTGGCGTGATTTCAGCTTCCGATTACAGAAAAGACAGCATGCTTTAGTTTGCAGAAGCAAATATAAACAAACTTTGAACGTGGACAATACAATACCATTAAGGCTTCACAACCAATGAGGAAAACAAATCTTCTGTCTCAGGGAAAACAAATTCTGTATTTCTGGCTGCCTTCCTGCTGCTACTTGGCATGCCAAAATTCACAAATATATCTATATCTATATATCTATATGTCCCCCCCCCAGGAGTCTCCTTTTATTAAACGGGTGATTAAAAGGAAAGAAGTGACTTAAACAATAAGGAAGTTAGTGTGCTCACGTAACCGAAGCTACAGAGATAGCCAAATTCTACGAGCTGGATAATGACCTTGGGCTTGCAGGTGCTTTCAGTTTCTCTCTCTGACATCTGGTACTGCTGTGTGGACACCTCATATCCTCATTGCACCTTTCATCCAGCCATTGGTGCAGGAATAAGCTGCACAGTGGTATCAGCACCTGGCTCCAGCTGCAGAGCGTGTTTTTCACTCTCTGCCCCAGGGATTTTCTGATACATCCGTTCTGGGACTCTTGTGGGAACCAGCTGGAGGGCCAGCTGGACACTTGTGCATAGTCAAACCTGCAAGTATGAAGAAGTTAACATTCAATGGGCAACATTTGACCAATGGGAGATGAAAACTGGCAGAAAAATGATTCACCCCTCTGAATGTCCAATGGTGACATTTCTGAGTCATAGTCTGTATAATTCTTCAGAGTTTGCCAGCACGACCAGTGTTTGGTTGTCAGCAGTAGTGACTAGTTCGCTAATGTGCCCTTGTATTTACTTTCCTTTTCTCCTTGTTTTGTTCTTCAGAGTTTCCCCAATCTTGTTCCCTGGGGTCATTTAAAATAAGCTANACTAATGTGCCCTTCTATTTCCTTTTCTCCTTGTTTTGTTCTTCAGAGTTTCCCCAATCTTGTTCCCTGGGGTCATTTAAAATAAGCTACCTGTATAGAAATCCCTGCCTCAGGCTCTGCTTTCAGGGGAAAATTAAGCAAAGACGTCTCCTACCAGAACGGACCCAAGAAACTAGTCACTCAGGTTGGATTCTGTGACTGGATCCCTCACTGGCCTGATGGTGGTGAGGACTCCAATTGTTGGTGGAAAGTAGGGTGGTGTGAAGCCTTGGCCTGGGTACCGTTACAACTAAGACTTTCTGTGATGGAGAATTGGATGAAGAGCAGGTAAAACCCTGGCTTAGGAGTGGGTAACTTAGGTTAAGACTTTGCCATCAGGCTAATGCTCATCCCCTTCATGGTTGTAAAATGGCTGCCAGTAGGAAGCAGGGCGATTTGTTTCCTCTTTCAGGTCCAGGAAAGAGAAAGAGTAGTTTTCTCTTTCGTGTAATCTCGTGGACTAACTTGAACCAATTTCTGTTGCAAAGAAATGCCATTAGGTTCGAGTTTCTGAGTGAATCATGGACCATGGCACTGGAATTACTTACTGAAATTACTGACCTGGGGAACTTAGGTCAGTCACGGGCCCCTCATGGGGTTCACATCTTCTCCAACTTTTCCAAACTTCACAGTTGCTTAGGGAGACTGGATTGGATGCTAGGGAACCAACTACAATGTCCACTACCTCCTTCTTCTCCTCGTCCCCATGATGAACTCATCCTTCTTCAAGACACTTTTAGAACATCACCTCTTTTGTGAAGTCTTCGGTGGGACAGGATTGTCTCCTCTGCACTGTATCTGGACATAAATATGGTGGTGGTCTTGGAAGCACAGGCTCTGAAGCCAGTTCACCCAACTTCCTAGTTATGTGACCTTGGGAAGCTTGTTTAAACTCTCTGTGTGTTAGTATTCTCACAAGTAAAAAGGTACTTATGTCACAGAGTTGCTATGAAGAGTATATAAGTTAGAATATGTAAGTGGTCTAGAATGGTGCCTGGTAAATAGTAAGTACTCAGTAATGTCAGCTATTATTAATATGGTTGTACATATAGGTATACATATTAATATATTTGTTTTATTTTTTTAAAACTATTTATTTATTTATTTATTTATTTATTTATTTATTTATAGAGCAAGTGAGCTGGGGGAGAGGCAGAGGGAGAGAGAGAGAAGAGAAACTCCAAGCAGACTCCCTGATGAGTGGAGAGCCCAGTACAGGACTCAATCCCAGGAACCATGAGATCATGACCTGAGCTGAAATCAAGAGTCAGACGCTTTAATCAACTGAGCCATCCAGGTGCCCTAATATATTTGAAAACATATTTCACCTTTATGAATCTGTTATAGGATTTCACTTCTGGTCATCTCTCTATCTCCATTGTTTGAAGCGAATACATTTTTGTTGAATGAACAGATAGTACAGAATATATGCTTAGAACTATCTGGAAGGGAGAGATTGCTGTGGAGAACTGGGAGAGGCAATAGGGTGGTTTGGTCAGGCTTATTGGAGGAGGTTGACTCTCAGGAGTAACTTGAGAGATAACTTGGCTTTTTATAGGGTTGAGGACTGGAAAGAGTGTGAGGAATTATGTGTGTTAAGATGTAGAGGAAAACACAAGTACAAAATATTTGAGGGAATGGACACATTTGGAAAGAATGGACGTGGTGGGAAGGGAAGTGAGGAGGGATAAAACAGGGCAGCCAGGTTGGAACCAAAGTGAGGAGGAGCCAGGACTTTTAGGGGAAGAAGGGTGATTTTGTGGAAACAACCCAGGCTTTGGAGCTATATCATGATTTAACTCTTAAATTTAACTCAGTTCATGATCCCATCACTTAGTCTTCGTGTGGCTTTAGACAAATCACCTGACCATTCTAAGTTTGTTTTTTATTTATAAATTAAAAATAATGTGCATAACTTGCAGTGTTTTTAGGAAGATTAGCAAAAATATACATAGAATGCCTTTCAAGTGGCAGTCATGTGGTAAAGGCAGCCGTAAGGTTGTTGGTTAGTGACATGTAAGGTTAAAGGCTTTTTTTAAAATACGGGGAGAGTGGCATTTTAACATCATTTGATGGTAGCATAATTGACCCATCAAAATTTATAGAGTGATAAAATCCAGGAAATGAACCAACACGTCTCCCAGAAATCTCCAATGCATGGAAATCATGGCCTTCTTTGGTTGATTGACAAGCTGCAAAAGGTAATGGGAATATTTAAAATCCTGTCATGAGATTATGTGGATTTTTTTCTTTCCTCCTTAAGACTTGGGTTTATAATTCTGCTTTCAAACAGACCATTGCTTTCTTTATAGAATTGTTTGTTTTTTCTGCACTATCATGTGATGCTTTCTTTTTTAAAAATCAACAACCTGAAGTCTTTCTTAGTAAGTTCATGTCCTGGATTTTTACTGTGGTCAGATGTGAAGTTCAAGTTCCTGCCTGCCAGTACAGGGAGTGGAAGCAATTCTGATTCTTTGTATCTTAAACCTTTCTCTGGTTAAAACTGGTTAAAAGCTAGAAGGAATTTATCATTATCACATTATTCTTAGGCAAAGGCCCACAAAGAGTGAGCACTGGTGCTTTCAGAATGTGCTAGTTTCCGTGCTGTAACATATGTTGAGACTTATTTCTTGTACCCATGAACCAATAGCTGCCTAATGACCTCTAGGCCCTCATCTGGTATTCTTCGGTTCTTTTCAAAATACAAGTTGATTGTGGATTTTCCCATTTTTGCTCTAATTATCTTAGTCTTTGCTGTTCTAATCAAGCAGTTAAGGAGGTCACTGCACTCAAATTCCAAAAATGAAAACCATAAAATGAAGGTGTTCTCTATAATGCATTTGTATTAATGATGGGAATTGTCATAACTCACCATAGCATTCTGTGGGAGGAGGGCACAGAAAAATCGACAGTTGTCCTTTATGTTTCCTGAAGACAACAGGCAAAAAGATTTTTGATTAAGAGAAATTTATCTCTTAGGGCTTGAGGAATAGAAAAAGGTAATTTAGTTTCTATAGAAAGTTTTTGGTAAGAAATATGCCTTGAATTTAAAATAATTTATTTACATATCTGACTCAAAACATATCTGAAAAGGTTTAAAAAATTACCTTCTCTTCAGATTTTCAGTTAGAAATCAGAATTAGCATTTCTTTACCTATTAGAAAAGGACAATCCCATTCATTGGTGGCAATATATCATCATGGTTACTATCAGCCCTAGTTTTGGAATGAGATAGCTTAGGTCCATCTCCTGGTTTCATTATTTGCTATTATGCGATTCTATGTGAACTTGACTGAAAATGGTACCTACCTCATAAAAATGTCGGGAGAGTTAAAAAATCAATTTCTACTTTTTGTAAGATTAAAAAAATATTTTATTTATTTGTTTGAGAGAAAGAGAAGGAGCAAGCACAAGCAGGGGAGGGGGAGAGGGCCAGAGGGAGAGGGAGTAGTGGACTCCCCACTGAGCAGGGAGCCTGATGTGGGGCTTGATACCAGAATCCTGAGATCATGACCTGAGCTGAAGGCAGACACTTAACCGACTAAGCCACCCAGGCATCCCTCCAGTAAGATTTAATAAGTAATGGTAAGCCATTAATCTTGTGCATCAACTAGAAAAAATTTAGAAATCACATTTTAAAAGATATCTGAGGGGAGTGGAAACAAAAAGGACTAGGTGAACTTCGAAAGCTAGAAGCGCTCTTCCCAGGGGAGCTGAGTTTACTTTTTTTTTTCCTTATGCAGATTTGCTGAGTCTGATCATGGGTTGAGGAACAGGCAGAGGGACTATACTAGGGGAGGAGAAACCAGCACACATTTAGACTTCCATATGACTCGATATGCTGGTTTGAAATTTAGAGAACCCCCCAATGTCAGTTTGCCTGATATTTGTTGAATGCTGAGTTGAGGGGATTTATGAAACTAAGTGCTGGACTGGAGTGGCAGATGACATGCTTTTGCAGTCTCACAGTGCTTATGAGAAAAATGTCCCCTGGAGTCAATATCCTACGATAAATATAAGACACATCTCATCTTTGAGACATATAAAAACAGGAGTGAAACTAATCTCCTTGGAAACTTAATTCCTGCATGGACCAATGTGACCAACACCTCATCCTATCTACCTAACAGGTGGCAAGATGAACCATTTCTGGAGGAAAATAAAAAGTTCAGTTTTCAGTGGTTTTTTCATATACAATAAAAAAATCAGGACACATGCAAAGAGGCAAGAAAATTTTTACTAGTAATCGATAGAAAAGAAAAGACAGGGGTGCCTGGGTGGCTCAGTCGTTAAGTGTCTGCCTTCGGCTCAGGGTGTGATCCCGGCATTCTGGGATCAAGCCCCACATCAGGCTCCTCCGCTGGGAGACTGCTTCTTCCTCTCCCACTCCCCCTGCTTGTGTTCTCTCTCTCACTGGCTGTCTCTCTCTCTGTCAAATGAATAAATAAAATCTTTTAAAAAAAAAGAAAAGACAATTAAGTAGACTAAATTATCCAAATGTTGAAGTTAGTAGATTTTATTATAAATATATTAAAGAAAATAGAGGAAAAGATGAACAAAATGGACAAAAAGAATACTTCAAAAAAGCCTATGCAAAGTAATCAAGGGGACATTAAAAAATGTAACGTTTGGACTTAAAAACTCCTTGGATAGGTTTAACACCAAATTGGTCACAGCAGAAAACAAGTTAAGTGAACTCAAAGAAAAGTTAATAGAAAATATTCAAGCTAAAGCACAAAGAGGGCAAAAAAGGAATAGAAAAAATATAATGTAATAGAAATGTAAGATGATATCTAAATGGTTTAATGATGTATAACGTATATGCTCTTTTTCTTTCTTTTTAAATAATTTTTAAAAAGATTTGTTTATTTGAAAGAGAGAGAGCAGGGGGATGGACAAAAGGAGAGGGAGTGAGAAAGAATATCAAGCAGACTCTGAGCTGAGTGCAGAGCCCAAACTGGGGCTTGATCCCATGGCCCTGAGATCATGACGTGAACCAAAACCAAGTCAGACACTTAATTGACCAAGCCACCCAGGTGCCTCTATAATTTTTTTAAGTTATCTATTTATTTAGAGGGAGCATGAGTGGGGGAGGAGCAGAAAGAGGTAGAGAGAGATCCCAAGCAGACTCCATGCTGAGTGCAGAATTTGATGGGGGGCCTGGTCCCACCACCCAGAGATCATGACCTGAGCCAAAATCAAGAGTTGGCTGCCTAAATGACTGAGCCACCCAGGTGTGCCCATATGTGCTCTCTCTTGATCTAAAAGCATAGGAGAAAGATCAAAGGTCAAAGCAACATTTGAAAACATAGAAGCTGAGAATTTTCTAAAACTGATAAAAGACATAAACCCACAAATTTGAGATGCCCAGAGAACCCCAATCAGGATAAATATTAAAAAAAGGCACACGGGAACATCATAATTAAACTTCTGGAAGAAAATATAAAGAGAAAATATTAAAGGCAGTGAAAAGAAAGATAAATTTTGAAGCGGTGATAACAAGACTAACAGCAGACTTTTCAACTGAAAGTATGGCAGCAGGAAGACAATGAATGACATATTTAAAAATCATTAAAGTAAAAGAGACTTTCATCTTCAAATTCAATACATAGTGAAAAATCATCCTTAAAAATTAAGATGAAATAAAGACATTTTATTTCAAGAAAAGCTGAGAGGATTGTTGGTCTCTAGCAGAACTTCACTGCAAGAAATACTAGAACGAGTGGCTCGGACTGAAGTAACAGGATTTCCGATAGATGCACAGAACTCCAGGAAGGAATGAAAACCACTAGAACTAGAAAATGTGTGGCTATAGACATATAAAAATATCGATGTTTTAAAAGAACAATAATAACAATATCTTGTGGGTTTTCATCTACAGTTGGTTTTGAAGTGTATGGGTCCACTTATAAGCAGCTTTTTTGACAAATACGAAACAGTATTGTGAATATGTTTTCTCTTCCTTATGATTTTCTTAACCACATTTCCCCTCCAGCTTACGTTATTGTAGGAATGTAGTGTATAATATGTAGAACATACGGAATATGTACCAACAACTGTTTATGTTATTGGTAAGCCTTCCTGTCAACATTAGGTTATTGACAGTTAAGTTTTGGGAGAGTCAAAAGTGATACACGGATTTTCAACTGTGTAGGGGTCGGTGGCCTTAACCCCCACATTGTTCAAGGGCCAGTCGAATATATTACATATACAATATAATCTATAAATTATATAGTAGTTTGCCACATAAAAAGTTGTCTTATCAAAACTCTATAGCCTGACCAATACTTGGGACAGCTTTATTTTTGTAAGAACTCTCTTCAGTCCACATCTGTCACCCCATGATACTTAACATCATACATAACACTATGAAGACTTTTCCCCCTGAATTTATGAATAAGACAAGTCCAGTATTACGACTTTAATTCAACATTGGATGAGAGGTCTTCACAGGAGCAATAAGACAAGAAAAGTTTAAATAAGAAATAGAAACGTTGGAAACAAAAAGTGAAATTTGTCTTTTTCATATATGTTATATACCTTCAAAATCTAAAATAACATACAAACTGTTAAAATTAATAAATGAATTTAGCAATGATACAAAGATACAGGATAGGAGGACAATATATTAAATATTTAATAGCTATATTAAAATCAATGTACTTTGATACTGGATATAAAGCCAACATAAAAATTTTTATTTTGGCATACTAGCAACAAATAATTGGAAAATCAAGTTAAAGTACCAGTTACAATAGAATCAAGAGTGTGAAATACCTAACATAACACTAACAAAATATGTGCTAGATCTCTTCACTGTGATCTATAAAGTAGTACTAAGAGAAAGGAAATTCCAAATAAATGGCGAGATATACAATGTAAAAGGAGTAGAAGACAATAGGTGTCAGTTCTCACCAAATTCATCTATAGATTTAGGGCAATTCTAATCATAAGCCCATCAGGATGTGTGTGTGTGTGTGTGTGTGTGTGTGTGTGTGTGTGCACNACGCGCGCATGCATACATGAGTAAATCAATAGGTTGATTCTAAAATGCATGTGGAGAAGCTGGAGACCTAAAGGGGCCAAGACAATTTAGATGAAGAGGAACACAGTTGGTGAGCAAACATCAGATTTCCAGACTTATAATAAAGGTAAACTAATTAAGACAGTATAGTGTTAGTACAAAGACGCACATAGACCAATGGAGTAGAATGAGGAGTCTAGAAATAGATCCACTCTAGGTGGCCATTTATTTGATTTATAACACAGGTGCTATTGTGAGCCAGTGGGTAAAAGGAGTCTTTTCCATAATGTTTCTGGAACATCTGGATAGCTATGGAGAAGAAATAAACTTAGACCTACTACATCACATACATGGATAGAAGATAGACCCAAATATGAAAGGTAAAACGGAAAGACATTCTAGAAGGAAACATGAGAATAATAGGTACCTGACCTTGAGGTAGATTGGATTTCTTAAACAGGATCCCCCAAATTATATGATTAATATTTTAATCATAAAAGAAAAAAAACTGATAAATTCTATTTCATCAAAATTAAGAGAATAAAAACATAAGCCCCAAACTGGGAGAAGATATTCAAACTACATATATCCAATCAAGGACTCACATTAAATAAATAGAATGCCTACAGATCAGTCAGAAAAAGACAAGGAAACCGATAAATTGGTCCAAGGACTTGAAATGGCACTTCACAAAAGGATATTCGAATGGCCAATAAATCAACAAGGAAATGCAAATTAAAACTACACTGAAATATCACTACACACCCATAAGAATGGTTAAAATTAAAAACTTAATGCCAAGTTATGGCAAAGGAGTAGAAAATCTGGAATTCTCATGCTCCAGGTGTGTCTGTACTGGCACAACCACTTTGGAAAGCTGTGAGCTAATACCCACTAAAGCAAAGCATGCAGTTACCCCACGACCTAGCAATTCTACTCCTGGTTACATACCCAAGAGAAAAGTGCACATGTCTATCATACACTTTATTTGACACCAACTTTATTCATAACAGCCCCAAGCTGGAAGCAACCCAAACGTTCACCCTCAGGAGAAGGAATAAATAACTTGTGTTATATTCAAACAGCGCAGTACTGTATAGTAAGAAAAAAGATGGTCCTATGAATATATATAACAATATGGATGAATCTCAGACATTATTTCGAGTAAAAGAAGCCATACCCAAAAATACCCACTGAATGATTCTATTCATGTGTAGTTCAAGAATGGGCAATACTAACAGATGTTGAAAGAGGTGAGAATAGCAGTTACATCAGGGGGATGAGCGGTTATTGCTTGGGAAGGTGCGCAAAGAAACCTCTGGATGCCAGGGCTGTTCTATATCTTCATCTGGTTGGGGGCTGCACTAATCTCTATGGAGCAGAAGCTATATGCCTGTGCCCTTTGCGACAGCAGCCAACAAGAGACCATGCTTTCCTATAGCTTACATTCTAGTGAGGACAGACGTTAGGCAACTAACTTTAGTAACGTGTTGGGTGCTGTGGTAGACTTGGTGGTGGCTCTAGGCACACAGATCAGGGAGAACGCAGTTATTCTAGGGAGGAGGGGAGAATTCCTCAAGGAACAGATGGCTCAGCTGAGAACAATTAGGCATTAGGGAAAGGAGAGGAGAAGGAAGAGAACACTGCAGGCAAGGCAGAACGCTATGTGCAAAGTGCTGGAGGGGAGAGGAAGACACTTGCAAGCAACTGACAATTTGGTATTGTCTGAGTACAGGGGAAGGGGGAGGGCGTGGGAAGGCAGGGAGGCTGGGCAGTGAGCTGCCTGCCCTTTGGCGACTAAATGAGACGTGTTACAAGAGTTTCAGCTTTTCTAAGGCCACTGGGAAGCCAATGCATGGTTGTAGGTAGGAAACAGTCAAGATCACGTTGGCATCTTAAGGACGAAGTCCAGGAAGCTGAGTGGTGGGAGCTCCTGGGGTGGTCCTGCTGAGAGAAGATCGGGGGGCCTGGAGCGGGGCGGGGAGGTAGGAGCTGGCCAGCCACGCACTTACTGTAGAGACAGTGACAAGGGGGGAACCGAAGACCTCATGACAGTGGCTTGTGCCTCGTGAGGAAGAGGAAGTCTTTCAGGACATGCGAGCATTTCGGCACTAACTAGCAAAGGAAAGCAGTTCCAGACCCTCCAGGAGGCCAGGCACCCGGGGCGATAGTTGATTTCATCTCTGAATTTCCAGTGCCATTAAGTTCCCTCTCACTTCCTCCTGGAAGGAACCTTGTTCCTGAAAAGAGCCTTTCAGGGTGAACTTTTCTCTGGGTGAATGGAGCGGGGTGGGGGGATGTTGGTAGGAGGGAGACAGGTGGAGGGGTTCATCTAATGCTGCAAGCCCCTTCGCGTCTTCCTCTTTCTTCCCACTCTCCAAATAGGTTCTTCTCACTCAGGTCCCTGATGAAGGAACAAGGACAGAGCGATTTAATTGCATCCATTATCTGAGATACTTCGGCGATACAATTAGCAGAGAATTCCCCTTGCCAGGAATTTGAGTCCTGTCCTCTGATGATGCGTCCTAGTTCGGAGTTGGTGAGAGGGGATGTGGAGTCCACAGCGCCCCCTCGCCCCAGGCGGGGTGGAGAGAGCGAAGCGAGATGAAGACCAGAATCAGTCGGGTACCAAACTCGAAACTCGAGGAATAAGTTTAACATCTATCGGTCTACAAATGCAGACAGCCTGGGGCCCCGCCGGTCCCCTTCCCCNCCCTTCCCGGCGAGCTTTTGCATTCACTCTGCCTTCAATCAGAAGGGATTTAGAAGCACAGAGCTGCTGGCAGCGGATACCGCTAATGCCTAGGCCGGGGGAGAAAGCGGGTTAGGATCTGATCCCGCTGCACAGAGGACCCAGGAGCCGCCCGCCCTCGGGGCTCGGAGTGGCGGGGGCGCGCTGCGTGCTGCGCCTGGGCCGGCGGCGGCGGCGGCGGCGGCGGCGTGGGCATGGAGCCCCTGCGCGCCCTGGAGCTGTACAGCGGCATCGGAGGCATGCACCAGGCGCTGAGAGGTGAGCGAGCACACCCCGTCTCTCTCTCCATTCGCGCCTTGGGGCTGGTCCCAGCTTGGGCGCTGGGGCGGGGCAAAGTGGCGAGGAGCCGGGGGCGGAGACAGGAACGCGGGGTGTG
>NC_048226.1:9747696-9749341 GCF_002007445.2 Ailuropoda melanoleuca
GGCGGCGTGGGCGCCGTGATGCAGGTGTGACAGCCGCGGACTCCTGCCTCCGCCGGGATCGCCCCAGCGCCGCGGTGGCCGGAGCTGCGGGCTGGGCCGCCAGCGCCGACGCTGCTCCTCCCGCACCCACACCCGCACCCGCATCCGCCGCCGCCCCCGCCCGCGGATTTCCCACCCAGGTAGGCGAAGCCGTGGCTCGCTCCGGAGCGTGCAGAGCCGGCCGGGCGCGGACCCCGCGCGCTCCAGGGGCCTCCCCAGCTCGCCTGCGCGGCCGAAACGGACCCGCTGCTACCTCTGAATTGTTTATAGTAAATGGCACCAAAGACAGGGGGAGACTTGGAAAGCCGGAGCGGAAAAACGAGGACTTGCCCGCCGCCTGCGGCTGCGCGCTTCTTTGAAGGTGGCATTCCCAAGGGCTGTTTTTAAACCCGGTTTGAACTGTTAGCGCCGTTCAGTTCTGCAACTTAAGGCTACTGACATTTGTTAAGTCCGTTTCCTTAAGCTTCCTAGCCACGGCTGTTAGTTTCCATTCTATTCCTAGGAGATGGGTTTTGCTGGTGGCGGTTTGTTCCTGAAGAACAGATGAAAAACATGCTTACACCTGGTGGCTCTCGGCTGGGGTTCGTGAGCGTGTATTTCTGCATGTGGAGGGCGCCCTCCGCGGGCGTGGGAGCCGTTTCTTAGGGACACAGAGAGGATTTGTTTAGAGATGGATTTTAGCGCAAGGAAAAGAACATGATTTGTTCTGCAGGGATGGGTGAGCAAACGCGTTTGGCCAGGGAGGAGCGAGGCACAGCCGTTTCTTCCGCAGACGGGTGTTAGATATCTGCTGTCCGGGGTTCAGCAGGGCTGGGAAACGCGACCCTTGAACCAGCAATCACAGATGCAAACTAGCTCCGTTTCAAGGTAACTTCACGTCCTTGTCTTGGGCTCTGCTAAGAGCAGCTGGGTGGGGTGGGGTGCCGGGGGATCCCTGCTTGTTTTCTTAAAACCTGTTTGGGGGGTAAATGTGGGTGGCTTTGAGGTTCCAGGAGCGGCAGGTGAGGGGCGAGAGGGGAGTGGGGCGGGGGGGTAGGTGGGCATTGCGGCCAGCTCTGTTACACTGGACTGCTTCTACGTTTCTGCTTCCTGCCCTTTCCAGAAGAGGTGGCTTGTCGTGCTTACTCCAGTCAATGCAGCAGATCCCCTTCAGACTCATTCTGCATCTTTCTCGAGTCAGCAAATACTCACCCAGTACCTAGTATGTGTCCGAGGCTGGATTAGTCCTTGCAGAATGCAGAGACCAGGAAAACAAGAGTCTAGGTTCACCAGAAGCTCACACCTGGTCGGGTAGAAACACCTGTAATAATCAAGTGTGATGAGTTCCGTCATGCAGGTGTGTGGAACGGGTGGTGGGAGTCGTGAGGAGCAAGGAATAAATTGTGCCAGGAGATTATTTTTTACACGAAGTCCTCACCGATGAGGTATGACATGGATCTCAGTAGGCACTGGGTCCCTCTCTTGGTCCCTTGGTCTGTGAGTGACCCACATCGCTCTCCGAACCCATCAGCATCCCAGCCACTGGATGGGCAGAGCTCTACAAGTCATGACAAGGCTGGCATTTGCAGTGCGTGACCAGACCCCAGTACACACACACACACACACA
>NC_048226.1:9749441-9750509 GCF_002007445.2 Ailuropoda melanoleuca
GTATGCCCAATGCAGATCAGGCTTTTTTCTCTTTTTTAAAAAATTGGTGGTTTTCCTAAACTCCAGGACCAAGAAGGTTTTGAAGCAGTACTTCACAAAAGCAGGGATTCTGGAATATTCTAAGGGATTTTCAGAGCAGATGAACTTCTGTCTTCTTCCCCTTGGGTCCCTGACCTGTCTGTATTTTTCCCAGCCCAGTTCAAAGGGAAAGCTCTTACCTTGATTATGTCTCAGTGGGTGGGAAGGAAAACAGGAGCCGTTACTACCTATCTGCTGTCTGGGAGATGAAAATCCAACCTAATGGATGTTTCTTCCTGCACAAAAACTGTGGTGGGGGATGAAATATGATAGCGCTCTTGCATGTTGCATGTTTGCCGGAGCTGCACATCACCTGCGTTTGCTCATCCACGCCATCATTAAGGTGTTTGAAAAGCTCCTCCTGCAAGGAGCCCAGGCTTTGATGGGCAAATGAACCCAGGTGAGTGTCTTGAGCAAGTTAGAGCCTCTCTTTGAGCTTTGCTTCCCTGATCTGTGACATGGAGATAACAACAGAGTTGTTACAAGAATTTCACAGTAGGTGCTTACAAAATATTTGCTCATTGTTGAATGATTTTTGGACATAAATTGTGTGGCAGGAAGTCGGTGCTCAAGAAACTGCAGTTCATCTATTGAGTACCTACTGTGTGTCAGCAATTACTTTATGTGTGGGGAATGCAGAATTGAACTAAGCGAAACCCCTATCCTCAAGGAGCTGAGTGTGTGTGTGTGTGTGTGTGTATGTGTGTGTGTGTATAAAACAAGATAGTGGATCAGCCAATGTTATGTTGTAATGGAGAGAAATAAAACAGGGTAAGAGGAGTAAAGAGTGCTGCCAGAGGGTGCGGTGAGGATTGTTGTTTTTTTTATGCAGCCTGGTCAGGGTAGGCTTTGCTGATAAGTGACATTTGATCAGGGCCCTTGGGGAAGTGAGGGAGTGAGCCAGCCAGATGCTGAGAATGAACATTCTGGGCAGAGTAACAGCACCTGCAAAATCCCTGAAGCAGGAGAGAGGCGTGTTCATACGAAAAT
>NC_048226.1:9750601-9785151 GCF_002007445.2 Ailuropoda melanoleuca
TCGCTCCGGAGCGTGCAGAGCCGGCCGGGCGCGGACCCCGCGCGCTCCAGGGGCCTCCCCAGCTCGCCTGCGCGGCCGAAACGGACCCGCTGCTACCTCTGAATTGTTTATAGTAAATGGCACCAAAGACAGGGGGAGACTTGGAAAGCCGGAGCGGAAAAACGAGGACTTGCCCGCCGCCTGCGGCTGCGCGCTTCTTTGAAGGTGGCATTCCCAAGGGCTGTTTTTAAACCCGGTTTGAACTGTTAGCGCCGTTCAGTTCTGCAACTTAAGGCTACTGACATTTGTTAAGTCCGTTTCCTTAAGCTTCCTAGCCACGGCTGTTAGTTTCCATTCTATTCCTAGGAGATGGGTTTTGCTGGTGGCGGTTTGTTCCTGAAGAACAGATGAAAAACATGCTTACACCTGGTGGCTCTCGGCTGGGGTTCGTGAGCGTGTATTTCTGCATGTGGAGGGCGCCCTCCGCGGGCGTGGGAGCCGTTTCTTAGGGACACAGAGAGGATTTGTTTAGAGATGGATTTTAGCGCAAGGAAAAGAACATGATTTGTTCTGCAGGGATGGGTGAGCAAACGCGTTTGGCCAGGGAGGAGCGAGGCACAGCCGTTTCTTCCGCAGACGGGTGTTAGATATCTGCTGTCCGGGGTTCAGCAGGGCTGGGAAACGCGACCCTTGAACCAGCAATCACAGATGCAAACTAGCTCCGTTTCAAGGTAACTTCACGTCCTTGTCTTGGGCTCTGCTAAGAGCAGCTGGGTGGGGTGGGGTGCCGGGGGATCCCTGCTTGTTTTCTTAAAACCTGTTTGGGGGGTAAATGTGGGTGGCTTTGAGGTTCCAGGAGCGGCAGGTGAGGGGCGAGAGGTGAGTGGGGCGGGGGGGTAGGTGGGCATTGCGGCCAGCTCTGTTACACTGGACTGCTTCTACGTTTCTGCTTCCTGCCCTTTCCAGAAGAGGTGGCTTGTCGTGCTTACTCCAGTCAATGCAGCAGATCCCCTTCAGACTCATTCTGCATCTTTCTCGAGTCAGCAAATACTCACCCAGTACCTAGTATGTGTCCGAGGCTGGATTAGTCCTTGCAGAATGCAGAGACCAGGAAAACAAGAGTCTAGGTTCACCAGAAGCTCACACCTGGTCGGGTAGAAACACCTGTAATAATCAAGTGTGATGAGTTCCGTCATGCAGGTGTGTGGAACGGGTGGTGGGAGTCGTGAGGAGCAAGGAATAAATTGTGCCAGGAGATTATTTTTTACACGAAGCCCTCACCGATGAGGTATGACATGGATCTCAGTAGGCACTGGGTCCCTCTCTTGGTCCCTTGGTCTGTGAGTGACCCACATCGCTCTCCGAACCCATCAGCATCCCAGCCACTGGATGGGCAGAGCTCTACAAGTCATGACAAGGCTGGCATTTGCAGTGCGTGACCAGACCCCAGTACACACACACACACACACAGGAGTATGCCCAATGCAGATCAGGCTTTTTTCTCTTTTTTAAAAAATTGGTGGTTTTCCTAAACTCCAGGACCAAGAAGGTTTTGAAGCAGTACTTCACAAAAGCAGGGATTCTGGAATATTCTAAGGGATTTTCAGAGCAGATGAACTTCTGTCTTCTTCCCCTTGGGTCCCTGACCTGTCTGTATTTTTCCCAGCCCAGTTCAAAGGGAAAGCTCTTACCTTGATTATGTCTCAGTGGGTGGGAAGGAAAACAGGAGCCGTTACTACCTATCTGCTGTCTGGGAGATGAAAATCCAACCTAATGGATGTTTCTTCCTGCACAAAAACTGTGGTGGGGGATGAAATATGATAGCGCTCTTGCATGTTGCATGTTTGCCGGAGCTGCACATCACCTGCGTTTGCTCATCCACGCCATCATTAAGGTGTTTGAAAAGCTCCTCCTGCAAGGAGCCCAGGCTTTGATGGGCAAATGAACCCAGGTGAGTGTCTTGAGCAAGTTAGAGCCTCTCTTTGAGCTTTGCTTCCCTGATCTGTGACATGGAGATAACAACAGAGTTGTTACAAGAATTTCACAGTAGGTGCTTACAAAATATTTGCTCATTGTTGAATGATTTTTGGACATAAATTGTGTGGCAGGAAGTCGGTGCTCAAGAAACTGCAGTTCATCTATTGAGTACCTACTGTGTGTCAGCAATTACTTTATGTNCTTCCTGCACAAAAACTGTGGTGGGGGATGAAATATGATAGCGCTCTTGCATGTTGCATGTTTGCCGGAGCTGCTTATCACGTGCGTTTGCTCATCCACGCCATCATTAAGGTGTTTGAAAAGCTCCTCCTGCAAGGAGCCCAGGCTTTGATGGGCAAATGAACCCAGGTGAGTGTCTTGAGCAAGTTAGAGCCTCTCTTTGAGCTTTGCTTCCCTGATCTGTGACATGGAGATAACAACAGAGTTGTTACAAGAATTTCACAGTAGGTGCTTACAAAATATTTGCTCATTGTTGAATGATTTTTGGACATAAATTGTGTGGCAGGAAGTCGGTGCTCAAGAAACTGCAGTTCATCTATTGAGTACCTACTGTGTGTCAGCAACTACTTTATGTGTGGGGAATGCAGAATTGAACTAAGCGAAACCCCTATCCTCAAGGAGCTGAGTGTGTGTGTGTGTGTGTGTATGTGNTACTGTGTGTCAGCAACTACTTTATGTGTGGGGAATGCAGAATTGAACTAAGCGAAACCCCTATCCTCAAGGAGCTGAGTGTGTGTGTGTGTGTGTGTGTGTATGTGTGTGTGTGTATAAAACAAGATAGTGGATCAGCCAATGTTATGTTGTAATGGAGAGAAATAAAACAGGGTAAGAGGAGTAAAGAGTGCTGCCAGAGGGTGCGGTGAGGATTGTTGTTTTTTTTATGCAGCCTGGTCAGGGTAGGCTTTGCTGATAAGTGACATTTGATCAGGGCCCTTGGGGAAGTGAGGGAGTGAGCCAGCCAGATGCTGAGAATGAACATTCTGGGCAGAGTAACAGCACCTGCAAAATCCCTGAAGCAGGAGAGAGGCGTGTTCATACGAAAATCAGAAAGGAGGCCAGGAGGCTGTGGTTGAGGGAGGGAGGGGGACAGCGGTAGGACTCGAGGGTGAAGCGGCAAGGTCACTGGGGTATTGCCTCTTATGATTTATATGTGTCACCAAGATTTATGTCCTGAGCTCTTGGTTAAGGAATTGGCCGAAATGCTACACTCTATGTTTGGAAGAAGGTTGGTCGGTAGACGTAGGTTCCTGTGGTCGCTCAGAGCGTAAGTCAATGCAGCGAGCAGAGGCATAAGTCTTTGCAAGGCGATGAGAGGCACAGGAATTAGGGAGGCAGTGCAAAACAGCGTGCAGATATCTTTCATCCAGATCAAGTATTTGTGTTCCTTTTGAACCTGAACATTTTGTTTGTTTCCTTTCCCCCACCATGAAAGAAAGCACTACCGTTAGTGTATAGTCCTGCAGACATTGTTCTTGCTAGTTATTACTTGTTTTCTCTGCAAATGGTAAGAGTTTCTATGGTTATGGAAAGGTGTTGTGGTTAACTGGAAACACCCTGACCTCTGGGGTCTCATGGAATGCATTTACCTGGTGTCATATGATGAATCGATTTGAGGGTTCCATCTTGCATGGTTAGGATGAAGACCACAGTTTGCTGCTCTGCCCTTTTGAGACTTTGTTCCTGTAAAGACCTGAGAGCTCCATCCCACAACCATTTGTGGGGGCAGTAGGGCTACTGCAGTGTGTTCTATGGACAGAAATGGGGCTGGGCGCCTGAGAACCTTGTCAAAGTTTCTGTGAAATAGGATGTCATGTGGCTACGTCACCATCAGGGTGGCTGGCAGGATTTCCCTCAAGTTGCCTCAGAAGGTGACATTTACCTCGGTGAATTCCTCCCATCCAAGGTCTGGCTTTTAGTTTTGCTGCCTTGCAAACCAGATCTGTGTCTCTGGGCCACATCCCTGTGATCTTGCTCTCCTGCATGCCACTCTACTGATTCGTAATGGCTGAGACACCGTGGGGCATGGCTAGTAGGTCTTTCTGCACATTCCCCTTCGTGAGGTCTAAATCATAAGGGGGAAGTTTCCCAATGAGCACGTACTCAGAGCGGAGCAGCTTAGATGACTACCGTAGGGCCTGATCACACATATTAGGGTTGATACTGCCAATGAGACTCCAGGAGAAACCTCCCTGAAAGCAATCATTTATTGTTTTCTCACATGTCTGTGGGTTGGCCCGGCCGTTTGCAGATCTGGGTTATGCTTGGTTGAGCTTAGCTGGGTTTACTCATGTGATTTTGGTCTGCTGATGGAGTGGCCGAGGACTGGCTACTTTAGGATGACCTCAGCTGGGATGACTCGGCTCTGCTCCATGTGGTCTCTCATCCCCCAACAGGTGAGTCTAGCATGTTCCATGGTGATGGTAGGAGTCCGGGAGAGAGTTGAAACCTGCATGACCTCGGGGGGCCTAAACTTATAGCTGGCACACTGTCATTTCATCCTTGTGTGTTGACAGGTGTCGCAAGGCCAGTGCAGAGCGAGGGGGCGGGGGATAGACGCCACTTCTTGGTGAGAGGAGCTACAGAGTCACACTGCAGAGTGTGGAAATAGGGAAGGGAAGAATTAGGAGTATTTTTGTGATCAATCTATTCTAGGGACCTTAATATTTCAAGTCCCCTGGCTAAGGCTTCTTTTCTCCTGAACTCTGTTTGAATGGGCAATGCCTGCAACTGGCCCCTTTTCTCTTACTTCTGTGTTTCCATGGCTGAACTCTGGGCATACATAACTTTAGACAGTCNCTGCATGACCTCGGGGGGCCTAAACTTATAGCTGGCACACTGTCATTTCATCCTTGTGTGTTGACAGGTGTCGCAAGGCCAGTGCAGAGCGAGGGGGCGGGGGATAGACACCACTTCTTGGTGAGAGGAGCTACAGAGTCACACTGCAGAGTGTGGAAATAGGGAAGGGAAGAATTAGGAGTATTTTTGTGATCAATCTATTCTAGGGACCTTAATATTTCAAGTCCCCTGGCTAAGGCTTCTTTTCTCCTGAACTCTGTTTGAATGGGCAATGCCTGCAACTGGCCCCTTTTCTCTTACTTCTGTGTTTCCATGGCTGAACTCTGGGCATACATAACTTTAGACAGTCATTCATTCACCAGATGTTTGTTGAGTGTTCTCTGTTGTGTCAGGCATGCTATAGACAGGGGATACAGCAATAAAATACAATGTCCATCCCTGTGAAACATTAATTCTAGTTGGGGGAGATAAATAATATGGAAGTAAATAAATAAACATGTAATGACAGAACATCAAGTGGGGAAGGGGGTTGGGGAGTGCCTGGTTGAATGGGGGTGGGAGACAGGGTCGAGTAGGTGGTGGGCATTTTATAGAAAGTGGTCAGGGTGACATGAAGGAAGTAAAAGAGTGAGCCAGATGTATATCTGGGGAAAGATTCTTTTAGGCAGGGGGAGCAACAAGTGCAAAGGCCCCGAGGTAACAGAGTACTGGCATGTTCTGGGAACAGCAAGGAGACTCATGGAGAAGGAATGGGGAGAGGGTCAACATGGTAGAAATTGAGATCAGGGAAAGAGCCGGCAGTTAGGCAATACATAGTCTTATAGGGCCTTGTGTGGACTTTGGCTTTTACTCTAAGCAAGATGAGAAGTCATTGGAGAATTTTGAACACAGGTTGCCATGATCTGATTTATGTATTACGATGGTCACTTGAGATTTAGACCTTATAATCGACTTAGAGGGTCAAGAATGAAAACAGGGAGAGTAGCTGGGAGGCTACTGCAGTTCTTCAGGCAAGAGGTGATGGTGGTTTGGACCAAGGTGACTAGTGATGATGGTGAGAAGTGGTCAGATTTTGGATATATTTGATGATGGAGAAGACAGGACTTGCTAATTGGTAGATTAGGGTATGAGAGCAAGAAAGGAGTCAAGGATGACTCCACATATTTTGATTTGAGCAACTGGAAGAAGAAGCTCTTTACTGAGATGGAGAAGGAACAGTCATGGGGTTCAACTGGCTGTCCAATGGGAGATGTTAAGTAGATAGTTATATATGTGAGTCCAGAGTTGAAGGAAGGGTTTCGAGAAGGAGACACAACTTCAAGGGTCATTAGCATGTTATTTATTTGTCCCTTCAGCAGCCAATTCACTGCCGTATCACCAGTGCCCAGAATGGTGCCTGGTGCATAGTACATGCTCAGTGAATATTTATTGAATGAATGAATGAATGAATGAATGAAACTGTTTATTCCNAGACACAACTTCAAGGGTCATTAGCATGTTATTTATTTGTCCCTTCAGCAGCCAATTCACTGCCGTATCACCGGTGCCCAGAATGGTGTCTGGTGCATAGTACATGCTCAGTGAATATTTATTGAATGAATGAATGAATGAATGAATGAATGAAACTGTTTATTCCCTGGCAGTGACTGTACGTCGTTGCTTCAGTAGATCTTGAAGTGTAACTCCCCGAAGTTATTCCCTTTCTATCCAAGGTCTGGTGGGAGCCTTATTGTGGATCTCTTGGACTAAAAACAGACTTTAACAAAGGCTCCAGTTGCTTATTTCTTACAGAAAGCAATGTGTGGTGACAAGTAAGAAAGAGAAAGAAGTGGAAGCCAAAAAAATAGCTCATACTTTCAAAAAAAAGGAGACAAGATCTTCCAGAGAGAGGTGGCTGAAATTCAGGGGTGTGATGTTCTTTGGTTATTATTATACTGCTCTTAATTTAAGATTAAGCAGGAGCAGGGAAGAATCTTGAAAAAGGGAGAGATTTATTTAAATCAATTTTGTGCCAAGTGAAAGAGTGTCACCAGCTCACTTGAAAAATCCCACATCTACAGCATCTTGCATAATATGCTCCTCTTTATAAAAGGAGAGATATAGGCAATAGTTTTATTGGAAAGGGGGAGGGTTAGAATGACCTCAGTCTCAAATTCTAGGTGCTATCCATTTCCTCCCCATGGTGTGGTTAGATATGTGTGAGGGTGAATTTTGTTGGCAATGATATTGAGAGGGAGGGAATGAGAAAGGTAGGTACTGTAGTCGAAAGTGGTTTCCTCTATGTGTGTGTTTGTGTGTGTATGAGAAAGGAGAGAGAGAGTGTGTCAATAGTAGGAGGGAAAAGAATTGAAGCCCGGAAGGAAGTAAGAGAAATATAGCAAGTTGGCCTCCATTTTTATGTATGGGTAATAAGCCTGACCACATAGGGCATGGGATGGAGCAGTGGGATTTGGAATCAGACAGAACTTGGTTTGAACTCAAGACTCATTACTTTCTATCTGTGTAAACTCAAGCAAGTTATTTAATTTCTCTGAGCCTTGGCTTCCTCAGGTGTAAGATGATGATGATAATGGTGATATTGATGATGGTGATGGTGGTGGTGGTGATGGTGGTGGTGTTGGTGGTGATGGCGGTGATGATGGTGGTGCTGGTGGTGATGGTGGTGTGGTGGTGATGATGGTGGTGGTGATGATGGTGGTGATGATGGTGATGATGGTGGTAGTGATGGTGGTGGTGATGATGGTGGTGGTGATGGTGGTGGTGGTGGTAATGATGGTGGTAGTGATGGTGGTGATGGTGGTGGTAGTGATGGTGGTGGTGATGATTGATGGTGATGATAGTGATGACGATGATAGCAATAACATCCAAGTGTTCTGCAGTTCCTTTCAGGCTCCCGGACTTGGAAATACGTTTGTCAAATGGTGATTAAGTGATCACTGTATCTATAAGTTCCTAAAGGACTTAAAGATTCTGTGTGAAGAGAGAATTGAGAACTGTCATTTAATGTTCCTAGTGCTAATGAGAAGATGATTTTCATGGGACTCATGATATTCAAAAGAAGACAAGTGGATCATAATCAGCCTTGTAGGCTGGAGATTTCCAAGTGCCTCAGAGGGAAGCCAACCTTCTATTCTCTGTAGTAAGCCAACCCCACTAGCTCAGCTCAGTCATATCCCATTGTTTGGTGGAACTCCATGGCAAATATTTCTTAGTCCCTTGGATTATGTAGATGCAGAAACTTTCCTCTCAGGTGCGTCTGGGCATTGCTCCCAAAAATCTGCCTCGTGGTGTCTTCTCCTGGAAAAATCTGCTGTAATCTCTGTTCCAGGCACATAGTAGGCATGTACTAGATTTTTACAAGATACACGAATGAATAGATACTGTTGCGGTGGTTCTATTGGCTGAACTTCTTCCTGGGGATTCTTCACTGGCCTGGGCAAGAAATGAGAGCACAGCTAAGGCTCCGGCACCTAGTAGGTGCTCAGCAGCTAATGGTATCTCTTCCCCCAACTTCTGTGCCTTTGCTGCCATTCGGGCCTTTTCTAGATCAAAGATCATACACTCAACTTTCCCTTGGAGGGAAAGTTGCTCAGATACATCAGCAGCAGAGGCCAAAGCTCCTTTGCTGTCCTGACTATTGATTACAGTTCACCCAACAGCATCCCCTGCTCCAGCAATGAAGAGCCCCATTATGATTCCCTCCACACAGAAGGTGGGCCTATCGGATCTTCCTCTTTTCTACAGAAACTCCCGCTTCACCCAATTTCTGTTTCCTTTTCAGAGCTTGCTTCTGTCTTGGGTGGCAGGGGAGAGAATAACATTAACTTCTTCCCCACCCCCCCCAAAGACATTTGAAATTTCTTCCCTAACTGGTGCCTGAAATCGAATTGAACTGCACTACTTTAAGGAGTTAGATACTGTAGGCTGCATTCTTTCTCCCACTTTCCAGATGGGAAACCTGAGGCTCAGCAAAAAGAAATCACAGAGAAAAGTACCGTGGAGATGTGGAAGGAACAACCTTATTTCCTTCTGGTCCAGCTCTGCATAGATGCAAGAGAAGGTAATTTTGCCAGACCTCCGGCACCTTCTCGAATCACAGATGTCAGAGTCTGGAAGCTGGTTGTTTCAGCTGGGGGTGCGGTGCCACACCCTGGTTCCATGCCAACCGCAGATGCCATGCAGGCGCTCTGGGCCCCTAAAACTCACCTAAGC
Organism: Ailuropoda melanoleuca; assembly: GCF_002007445.2. NCBI lineage: Eukaryota > Metazoa > Chordata > Mammalia > Carnivora > Ursidae > Ailuropoda > Ailuropoda melanoleuca. The sequence goes on from NC_048226.1 coordinate 9,759,587, forward strand.
AGGGTTAGGTGTGAGTTTTCGGGGTCTTCCCATGACAGAAACATGCAAATGAATCCCTGTCCATGGGAAAATGCGCCCTCATTACTCCCAAGCGAGCAGGTTTTGTTTTAACGAATATTTCATGGGCATTTTCCTTTTTAGGTCCAGAGAAAATCCGAGTCAGTAAGGACTTTCTTGAACCACAGGGTTTAGTGTTTCCGAGCTGAAGGGACCTCAGAACGCAGGAATCTCAACTTCTTGGGATGCGTTCATTGCTCATGGTAGGGGTAGGAGGGGGAGTCCTCCTCCTGAGCCAAGTGTGGGGGTGGTGGAGCTGAGTCTAGAGAAGAAAATGACTTATCTAAGGTCCTGCAAGAGGGTCAGAGCCCAGTCAGGCTTGCAGCAACAGAAGTTCATCTGAGGTTAGGGACCCAGAGAGAACAGAACACTGGGGCCTGGGCTCCCTTCATGGTTATGCTTCGAAGTCCTCGGAAACAGCACAACTAGTTTGCAAAGGCAGGTGGGAGCCTGGTTAGAACCCTCCATGGTTGCCTCTGAAAAATCCCCTGGGGTTTCCCCTGCCAGCCTCCAAAGCTCAGGCTCAGTGAGGGCTGCTCTTTCTCTGCCTGCGGCCTCTGCTCTCTTGCCATGCCCAGAGTCTGACCGTGGCCTCGGATCTGATCTGGGGTGCAGCCGATGGCACAGAGGAAGGAGTGGAGCTCAGCGGGCACATGGGCTGTTCTGAGGGAGAGGAAATGGCCTTGTGGGGAGGACTGCTTCGGGCAGAGTGCTGGGCCCAGGGACGGGGCCGGAGAGCTCATGGCAAAGGCATCGGCTCCTGACCTTGGCCCCAGAGGGCTCAAGGGACTCAGTTCGTTCCTACCCCTATGATGAGTGAGGAACTTTCCACCCATGCTCACTTGAATGTCCATGGGTTAAATGCAGCCACTTGAATTTTTTTTTAATCAAAGCATAAAAATGAATCTTGAAGGAAAGGGAAGCTATTGGAAAGTAATGTAAAAGCAGTAACATAAAAGTTAAAGTGACAGAGGATGAACTCCAGGGGAATTGTCATAAGCAATATGGAAGCAGGGTGTGGTGCTGAGCCAAGTCCTCTTGTTCACCACAATGAATGACTTTTTTTCCCCTCCTTTGGGTGATGCTGGCCAATCTGCAGAAGCTGTGCCAGCCTCTTCCCCTCCCCCNAAGTTCCTAAAGGACTTAAAGATTCTGTGTGAAGAGAGAATTGAGAACTGTCATTTAATGTTCCTAGTGCTATTGAGAAGATGATTTTCATGGGACTCATGATATTCAAAAGAAGACAAGTGGATCATAATCAGCCTTATAGGCTGGAGATTTCCAAGTGCCTCAGAGGGAAGCCAACCTTCTATTCTCTGTAGTAAGCCAACCCCACTAGCTCAGCTCAGTCATATCCCATTGTTTGGTGGAACTCCATGGCAAATATTTCTTAGTCCCTTGGATTATGTAGATGCAGAAACTTTCCTCTCAGGTGCGTCTGGGCATTGCTCCCAAAAATCTGCCTCGTGGTGTCTTCTCCTGGAAAAATCTGCTGTAATCTCTGTTCCAGGCACATAGTAGGCATGTACTAGATTTTTACAAGATACACGAATGAATAGATACTGTTGCGGTGGTTCTATTGGCTGAACTTCTTCCTGGGGATTCTTCACTGGCCTGGGCAAGAAATGAGAGCACAGCTAAGGCTCCGGCACCTAGTAGGTGCTCAGCAGCTAATGGTATCTCTTCCCCCAACTTCTGTGCCTTTGCTGCCATTCGGGCCTTTTCTAGATCAAAGATCATACACTCAACTTTCCCTTGGAGGGAAAGTTGCTCAGATACATCAGCAGCAGAGGCCAAAGCTCCTTTGCTGTCCTGACTATTGATTACAGTTCACCCAACAGCATCCCCTGCTCCAGCAATGAAGAGCCCCATTATGATTCCCTCCACACAGAAGGTGGGCCTATCGGATCTTCCTCTTTTCTACAGAAACTCCCGCTTCACCCAATTTCTGTTTCCTTTTCAGAGCTTGCTTCTGTCTTGGGTGGCAGGGGAGAGAATAACATTAACTTCTTCCCCACCCCCCCCAAAGACATTTGAAATTTCTTCCCTAACTGGTGCCTGAAATCGAATTGAACTGCACTACTTTAAGGAGTTAGATACTGTAGGCTGCATTCTTTCTCCCACTTTCCAGATGGGAAACCTGAGGCTCAGCAAAAAGAAATCACAGAGAAAAGTACCGTGGAGATGTGGAAGGAACAACCTCATTTCCTTCTGTTCCAGCTCTGCATAGATGCAAGAGAAGGTAATTTTGCCAGACCTCCGGCACCTTCTCGAATCACGGATGTCAGAGTCTGGAAGCTGGTTGTTTCAGCTGGGGGTGCGGTGCTACGCCCTGGTTCCATGCCAACCGCAGATGCCATGCAGGCGCTCTGGGCCCCTAAAACTCACCTAAGCAGGGTTAGGTGTGAGTTTTCGGGGTCTTCCCATGACAGAAACATGCAAATGAATCCCTGTCCATGGGAAAATGCGCCCTCATTACTCCCAAGCGAGCAGGTTTTGTTTTAACGAATATTTCATGGGCATTTTCCTTTTTAGGTCCAGAGAAAATCCGAGTCAGTAAGGACTTTCTTGAACCACAGGGTTTAGTGTTTCCGAGCTGAAGGGACCTCAGAACACAGGAATCTCAACTTCTTGGGATGCGTTCATTGCTCATGGTAGGGGTAGGAGGGGGAGTCCTCCTCCTGAGCCAAGTGTGGGGGTGGTGGAGCTGAGTCTAGAGAAGAAAATGACTTATCTAAGGTCCTGCAAGAGGGTCAGAGCCCAGTCAGGCTTGCAGCAACAGAAGTTCATCTGAGGTTAGGGACCCAGAGAGAACAGAACACTGGGGCCTGGGCTCCCTTCATGGTTATGCTTCGAAGTCCTCGGAAACAGCACAACTAGTTTGCAAAGGCAGGTGGGAGCCTGGTTAGAACCCTCCATGGTTGCCTCTGAAAAATCCCCTGGGGTTTCCCCTGCCAGCCTCCAAAGCTCAGGCTCAGTGAGGGCTGCTCTTTCTCTGCCTGCGGCCTCTGCTCTCTTGCCATGCCCAGAGTCTGACCGTGGCCTCGGATCTGATCTGGGGTGCAGCCGATGGCACAGAGGAAGGAGTGGAGCTCAGCGGGCACATGGGCTGTTCTGAGGGAGAGGAAATGGCCTTGTGGGGAGGACTGCTTCGGGCAGAGTGCTGGGCCCAGGGACGGGGCCGGAGAGCTCATGGCAAAGGCATCGGCTCCTGACCTTGGCCCCAGAGGGCTCAAGGGACTCAGTTCGTTCCTACCCCTATGATGAGTGAGGAACTTTCCACCCATGCTCACTTGAATGTCCATGGGTTAAATGCAGCCACTTGAATTTTTTTTTAATCAAAGCATAAAAATGAATCTTGAAGGAAAGGGAAGCTATTGGAAAGTAATGTAAAAGCAGTAACATAAAAGTTAAAGTGACAGAGGATGAACTCCAGGGGAATTGTCATAAGCAATATGGAAGCAGGGTGTGGTGCTGAGCCAAGTCCTCTTGTTCACCACAATGAATGACTTTTTTTCCCCTCCTTTGGGTGATGCTGGCCAATCTGCAGAAGCTGTGCCAGCCTCTTCCCCTCCCCCCACAAGATTGGTGGCCTCCTATTTCCACAATGGCCCAGGCTGTGGGATTTTGGGGCACCACGCAGGGTTGTGGGAGGCCGGGTGAGTCCTATCCGGTTTCTCAGTGTCATCTGCGTCATTCCCAGGTCGCTGCCCTGTTGCTTTCAGCCCATTTCCTGTAGACAACGGGGGCTCCTTCGGGCTGACTGGATCTTCTGGTCAGCTCCTGGATTCCTGAGCTTCTTGGAGATGCTGGAAGGCAAAGAGCCCCAGAGCCAGTCTGCCTAGGTCCCCAGCCTGGCTCTGCTTCTTACGAATGTGAGACCTTGGGCAGGTCATTTAACAGCTCTGTGCCTCGGTTTCCCAATCAGTAAAATGGGGATGATGACAGTATTACCTACTCTGTAGAGTTATGGGGAAGAAAACATGAGTTAACTTGCACAAAGGGCTTAGAACAGTGCCTGCCTCCTAGGAAAGCGTTCCCTGGGGGCAGATAGTATAAATGCCGCGGCCTGGCCGAAGTCTGTTTATGGCAGCTGCCACTCCAGTCTGAGTCCGTCACCCCAGATTCCTTGGAGCATGCTCAGGGCTCTGCCCCTCTGCTCTCACCTTGGAGAGACAAGGGGCTGCTTTGGGCTTGCTTATAAATCTGTTTTATTCTCACTTTATAGGTAAAGAAATGGAAACAACAGAGAAGCATAATTTTACAGCAAACGATTTTGTACCAGGTGCTAGGAACACACATGCATTCGATGTGGTTTCTCCACGAGCTTCTTCTAGCCTTGTGATCGTGTGACAATAAGGATTATTATTATTATTATGCATCCATGATTTCAGTGCATTTTCACAATCTCTATGAAGTGGGGGCTTATTGTCTCCATTTTATGGAGGAATAAACTGAGGTTCAGAGAAGTTAAATAACTTACCCAGAGTTTAGCGACCCCTGAAGGGCAGAGTGGATTCAAATGTGGAGCTGTCTCATGCTCTGGAGCGTGTCCTCTGCTCTGTGCTCTGGTCCCTCCTCCCCCAGTCCTGAAGGCTTGTTAGGTGCAAGGCCACAGCCCACCAACCTGACTTGGCCTTCTCTATTTTTGATGCTACAACCCACTGTCTTGTAAAGGGAATTTGCAAATATCTGGCTAGTGCTCCATGGGCTTAAACCAGGCACTGGATTCAACCGGCTTCCCAGCCTCCGGAGCTGGTTTCCTACACTCACAAGTCCACCTGCCTTCCTGTAGGCTTGTTCTCGGGGTCAGTACTTACCTATAGGTGGAGATGTTTAACTTCAAAAAGTGTCAAACTGCAAGTGTCCTTGAGGGTTGATGGGCCCTAACTCAGTGCCCCGAGGCTCATAACTGAGCTGCTTTTATTACTTTAAGAACAGTGTCCTATCTTCTCTAAGGATGGGTTGTGAGAAATCTGCCTGGGTTCCTCTTCACAATCTGACTTCATTTGTTCTGGATGCTCAGGTTGGGTTTGGACCCACACCCAAACCATGCTCTTCGGCAGATGTCCACTTAGCCACTGCTACGTTCTACGCTTTGTCTCTTACACTTTTCTGTTACTGGAAGTTCTTGCTCTAGAACCTTTCCTCATCTGGAAGCGGAGTCTTTGAGCTTGGGCCCAGATGCATCAGGTGCTTATGGGAACGAACTCCAGGGCCTTGATACTCAAAGTGTGGGCCCTAAACCAGTGGCATCAGCAACACTTGGGAACTTACTGGAAATGTAGAATTTCAGGCCCCACCCCAGACCTGCTGAGTCAGAACCTGCATTTACTGAGATCCCCCAGGTGATTGCACAAGTCACACCATCTCCATATCGCTTTTTCCCTGCTTCAGAGCTCGCGTGGTTACCTTCTCTCGGCCCCACACCTCTGGCTCATCAGAGAAACAGGAACATGACTCAAATAGGACCTGAGCTTCCTCTGTTGGCCTGGTGCTGGTGCTTGAGCTCTGCCATCGGGGAGGTCATGAATTAGTAACTAGAGCACAGGGTGAGACGGTGGTAACCCAGAGGTACGCACCGAGTGAATGTTTGTGGGAGCACAAACACTAAGCAGTTGCTTTTGCTAGATGAGGAAAGAAGCCTGGGGACCAGGAAAGCTATTGGAGTAGGTGAAGGGGTACAGCCTCGTTGGGTGTGGAAGGATGGTATAGTTTTCCGAGTGGGTGGTGGGGAGGAAGAGGGGATTCCTGATAGCAAAGATAGTTTGCAGAGTAGAAAACAGACGTGCAAATGCTTGGTTGATTCAGAAACAATAAAAAGCAATAGACAGGTGTGGCCAGAGCATGGAGTGTGAAGTGGTTTGGGTCACGGGGTGGAAGACAGGGAGAGGGGGGTGGGGAGGAGAAGTTTGTTGGGAAGTGGTGTGGACACCCGCTGGAATCTCTCGGGGGTCTAAAGGTTNTTTCTCAGTGTCATCTGCGTCATTCCCAGGTCGCTGCCCTGTTGCTTTCAGCCCATTTCCTGTAGACAACGGAGGCTCCTTCGGGCTGACTGGGTCTTCTGGTCAGCTCCTGGATTCCTGAGCTTCTTGGAANTATCAGGTGTGTCAAGGTGGGAAAAGCTCAGGAACCACTGAGATACATAGAGGTGCTGATTGTCTTGGCTCCTTGAAATGGTCCTCTAAGTAATGAGATAACCGCCCACTGTTCTGAGCTGCGGCCACAAGGCTTGGCTGTGTATGAATTGGGTGGATCAGAAGTCCGATATGGCCTCGTTCACAGACATCCATCCAATTAGAGAAATAGCAGCCTTGGAAACTGTGATTGATGTCTTGGAAATGCTTTAAGGTGCAGAAAGACCCAGGAGAGTATGGACAGCATTTAAGAAATAAAAAAAGCCCTTAGAACAAATGGAGCAGAAAGTCCCGTTTCTTGTATTTGTNAAGAAAACATGAGTTAACTTGCACAAAGGGCTTAGAACAGTGCCTGCCTCCTAGGAAAGCGTTCCCTGGGGGAAGATAGTATAAATGCCGCGGCCTGGCTGAAGTCTGTTTATGGCAGCTGCCACTCCAGTCTGAGTCCGTCACCCCAGATTCCTTAGAGCATGCTCAGGGCTCTGCCCCTCTGCTCTCACCNTAAGAGCCCGAGCCACTATTTCTCAGGTAGTTGCCTGGATTACATGATTCCAACCCATAACTGTTCCAACAGTTACTAATTAGGAGTCCCCCCGCCCCCCTGCAACCTTTCCCCTTCTTGCCACCATTTTGAGTGTATTAGAACCACATTACTGATAATCCAGAAAATTGGGNAATCTGTTTTATTCTCACTTTATAGGTAAAGAAATGGAAACAACAGAGAAGCATAATTTTACAGCAAACGATTTTGTACCAGGTGCTAGGAACACACATGCATTCGATGTGGTTTCTCCACGAGCTTCTTCTAGCCTTGTGATCGTGTGACAATAAGGATTATTATTATTATTATGCATCCATGATTTCAGGNGAAAAGAAAAGGGAAACCCACCTATAATCCCATCATCTATGTAAGCATTTTGAGTTATTTTTCTCGCTCTCTCTTTTTTTTTAAAGAATTTATTTATTTATTTGACATGGGGAGGGGGTAGAACACACAGCAGGGGGAGCAGCAGAGGGAGAGGGAGAAGCAGGCTTTCCTGAGCAGGAAGCTGGATATGGGGCTCGGTCCCAAGACCCCGAGATCATGATCTGAGCTGAAGGCAGATGCTTAACTGACTGAGCCACCCAGGCGCCCCGAGTTATTTTCTTCATTTAGAGATAACTATGTTAAGTATGCAGTTTTTGGAACCCCTTNCTGTCTTGTAAAGGGAATTTGCAAATATCTGGCTAGTGCTCCATGGGCTTAAACCAGGCACTGGATTCAACCAGCTTCCCAGCCTCCGGAGCTGGTTTCCTACACTCACAAGTCCACCTGCCCTCCCTGTAGGCTTGTTCTCGGGGTCAGTACTTACCTATAGGTGGAGATGTTTAACTTCAAAAAGTGTCAAATTGCAAGTGTCCTTGAGGGTTGATGGGCCCTAACTCAGTGCCCGGAGGCTCATAACTGAGCTGCTTTTATTACTTTAAGACCAGTGTCCTATCTTCTCTAAGGATGGGTTGTGAGAAATCTGCCTGGGCTCCTCTTCATAATCTGACTTCATTTGTTCTGGATGCCCAGGTTGGGTTTGGACCCATCCCCAAACCATGCTCTTGGGCAGATGTCCATTTAGCCACTGCTACGTTCTACGCTTTGTCTCTTACACTTTTCTCTTACTGGAAGTTCTTGCTCTAGAACCTTTCCTCATCTGGAAGCGGAGTCTTTGAGCTTGGGCCCAGATGCATCAGGTGCTTATGGGAACGAACTCCGGGGCCTTGATACTCAAAGTGTGGGCCCTAAACCAGTGGCATCAGCAACACTTGGGAACTTACTGGAAATGTAGAATTTCAGGCCCCACCCCAGACCTGCTGAGTCAGAACCTGCATTTACTGAGATCCCCCAGGTGATTGCACAAGTCACACCATCTCCATATCGCTTTTTCCCTGCTTCAGAGCTCGCGTGGTTACCTTCTCTCGGCCCCACACCTCTGGCTCATCAGAGAAACAGGAACATGACTCAAATAGGACCTGAGCTTCCTCTGTTGGCCTGGTGCTGGTGCTTGAGCTCTGCCATCGGGGAGGTCATGAATTAGTAACTAGAGCACAGGGTGAGACGGTGGTAACCCAGAGGTACGCACCGAGTGAATGTTTGTGGGAGCACAAACACTAAGCAGTTGCTTTTGCTAGATGAGGAAAGAAGCCTGGGGACCAGGAAAGCTATTGGAGTAGGTGAAGGGGTACGGCCTCGTTGGGTGTGGAAGGATGGTATAGTTTTCCGAGTGGGTGGTGGGGAGGAAGAGGGGATTCCTGATAGCAAAGATAGTTTGCAGAGTAGAAAACAGACGTGCAAATGCTTGGTTGATTCAGAAACAATAAAAAGCAATAGACAGGTGTGGCCAGAGCATGGAGTGTGAAGTGGTTTGGGTCACGGGGTGGAAGACAGGGAGAGAGGGGTGGGGAGGAGAAGTTTGTTGGGAAGTGGTGTGGACACCCGCTGGAATCTCTCGGGGGTCTAAAGGTTATCAGGTGTGTCAAGGTGGGAAAAGCTCAGGAACCACTGAGATACATAGAGGTGCTGATTGTCTTGGCTCCTTGAAATGGTCCTCTAAGTAATGAGATAACCGCCCACTGTTCTGAGCTGCGGCCACAAGGCTTGGCTGTGTATGAATTGGGTGGATCAGAAGTCCGATATGGCCTCGTTCACAGACATCCATCCAATTAGAGAAATAGCAGCCTTGGAAACTGTGATTGATGTCTTGGAAATGCTTTAAGGTGCAGAAAGACCCAGGAGAGTATGGACAGCATTTAAGAAATAAAAAAAGCCCTTAGAACAAATGGAGCAGAAAGTCCCGTTTCTTGTATTTGTAAGAGCCCGAGCCACTATTTCTCAGGTAGTTGCCTGGATTACATGATTCCAACCCATAACTGTTCCAACAGTTACTAATTAGGAGTCCCCCCGCCCCCCCGCAACCTTTCCCCTTCTTGCCACCATTTTGAGTGTATTAGAACCACATTACTGATAATCCAGAAAATTGGGAAAAGAAAAGGGAAACCCACCTATAATCCCATCATCTATGTAAGCATTTTGAGTTATTTTTCTCGCTCTCTCTTTTTTTTTAAAGAATTTATTTATTTATTTGACATGGGGAGGGGGTAGAACACACAGCAGGGGGAGCAACAGAGGGAGAGGGAGAAGCAGGCTTTCCTGAGCAGGAAGCTGGATGTGGGGCTCGGTCCCAAGACCCCGAGATCATGATCTGAGCTGAAGGCAGATGCTTAACTGACTGAGCTACCCAGGCGCCCCGAGTTATTTTCTTTATTTAGAGATAACTATGTTAAGTATGCAGTTTTTGGAACCCCTGTGGCAGAGACTGGCAAGCTCTTCATCAAACAAATCTGGTTCCTTTGCTTCTGGTGCCGGCAAACTACATCTCCCAGCCTCCTTTGCAAGTGGGTGTGGCCATGTGACCCTTCCCTGGCCCTTGAAACCTCCCCATGTTCCTCCAGACCTGTTTTCTTTTCTTTTTTTTATTTTTTTTTTAANAGATAACTATGTTAAGTATGCAGTTTTTGGAACCCCTTTGGCAGAGACTGGCAAGCTCTTCATCAAACAAATCTGGTTCCTTTGCTTCTGGTGCCGGCAAACTACATCTCCCAGCCTCCTTTGCAAGTGGGTGTGGCCATGTGACCCTTCCCTGGCCCTTGAAACCTCCCCGTGTTCCTCCAGACCTGTTTTCTTTTATTTTTTTTTTTAATTTCTTTTTTATTTTTTATTTCTTTTATTATGTTAGTCACCGATACAGTACATCCCCGGTCCGATATAAAGTTCGTTGATGATTCATTAGTTGCGTATAACACCCAGGGCACCATGCAATACGTGCCCTCCTTACTACCACCGGTCTATCCCATTCCCCCAACCCCTCCCCTCTGAGGCCCTCAGTTTGTTTCTCANCTGCATTTACTGAGATCCCCCAGGTGATTGCACAAGTCACACCATCTCCATATCGCTTTTTCCCTGCTTCAGAGCTCGCGTGGTTACCTTCTCTCGGCCCCACACCTCTGGCTCATCAGAGAAACAGGAACATGACTCAAATAGGACCTGAGCTTCCTCTGTTGGCCTGGTGCTGGTGCTTGAGCTCTGCCATCGGGGAGGTCATGAATTAGTAACTAGAGCACAGGGTGAGAANATAGTCCATAGTCCAGACCCTTTTTCTATCCTGTTTGCTGCTGTCTCACGTGCAAGAAATAAACCCTGCCTGTATTGAAACGCAGACTGACATCACAGAGTTCATTTGTTACAGTGGTTAGCCTACCTTCACCAGTACAGAGCCTGAAATTGTAATTCCCCATTTTTCCCCCCCAGAAGCTTATGGGAACACATTATAAAAGATCAAGAATAGTGTTTCTTGACAATATGAACATGACAAAGTTGCCCCCTGGGCTGACCGTTGGGTTGCCTGTTTTCTAGGTGCTCCTTCAGGGCAGAGAAGGGTGGGGGGTTGAACATCAGTCTTTCCTCTGGTGAGTATTCCAGGAGCGTATACACTCTGAAAAGTCTAAAGCTCAGTATTTTCCCTTTCCTTCTCTCATTTCTGACTTGGGCAGAATGATGGGACTATCTTGTAGAATCCGTTTTTTAAAAGATTTTAGTTGTATAGAGCAGTTTCAGGTTCACAGCAGAAGGGAGTGGAAGTTGCAGAGGGTTTCCATAGGGGCCTGCCCCTACAGGTGGAGAGCCCCCACTGTTAGCAGCCTCCCCCCCACAGTGATGAACTGATGAACCCACATTCACACACCATCATTCCCTGCAGTCCATAGTGTACCTTAGGACGCTTGGTGTGGTACATTCTATGTCCCATGTAATTTATTTTTAAAAGATTTTATGTATGTGTTTGAGAGAGAGAGAACAAGAGAGAGCACGGGCAGGGAGAGGGGCAGAGGGAGATGCAGACTGTCCACTGAGCAGGGAGACGGATGAGGGTGGGTCCTGGGACTCTGAGATCATGACCTGAGCCAAAGGCAGACACTGAACTCACTGAGCCACCCAGGGGCCCCATATGTCCTGTATCATTTTTAAGCCAAAAGGCTTGCTCTGATACTTAAAGGTTGTGTAACTTTGGGCAAGCTGTTTAACTTCAGACCCTAGTTTTTTCATCTGTGAAGTGATCACACTATGATCTACTTTCTAGGGTTATTGAGGAGTTTATCAAGGGTTTAATGGTTGTTCCGTGGTGCTTAGCAGAATACACAGGTGCTTAGCACTCGGTAGTGCTTCCCCATTAGACTGGAAACTCCCTGAGAGCTGGGACCACGTCATCTTGTCTACCACCGTAGCTCCGGTGTCTAACACTGTCCCCGGCACACAGCTCAAACTTACTTACCAAGCTCAGAGCACCTTAAAGAAACCTGCGTATTTCATAGAGGAAGTGCTGTGACCCTGGATTACAGAACCGAGAAAGGTGTGAGAGGAATGTGGGGAAGGTGTAACACCTTGACCGTGGGGTGCTGGAGGGTTAATCTATCAGCTTACCAAAAGGGTTAGAGAACAAGAGTTTGCAAGAGAAGGTGGGGGTGCTTCCCATTTCTGGTGTGTGCATGCTTGGGATTGCTCTATATTTGGATGATGACTGTCTCGTTTGAGGGTTAATCCTCTTTGTCCGAATCATCCAGCCTGGGGATTAACTGCTTTAAACTCCAAGCCTCACCGGCCCTGACAATGGGAGCTTTATGTTGCCAAGACCCAGGGCTTCCAGGGGTCAATTTCTGTCAACCCAGCACACAAGGCTCCTTTGTGGTTATTTAATTCCAGCCCCTTAATGCTATGGAGGGAGAGACTGAGGCCCTGACAAGGGAAGTAACTTATTATTTCCTGTAGTGGATCTGTGTTCAGAACCCCCATTTCCAGCTTGGAGATCTCTCCTCGGCTCTGTGCTTGTCTCCAATGAAGGGTTCAGGAAAAGGAGCTTAGCTGAAAGAGTCCAACAGTGGAGCAGTGGGAGAGCCCCGGTGCTGATGTAAATTCCATATCGATCTGGAGAAGTCTCCAGTCTGTCGGTGAAAAGTCCAGCCTGCTTCCTTGCTCATAGGTGGGCTACTTAGAAACCTCTGTGGGGCTGAGTCCCCCAACCATTTTCTGATTTGGTGTGCTTGACTCAAGATTCCCATCCTGGGATGAAGGACATCTGCCCGGCCCACGCCCGAGGGCACCCTTGCTCTAAGTCACACATGGAATGTGAGGGAAGGGGGATTCTCAGAGAAAAACTGAGGATGGTCCCAAGAGGAGCCATGGTTGTTGGACAAGCAGTCCCCTGACCATCACACACCCTGGGCTGGCTTCTCTTGCTGACGTAAGGATTCCTAAGTATTAGCTTTGTTGGGGAGTGTCAAAGACTTTGAAAGTCTGGCTGTATTTCCATCTTTCCTTCTTTTTCAAAGGGGTCCCAGTTTTCATAACCATGCCCTTGCTTGCCCTAATCTTGCATTTTAAGAATTAAAATATGCATGATTCAAAGATGGATTCCCTCTCCCCATTAAATCCTTTTTACATTGATTTATTCAGTGTGCATTTCTTGACTGCCCACTGAGCCAGGCACTGGGGTTAGTGGTAGGCAAGGAAGACCTGAGCCTTGCCCTCTGAATTTCTAGCTTGTCTATAATTTGAAGACCCGTAGGCACCCTTGCTGCCCGTCAGGGGTAGGAAGTTTGGTTAAAGAAGGTGCATTGTTGAGTCATATCGATGACGAGTTGTTCTGCCGAACAATGTGACTCTACCTTCTATCTGTGCATCGGGAACCCTGGAAGGTGATGAGTAAAGAAATCCATCTGCCTGAGGCTGGGAGAGAGTGGGTGGCCTGCGTTTGTGCTGCTTCTCTTTGCAGGGTGAATGAGAAGCGGCACCCCGGGGCTGCTTTGTTGCTGGGTGGTGGTGTTTGAACACCGGACAGCATATCGCTTTGCTATTATCAGGTTATTTGTATAATCCCAGCAGCTGACAGTGGTGTAATCATTTTCAAAAGCAAAAGCCTGAAGATATTTGCTTAGAGAGAGAACAAAAATAGGCAGAGAAGGAGGTGTGTTCCACAGTCCCGTGCTGAACGTGGGATTGCTCTGTGCCTCACAAAGGCCAGATTGTTCCTTGGTTAGAATTCCCCGTGGGACTTCCCCTCCTCAAAGTTCAGGAAGGGGTCATGCATTCTGGAAGGGAAGCCTGTCTCATTCTCTTTGCACGCACTGACACAGCTAGAAAAACCGCCTTGGCCCCCAGGATCTGGTCCGACCCGTGCTGCTAGCTGACAGGGAGCTCACAAGCAGCCATTGTGGCTTTGAGCCCAAGGTCAGCAAGCAGAGTACAGACTCGGAAGCGCACAGAGCTACACTTTTCTCTCTTTCTGTTTTATGTCCCATGGTGGTTAGGCTCTGGGGTCAGATTGCTGCATTTGAAGCTCATCTCCTGTACTTATGACTTGTGCTTCACTGCTCTAGGCCTCCCTTCCCTTCCCTGCGAAACAAGGGCAATACTAACAGTGCTCTATTTCATGCAGTTGTTAAGAGAAATACGTTAAATGAGATAATACAGTGGTCAGCATAATGTTGGGTGTATAGCAGGTGTACGAGTCCGTTGTTACTGCATCATGATGATGCTGTGTAACAGACAGCCCCAGGTAGCTCAGGGACTCCCACAACAAGCATTATTTATCGCCCTCATGAGCTGGCTGGTCAGCTGGGCTGGCTTGCCTGCAGGCGTCAGGTCAGGTTCAATCCAGCTCAGGATGCTACTTGCATCCACTAGGGACATATTCTTCCCGTGGCAAATGATAAAAGGACACGAGGGATGCCAAACCATGTAAGCACATATAAAGCCTCTGTGCACGTCATGTTTGCTAACACTTCATTGGCCAAACTAAATCACATGTCCAGAAGCCCAACATCAAGGAGGTGGAAAAAATACTCCTCCTTTCACAGTGGAAAATACTACCGTGTTACATGGCTAAGAATGTGGCTTATGATTACATGGGGGAGAAGAATTGGGAATAATGATTTGATATACTACAGCAAGTTGGTTCTGGAACAGGATGCTGAATGGGACTTTTCTATCATCCCCGAATGGTCCCTCGGAGTGCAAGTCTGAAAATAAGAAGGTTTAGGCACTCTGCTTTTTTTTTTTTTTAAAGATTTTATTCATTCATTTGACAGAGATAGAGACAGCCAGCGAGAGAGGGAACACAAGCAGGGGGAGTGGGAGAGGAAGAAGCAGACTCCCAGCGGAGGAGCCCGATGTGGGGCTCGATCCCGGGACTCCGGGATCACGCCCTGAGCCGAAGGCAGACGCAGAAGGACTGAGCCACCCAGGCACCCCTAGGCACTCTGCTTTTTAAACTGAGCCACGGGAGTGCCTGGCTGGGTCAGCTGATGGCACATGTCACTCTTGATATCCGGCTTGTGAGCTTGAGTCCTGCATTGGGTGTAGAGATTAAATAAGTAAATAGATAAATCTTTAAAAAATATAAAGTGAGCCACAGATAACTGGGGTCCCTCATCACTTTCCAGGAGGTATCAAAACTGGCCTTGGAGCCCTCAACCCTAAGCCCAGGGTCTCTGTAAGTATAGAGATGGAAAAGGAAGGTAGAATCGTTGGAATCTTGGCCTATAGGAAGTTCTTGCTTGAAAGCAAAAGACTTTTAGTGGCCCCTGGGTGGCACAGTTGGTTAAGCATCTGACTCTTGGCTTCAGCCTAGGTCTTGATCTCAGGGTTGTGGGATCGAGCCTCGCATGAGGCTCTGTGCTCAATGTGGAGTCTGCTTGGGGTTCTCTCCCTCTCCCTTTCCCTCCACCCCTCCCACTCATGCTCTCTCTTTCTAAGATAAATAAATAAGTTTTTTTTAAAAAAGAAAGTGAAAGACTTTTCACTCCCAACAAAGTCAAGTGAAGAGAATTCGGGAGACTCCNCTCCCTCTCCCTTTCCCTCCACCCCTCCCACTCATGCTCTCTCTTTCTAAGATAAATAAATAAGTTTTTTTTTAAAAAAGAAAGTGAAAGACTTTTCACTCCCAACAAAGTCAAGTGAAGAGAATTCGGGAGACTCCCTTGTGAAGATGAGATTTTGCCAGGAGGGGAGATAAAGTACCCTGCTCCCTGGCTGAGTGTGTGCTGACCTGCGAGCAGACACATTCCAAGCCCTGGGGCTATTAACGAACTCTAGCAGGCTGTGCAGAAGGCTTCCTTTGAGGGCTTGATGTGTCGGTTGATGCCTACTTCTAGTCTGGAAATTTTGGCAAGCAAAAGGCTTCATGGAGTAGCCTATTCTAGCAGGGAAAGATGAATGGTAGCGTAGTGCCAAGGGAAGAAAGAGCATTTTTCCAGTACATTCATTAAGGACTCAGGAAGGTGCAGAAGTCTCCATGGGAGGGGGCATAAAGCTGGGGGGAGGAGCTGAAGCCTCAGGGCTGTCCCAGTAGTACCTGAATCATGATGCTGAATCCTGCACCAGTGGAAAATCTATCTGAAGAAGTGGCCAGATGAAAGGACAATGGGTGGCTTCAAGGTGGGACCTGGCTGCCCCTCTCTGAGAGGCTTCTCAGTGCTGGTAGGGACCGGGGTGAGGCTGAACACTTTGCCCCAAGAAAACTGCATACACAGGAGCCACCAGCACCAGAGGGGACAGTGCAAACCAGAGTAATGCCAGGGAGGGACATCTCCCTATCACCACCACCATCATCATCATCACCATTTCTGCTGCTTTTCTGCTTCACTTCCATTCTAGTTTGAAGGAACAAAATTAGTTTACTTCCTTTCTCCACTTCTGGCTCCTCTTTATAGCTCCTTCATCTCTGTTTGGAGCCTTACAAATTTTATGCACTGGCTAATGAGCTCTCTCTGCACGGAGGCAGGGTCTGGGGGTGTGGGCATGCAGGCTGATCCGCTTGGGGTTCCTAGCTTGTACTCCTAATCTCCAGCTTCTGTCTGGCCAGCCGCAGACGGAATTCTCTGCAGGAGGCTCTGCCAAGTTGCTCCACTTTTGAGAATAAGGGAGGGTTCAAAATACATAAACAAAATCCTAGTAGGGAACCTATCTTTGCAAGGAGCAAAGGGCTGGCATTTCTGGGGGAACATGCTTTTCCCAACGGTAAGAGCGATCCTTTGAAAGATAAATCTTGCCCTCCTTTGATCATCTTTTAGCATTCAGGGAGAGATTAGTGGCTAATATGGATGAGCAAAGGTAAGCTGTGTTGAAGGTTCCCTGTCATTTGCGGTGCAAGTACAAAGCCTTGGCTAGCCCTTCATTTGTTCTCACGCTTAGGTTTGGGCTTCCTGATGACCTGCCTGAATTGAGCAAGTGACAAATCCCATTTCTGGCTCTGGATGTTGTAAACTAATGTAATATATGAAGTGTGACTTGTTTCAAGCCTTGTGTTTGCAAGGAAATTTGAGATTACCCAAATCTATTGGTGAAATTATTGTCTATTCAGTGGTGACATCCAGGTAGTCCTTATTTCCTTATATTTAACTTTTTTTTTCCCTGATCAGAGAAGTGGTACTTGCTATTGAATAAGATTTGGAAAATAGTAAGACTTATACACNTTGTCTATTCAGTGGTGACATCCAGGTAGTCCTTATTTCCTTATATTTAACTTTTTTTTTTCCCTGATCAGAGAAGTGGTACTTGCTATTGAATAAGATTTGGAAAATAGTAAGACTTATACACTGTAAAGCTCTTTATTTGTGCTTCCAGTCAGCTAGCTGCAAAGTTTGTTCTAATTTACCCTACAATGGGCAATGTATGAGTCATTTCATCCTTGCTTGAAGGACTATCTTTAAGAGAAAAAGCAAACATTGTCAATTTGTTAATTGAAAAAATATGTTATTTTACTTTTCATTTATTTGATTGCTAATGTGAATCAGCACCTTTACTAAGTGACTAGTCTTATTTCCTTTTCAGAGCCCCGTCTTTCCATGCCCTATGCCATTTCAGACTGGGTGTTGGTGTTTTCTGTATTTATCAGTAAGAGCTCTGTGTATATTGAGGGCATTAAATCAGTGACATAGTAAGTCTGTAAACTGTAAATGTTTCCCCAGTCTATTTGCCTTTAACTTTGTATTTATGTGGTCTTCTGGCCATGTAGAAATCTAGTTTTATATGCTCATATTACCAGTATTTTCAGTTAAGATCTCTTTCATTTCATGCTTAGGAAATCGTTTCTTACCCTAAAATCAGGAAAGTATTCATCTGTAAATCTTAACTATTTTTATTATTTTGATCTTGTATGTGATGTATTATTAATCATTTGGACCTTATTATGACTTATGGTGTGAGGTAGGGATCTATCTTTATTTTAGTCCACTTACCTGTTGTTAATCAGTTCTTTCATGGTACTTAATGAATACTCCTCCTTGCCCCAGTGAACTGAAAATCACCTTATATTTTGTTTCATTTGATCTCCCTGCTTCTTGTGCCCAAACTAATGTAATTATTCTAGCTTTATGTTTTGCTTTAATGCTTAGAAGTACAAGTCCCTCTTCATTCTTTTAAAATGTTTCTTGGCTATTTTCACCCATTTATTCTTCCAGATGACTTGCTGAATCATGTGGCCAAGTTAAAAAAAAATCCTGTTGGAATTTGGATAGAAATCCAATTTAATTTCATTACAAATTACATTTATATTTATGTAGTTACATTACAAACTAATTTGGTAAGAATTGGCCATACAGAACATGGTAAGTTTCTTTATTTACTCTGTGTTTATTTTCAGTCTCCTTAGAAAGCTTTGCCTTTTAAAGCCATGATAATAAAATAATAGAAACTAATCCTTTTGAGAATTTAATATGTGTGAGGCTTTGGGTTCTTTAAATTCAGTATCTCATTTAAGCCTCCCAACCTACCCAAGATGATTCAGATAGCAAATGGCAGAGCCATGATACCCACTCAGAGCTTTCTGATTCTGAAACCTGAGCTGTTAACCTCTACAATAGAATCCTTTCCTTAAGATTTCTGCAAATTGAAGTGGCAGAGAACTAGTCTATGAACATACTAATTTTTGTTTTGTCCCCTTGGGAAAGTTTTCATCTAGTGCTATGGTTTTCAATCTGACTGTACATCAGAATCAGCTGAGGAGTTTATTTAAAAAAAAAATCAATTTCCTAACTGTCCCGAGACAGTGAGGAAAGCCCGAAACTATAGGGACGGGGTGGGACTTTGACTTTTTAAAATAAAATGACCCCGATGTGCAGCCAAACGTTGTTACCCCGTGATAAAGTACATCTTCAATTATTAGTTTGGTTCCTACCGTTTTTGTTTACCTGCTGACATCACCCATAATTCTTGGGTAGAGTTTTGTTTCTTTGTCTTTCATGCCTATTATATTTTCTCAAAATTTGTACCTTTTTATATTTTTTCTCTTCTTTCTGAAGATGGACTCCACATCCAGGCAAACCAAACAGGGCACCCCTTAGCTGGAAGGGGAGAGGGAGGAATTGGTGTGGAAATAGTAGCAAATGAGATCAGAACATCCCTCTCTTGAATGAGGTGGGTCCTCATCCTAATCAGTTCCTCTTTGCTACTCCCTTGCCTTCCACACCCACCTCAAGAAAGGGTCTATTTATATCAATAATATATTTTTTAAAGATTTATTTATTTTAGAGAGACAGAGAGAGGGAGAGAGTGAGAGAGCATGAGCAGGAGGGGAAGAGCGAGAGGGGGAGAGAATCTCAAGCAAACTCCACACTGAATGCAGAGCCTGACGTGGGGCTCCATCTCAGCCTCCTTAGGTCATGACCTGAGCTGAAACTAAGAGCCTCCTTAGATCATGACCTGAGCTGAAACTAAGAGTCAGATGCTTAACTGACTGTGCCACTCAGGTGCCCCTTTATCAAAAATATTTTTATTGCAATCTTCCCCTTGACTCCAGGAGTCTTACTACAAAGACCGTACTCCCAATATGCGCTAAACAGACCCCTTTGGTAAACTTCCACTACATCAAGCCCTATGAGCCTATCATCTCGTTGACATGTGTCCCATTAGGCCAGGGACGCTGAGGATGTAGGTAAGATGTGCACAGAGCCTGATCAGAGTGGGTGTTTATCATCTGTGCCCTCCCACCCCTCTACCAAGACGTTGGTGGCAATGCTTACAAATGGGGTCTGCAGACATCCTCCCTGGGGACTCAGTCAGGAAAGCAGGGGTGCCCGGGGTTGGTTTTTCTGTCTGAATCATGTTTAGTCACTAAGCTTTCTCCTGCTGGGTTGACTCTTCCCCACCCTTACGCATTGTGAGCCATTTGGACACCAGTCCCCTGCTTGTTCTCTGCCAGCACACTTGCTGCAGAGCTGGCACTCCCCAGTTCTGGCTCCTTCTCCAGCTTTTCTGCTGCTTCTAGCTGCTTGTTTCCTCTCTCTGTGATTTAACAAAACTGGATGTCCCAGTTGAGATATTTTACATCTGGGGCTCATCTTCCCCAACCTTTCATCTGTTTTCAGTCTTCCACTTTCTAAGACATCTATTTAAATAAGAACTTGAGGAAGAGACGGTGTGGGTAGGCCATAACACCACTGAGTCTGCATTTGCTTCTCTAGGAATAACCTCAAAAGTCAAGATCCCTGCAGTCAACACGCATGGGCCCCTGTGTCCATTGTGCTATTTGTGGGACAGAAATGGTGGTGGAGGGGATTTGCATTTGTTGAATGCCAGTTACTTGCCTACCATTTTCTGAAAAGTAGACCTCATTTACTCTGCGCAGCAAATTCCTGCAAGGAAGGAAGTTTACTTTCCGCCTTATAAGGAAGCTAAGTCACACACCCCAAGTCTCGTGGTTGGTGCATGGTAGAGTGCTGTGTAGATAAGCCATCAGCAGGGGGGACAAACCTGAGCTCTGAACACACTTGGTCTGAGTCCCCTGCATGACTCTAAGTTCCCCCTTTACCTGTAAGTCACTTGGGACTGCATGGAGAACTGTGGCCCCAAGACGTGCCCTGCAGAGGTGCATAGGGAAAGTGGGGGTGCATTGTGTTGCCCCAAATGTCTCTCCATCATGAGGTGTTTAGCTCTGCCAGTTCAGAGCGGATGCTTCATATCCCCCAGGAAACGATTCACCCGTGGAGCCTTGTGCCCGTCATTCAGGGGAGATCATCTTGGGGTAACACCAGGGTGGGCAAACTGTTTTGTTTCGCTGGCACTGGTTCACTCTTCTTTTCTCACCACATTCATTAAATTATCAAAATGTTATTAAGATTTAAATGAAATCTCCCCGCCTCATCTCTCCATCTGTTCTCCCTATTTATTCCCTCAGGGACGTCACGAATCTGTCATTTGTGATTTTGCAGCTTCTCGTATCCGCAGTGCCAGTGGTGTACCCTCTGCAGGCTATGAGGCACAACTCTCTAAGCAGGACTCTGGGGGGGCCCATGAAGCTCACAGCACCTCCTTCCTCAGGGACTGAGAACCGTGTCATGGGGGCCAAGCCCGGCCGCCAGGTGCAGGTGGGAGCACATGCACCCTTCCTGTACAAAACAGAGATTTTCAGGCCCGCAGAGAGATCAGGGGCTTCTGTTAAGTCATCCCCCAACTTTCTGCTGTCCAGAGATGTGGAAGTATTTGTTCTCGAAAGGGGAGCGGGTTGGTGGGCTTGGGGCTGCCGTGACCAAAGACCCCAGACCGGGCAGCTTGGACAGCAGACATTTACTTTCTCACATGGCTCTGGAGGCTGGAGATCCCACACCAAGGTGCCTGCAGGTTGGTGTCCTCTGAAACTTCTCTCCTTGGCTTGCAGATGCCACCCCGATGATGCGTCTTCACATGGTGTCCCTCTGCAGGGGTACTTGCTGGGGGCTCTGTGTGTGTCTCGTCTTTTCTTCTTATGAGAACACCAGTCAGACTGGGTCGGGGACCACCCTTGGGGCCTCATGGTAACTCAACACCTCTTTAAGGCCCTATCTTTTTTGAAGATTTTATTTATTTATTTGAGAGAGAGAGAGCACAGGCAGGGGAGCTGTGGGAGCTGCAGAGGGAGAGGGAGGGAAGAACAGACTCCTTGCTGAGCAGGGAGTCCGATGTGGAACTCGATCCCAGGACCCTGAGATCATGACCTGAGCNGATGTAAAGTTTGATGCTTCATTAGTTGCGTATAACACCCAGTGCACCATGCAATACGTGAGAACATCCCTCTCTTGAATGAGGTGGGTCCTCATCCTAATCAGGGAATGAGTTCCTCTTTGCTACTCCCTTGCCTTCCACACCCACCTCAAGAAAGGGTCTATTTATATCAATAATATATTTTTTAAAGATTTATTTATTTTAGAGAGACAGAGAGAGGGAGAGAGTGAGAGAGCAT
The DNA here is from genome assembly GCF_002007445.2 of Ailuropoda melanoleuca. NCBI lineage: Eukaryota > Metazoa > Chordata > Mammalia > Carnivora > Ursidae > Ailuropoda > Ailuropoda melanoleuca. Next base: position 9,781,077 of record NC_048226.1, read on the forward strand.
GAGCAGGAGGGGAAGAGCGAGAGGGGGAGAGAATCTCAAGCAAACTCCACACTGAATGCAGAGCCTGACGTGGGGCTCCATCTCAGCCTCCTTAGATCATGACCTGAGCTGAAACTAAGAGTCAGATGCTTAACTGACTGTGCCACTCAGGTGCCCCTTTATCAAACATATTTTTATTGCAATCTTCCCCTTGACTCCAGGAGTCTTACTACAAAGACCGTACTCCCAATATGCGCTAAACAGACCCCTTTGGTAAACTTCCACTACATCAAGCCCTATGAGCCTATCATCTCGTCGACACGTGTCCCATTAGGCCAGGGACGCTGAGGATGTAGGTAAGATGTGCACAGAGCCTGATCAGAGTGGGTGTTTATCATCTGTGCCCTCCCACCCCTCTACCAAGACGTTGGTGGCAATGCTTACAAATGGGGTCTGCAGACATCCTCCCTGGGGACTCAGTCAGGAAAGCAGGGGTGCCCGGGGTTGGTTTTTCTGTCTGAATCGTGTTTAGTCACTAAGCTTTCTCCTGCTGGGTTGACTCTTCCCCACCCTTACGCATTGTGAGCCATTTGGACACCAGTCCCCTGCTTGTTCTCTGCCAGCACACTTGCTGCAGAGCTGGCACTCCCCAGTTCTGGCTCCTTCTCCAGCTTTTCTGCTGCTTCTAGCTGCTTGTTTCCTCTCTCTGTGATTTAACAAAACTGGATGTCCCAGTTGAGATATTTTACATCTGGGGCTCATCTTCCCCAACCTTTCATCTGTTTTCAGTCTTCCACTTTCTAAGACATCTATTTAAATAAGAACTTGAGGAAGAGACGGTGTGGGTAGGCCATAACACCACTGAGTCTGCATTTGCTTCTCTAGGAATAACCTCAAAAGTCAAGATCCCTGCAGTCAACACGCATGGGCCCCTGTGTCCATTGTGCTATTTGTGGGACAGAAATGGTGGTGGAGGGGATTTGCATTTGTTGAATGCCAGTTACTTGCCTACCATTTTCTGAAAAGTAGACCTCATTTACTCTGCGCAGCAAATTCCTGCAAGGAAGGAAGTTTACTTTCCGCCTTATAAGGAAGCTAAGTCACACACCCCAAGTCTCGTGGTTGGTGCATGGTAGAGTGCTGTGTAGATAAGCCATCAGCAGGGGGGACAAACCTGAGCTCTGAACACACTTGGTCTGAGTCCCCTGCATGACTCTAAGTTCCCCCTTTACCTGTAAGTCACTTGGGACTGCATGGAGAACTGTGGCCCCAAGACGTGCCCTGCAGAGGTGCATAGGGAAAGTGGGGGTGCATTGTGTTGCCCCAAATGTCTCTCCATCATGAGGTGTTTAGCTCTGCCAGTTCAGAGCGGATGCTTCATATCCCCCAGGAAACGATTCACCCGTGGAGCCTTGTGCCCGTCATTCAGGGGAGATCATCTTGGGGTAACACCAGGGTGGGCAAACTGTTTTGTTTCGCTGGCACTGGTTCACTCTTCTTTTCTCACCACATTCATTAAATTATCAAAATGTTATTAAGATTTAAATGAAATCTCCCCGCCTCATCTCTCCATCTGTTCTCCCTATTTATTCCCTCAGGGACGTCACGAATCTGTCATTTGTGATTTTGCAGCTTCTCGTATCCGCAGTGCCAGTGGTGTACCCTCTGCAGGCTATGAGGCACAACTCTCTAAGCAGGACTCTGGGGGGGCCCATGAAGCTCACAGCACCTCCTTCCTCAGGGACTGAGAACCGTGTCATGGGGGCCAAGCCCGGCCGCCAGGTGCAGGTGGGAGCACATGCACCCTTCCTGTACAAAACAGAGATTTTCAGGCCCGCAGAGAGATCAGGGGCTTCTGTTAAGTCATCCCCCAACTTTCTGCTGTCCAGAGATGTGGAAGTATTTGTTCTCGAAAGGGGAGCGGGTTGGTGGGCTTGGGGCTGCCGTGACCAAAGACCCCAGACCGGGCAGCTTGGACAGCAGACATTTACTTTCTCACATGGCTCTGGAGGCTGGAGATCCCACACCAAGGTGCCTGCAGGTTGGTGTCCTCTGAAACTTCTCTCCTTGGCTTGCAGATGCCACCCCGATGATGCGTCTTCACATGGTGTCCCTCTGCAGGGGTACTTGCTGGGGGCTCTGTGTGTGTCTCGTCTTTTCTTCTTATGAGAACACCAGTCAGACTGGGTCGGGGACCACCCTTGGGGCCTCATGGTAACTCAACACCTCTTTAAGGCCCTATCTTTTTTGAAGATTTTATTTATTTATTTGAGAGAGAGAGAGCACAGGCAGGGGAGCTGTGGGAGCTGCAGAGGGAGAGGGAGGGAAGAACAGACTCCTTGCTGAGCAGGGAGTCCGATGTGGAACTCGATCCCAGGACCCTGAGATCATGACCTGAGCCAAAGTCAGACGCTTAACCGACTTTAAGCCACCCAGGCTCCCTAAGGCCCTATCTTGACATGGAGTCACATTCTGGGGTACTGGGGCTTGGGACTTCAGCATATGCATTTGGAGGGGACAGTTGAGCCCCTCACTGCGAGTGAATGAGTATGGATGTAGACACCTGACTTTCTGCTCTATGCCAGGCACTGAACTCACAGCTTCCCCTCGTTTTCCTCATTTATTGAAAAGGATCCTGCAGCTCACCTGACAGAGATCCCAGCTGGCCTTGTATAATGACCACTGTGACATCCGTACGAGGCATGAGGCTCCCCTTGAGAATCTGGAAGTTTAGGACCTGGGCATGAAAAGCAGAGCGGAAAAAGGGCCCCCAGCGCCTCTGTACTTGACACAGCTGCCTTGAATACAGTAATAATGATAATAACAGATATTTGTTGAATGCTTCCTGTGTTCTAAGTGCTTTAAATGTATTACCTATTGGGGCGCCTGGGTGGCACAGCGGTTGAGCGTCTGCCTTCGGCTCAGGGCGTGATCCCGGCGTTATGGGATCGAGCCCCACATCGGGCTCCTCCGCTATGAGCCTGCTTCTTCCTCTCCCACTCCCCCTGCTTGTGTTCCCTCTCTCACTGGCTGTCTCTATCTCTGTCAAGTAAATAAATAAAATCTTTAATAAATAAATAAATAAATAAATAAACGTATTACCTATTTAATTGTCACAATACTAAAGAAAGCACATCCGACACTTTGAAGAGGTGTTGGTCAGCCAAGTATGTGGAGAAAGAGGAGCTTCTCAGAAGGTGGTGTTGACAGGTGCCTTGCAAATACTGCCCAAGATAGAGGGCACTGCAGCCGAGAGACTCAGGTAGGAGGGTTCCCTTGGCAAGGCTGCTGCCACGGTGGGCACGAGGGCAACAGGCTCTGAGCTGGAGACCGGAGCAGGGTGACTCAGCTGCCTCTGCTCCGATCCTGTGTTCTTCCGCGTCTTTCCGGATAGCCTTCCCGTGCTGGTCTGCCTAATGGGAGAGGGGAGGCTAGCAAGCTGAGGTTCCCGTCTTATGGGTAGATCTCTCGTTGCAGATAAGTACTGTGCCATTCTGGTTGCTATCTCAGTCTGGAATGCTTGGGTAATTCCGAGGGACCCGTGTTGTAGTGTTGATGCAACCTGATTTAGGGTGGGAACCAGATGTTGGGCTGGGATCGTTGTTTTCCATGGCTGCTCTAGCAAAGGACCACACACTTAGTGGCTTAAGATGACACACATTTATGGTCTTGTAGTTCTGGAGATTGGCGGTTGAAATAGGTCTCACTGGGCTAACATGAAGGGGTTGGCAGGGCTGCATTCTTTCAGAGGCTCTGGGGGAGAATCTGTTCCCTTGTCTTTCCCAGTTTCTTGAGGCCAAGTGCATTCCCAGGCTTGTGGCCTCTTTCTCCATGTTCAAAACCAGCAGCTTAGCATTTTCAAATTTCTCTCTGACTCTGATATCCCTGCCTTCTTCTGTTAGTTACAAGGATCCTTGGGATCCCATAGTGGGTCCACTCAGATAACCCAGGATAGTCTTTCCATCTCAAGATCCTTAATCCCATTTGTAAGTCCTTTTTGCCACATAAAATAACATCTGCATGGGGGCGCCTGGGTGGCTCAGTTGTTAAGCGTCTGCCTTTGGCTCAGGGTGTGATGCCAGCATTCTGGGATTGA
>NC_048226.1:9788769-9803573 GCF_002007445.2 Ailuropoda melanoleuca
CCACATCGGGCTCCTCCGCTATGAGCCTGCTTCTTCCTCTCCCACTCCCCCTGCTTGTGTTCCCTCTCTCACTGGCTGTCTCTATCTCTGTCAAGTAAATAAATAAAATCTTTAATAAATAAATAAATAAATAAATAAACGTATTACCTATTTAATTGTCACAATACTAAAGAAAGCACATCCGACACTTTGAAGAGGTGTTGGTCAGCCAAGTATGTGGAGAAAGAGGAGCTTCTCAGAAGGTGGTGTTGACAGGTGCCTTGCAAATACTGCCCAAGATAGAGGGCACTGCAGCCGAGAGACTCAGGTAGGAGGGTTCCCTTGGCAAGGCTGCTGCCACGGTGGGCACGAGGGCAACAGGCTCTGAGCTGGAGACCGGAGCAGGGTGACTCAGCTGCCTCTGCTCCGATCCTGTGTTCTTCCGCGTCTTTCCGGATAGCCTTCCCGTGCTGGTCTGCCTAATGGGAGAGGGGAGGCTAGCAAGCTGAGGTTCCCGTCTTATGGGTAGATCTCTCGTTGCAGATAAGTACTGTGCCATTCTGGTTGCTATCTCAGTCTGGAATGCTTGGGTAATTCCGAGGGACCCGTGTTGTAGTGTTGATGCAACCTGATTTAGGGTGGGAACCAGATGTTGGGCTGGGATCGTTGTTTTCCATGGCTGCTCTAGCAAAGGACCACACACTTAGTGGCTTAAGATGACACACATTTATGGTCTTGTAGTTCTGGAGATTGGCGGTTGAAATAGGTCTCACTGGGCTAACATGAAGGGGTTGGCAGGGCTGCATTCTTTCAGAGGCTCTGGGGGAGAATCTGTTCCCTTGTCTTTCCCAGTTTCTTGAGGCCAAGTGCATTCCCAGGCTTGTGGCCTCTTTCTCCATGTTCAAAACCAGCAGCTTAGCATTTTCAAATTTCTCTCTGACTCTGATATCCCTGCCTTCTTCTGTTAGTTACAAGGATCCTTGGGATCCCATAGTGGGTCCACTCAGATAACCCAGGATAGTCTTTCCATCTCAAGATCCTTAATCCCATTTGTAAGTCCTTTTTGCCACATAAAATAACATCTGCATGGGGGCGCCTGGGTGGCTCAGTTGTTAAGCATCTGCCTTTGGCTCAGGGTGTGATGCCANTTTCCGGATAGCCTTCCCGTGCTGGTCTGCCTAATGGGAGAGGGGAGGCTAGCAAGCTGAGGTTCCCGTCTTATGGGTAGATCTCTCGTTGCAGATAAGTACTGTGCCATTCTGGTTGCTATCTCAGTCTGGAATGCTTGGGTAATTCCGAGGGACCCGTGTTGTAGTGTTGATGCAACCTGATTTAGGGTGGGAACCAGATGTCAGGCTGGGATCGTTGTTTTCCATGGCTGCTCTAGCAAAGGACCACACGCTTAGTGGCTTAAGATGACACACATTTATGTTCTTGTAGTTCTGGAGATTGGCGGTTGAAATAGGTCTCACTGGGCTAACATGAAGGGGTTGGCAGGGCTGCATTCTTTCAGAGGCTCTGGGGGAGAATCTGTTCCCTTGTCTTTCCCAGTTTCTTGAGGCCAAGTGCATTCCCAGGCTTGTGGCCTCTTTCTCCATGTTCAAAACCAGCAGCTTAGCATTTTCAAATTTCTCTCTGACTCTGATATCCCTGCCTTCTTCTGTTAGTTACAAGGATCCTTGGGATCCCATAGTGGGTCCACTCAGATAACCCAGGATAGTCTTTCCATCTCAAGATCCTTAATCCCATTTGTAAGTCCTTTTTGCCACATAAAATAACATCTGCATGGGGGCGCCTGGGTGGCTCAGTTGTTAAGCATCTGCCTTTGGCTCAGGGTGTGATGCCANTGGGATCGAGCCCCACATCAGGCTCCTCCACTATGAGCCTGCTTCTTCCTCTCCCACTCCCCCTGCTTGTGTTCCCTCTCTCGCTGGCTGTCTCTATCTCTGTCGAATAAATAAATAAAATCTTTAAAAAAAATAACATCTGCATGGGTTCTAGGGATTAGGCCATGGAGAGCTTTGGGGAGGCCATTACTGTGCCTACCACCATTATCCTTACTGAGGTAATGCATACCCCCTTGGGAAAACTCTTGGATGATGATTAGTTGGTCACCTTAGTTCCCCTGCACACTGTCATCTTTGAAACTGTTCTCCCTTCCTGATGAGGTATGGAGGAGGGTGTTGCTATTCCACATGAACATTGAGGAAACTGAGGTTCATGGAAGCGGTGTAGTTTCGTGGGATTGGAACTATTCTGGCGAGGAGTGCTATCCTTTTCATTACACCATGCTTCCTTTCCAATCCATAGGGACACTGAGATTTATTTCTGTGGGGACAACTAAGTGGAGAACGATGAGAAGGGATACAGTTTCCCCACCAGGTGGTGGGAATGTGGAAATAAGGCACGAGGCATGCAGGTGTAGATCTTCCCACAGTGTGCCGGAGATTGCTCTGTCACCTTCAAGAGACGACATTTNTTGGTACAGCCACTCTGGAAAACAGTGTGGAGGTCCCTTAAAAAGTTAAAAATTGAACTACCCTATGACCCAGCCATTGCACTACTGGGTGTTTACCCCAAAGATACAGACGTAGTAAAGAGAAGGGCCATATGCACCCCAATGTTCATAGCTGCATTGTCCACAATAGCCAAATCATGGAAGGAGCCGAGATGCCCTTCAACAGATGACTGGATTAAGAAGCTGTGGTCCATATATACAATGGAATATTACTCAGCTATCAGAAAGAACGAATTCTCAACATTTGCTGCAACATGGACGGCACTGGAGGAGATAATGCTAAGTGAAATAAGTCAAGCAGAGAAAGACAATTATCATATGATTTCTCTCATCTATGGAACATAAGAACTAGGATGATCGGTAGGGGAAGAAAGGGATAAAGAAAAGGGGGGTAATCAGAAGGGGGAATGAAACATGAGAGACTATGGACTATGAGAAACAAACTGAAGACTTCAGAGGGGAGGGGGTGGGGGAATGGGATAGACTGGTGATGGGTAGTAAGGAGGGCACGTATTGCATGGTGCACTGGGTGTTATACGCAACTAANGAAGCATCAAACTTTACATCGGAATCTGGGGATGTACTGTATGGTGATTAACATAATATAAAAAAAAAAGAGAGATGACATTTCTCAGTGGCTGGTGCCACTCTGCATTTGGCTTTCTCATGAAACCGAATCAACAAATCAGGTTATGAATCACCTCGAAAAGGAAGCAGGAAAATCTATTTCATTAAATCCATCCATCCATCCATCAGTTCATTCATTCATCCATCCATTCATAAATTCCTTCCTTCCTTCCTTCCATCCATCCATCCATCCATCCATCCATCCCCCACAGAGGGCCTTTCCTGTGGTGAGTGCTGTGGGGAATATGGAGACATCTAAGATATGGCTTTTGTTCTAAAGAAGTTTACAGTTGAACAGTTCAGCCTGGTCCTCTGTCCTGTAAGCCACACAGCACGGGTGGGAATTGCAAGACTTGGACCCAAATCCTAGCTCCATCCATCCCTAGTGTGTGATGCTGGGCCAGTTGCTTAACCTCTGTGAGCTTGCCTCATTTTTTCCTTCTGTACGATGGGATAATGACTGTAGCTACTTTGTGGGGGGTCCGTGTGAGGACTGAATGAATGTCAAGCATTCGGCACTGAGCTGGGCTCATGCAGATGCTCTTGAGACGTTCTCTACCCTTCCTTCCACTCGGTGCTTAGCTTTACCTTCAGAGAAAAGAGGAAAGTGTGGATGAGCGTGGTGGGGAGTGCGGGAGCTGGATTTAAGCATTCTGGGATATAATAAACTAATGAATGGGCAGAGGCCAGCCTGGAAACAGATCCTTTGTGGGGCCGTTCTCGAATGAGCTCATTATGCCGTGCCCCCAGTTTGAGGCTGCTGGGAAGGCATTCTGTTCTCCAAACCCACACTCAAAGCACTGTCCAGCTACCTTTTCTTGCATCCTCTAGCAGAAAGGCTCGGTAGGGGCTTAGAAAGTGGATTGTCCACACCTGTCCTGATTTTAGGAAAGAAAAGCTCTTTCTGTGGACCAAATAACCTTTTGGGTGAGAAAGAAAATAAATACTCCAGAGGCAAAAAGACATGGAATGGGTCCAGGGACAGCCCAGAGGGGGGTTGGGGTGCATAGGGAACTGAGGTGTCCGTGAGGAGGTGAGGTGGGTGGAGGGGAGGGAGGAGCTGAGTGTTCTGCCGGGCTCTGGCACGATGCCTGTATGGGTGGAGTTCAAGTTTTAACCGCCATATATTGGGGGTGTAGAAATAGCCCCCTGGGGTTCACCAGGATTTTTGTGTTAGCTCTACCAAGCTAAGCAGATTCAGGAGTAGTTCTTTGAGCTTTTCTTTCCCTTTTCTCATTATGAGCCTTACCGTGGCATGTGTTTTGTGGACTCTAAGGAGACTTGGGAAGAGGTTATGAGTAATGACATTTGGGGCTCCGCACAGAAGAACACCCCCCAGGCATTTTTGCGGAGGAAAGGGAAGGAGTTCACCTGTGAGCACTCTTTTCTTTCTCAGGTTCATCCCAAGGGTCAAACCAAACTTGAGATGGTGCAGGAACTGCAGCTCCACCCTCCGGGGACACATCCCATGTCCCGTGTGGTGTCTCACAGAGGTTGTCAGTCCCTCTGGGGAGCTGCGTTCACCCCTCCCACGGCCAGCCTGCCTCAGAGGCTGTTCTAGGAAGTGGGATGGGAGAACGGGAGGAGGTGTCAGAACGCAAAAGCTGTTCTGTTCTTTCCTTGAAAATGAACTTTGCAGCTCATAAGCAGTTATTTTTCTGCATGTATCAGAACAAGCGAGTGGACCAGATAGCGACTTAGGGTCCAGAATCCCCCAATCCCCCACCACCTGGTTGAATATGAGATCCCTGTGTTGTCATGCGCAAGTCTCTAGACGGGTAAAATCATCCTAGTGGTGATGGATATGGGAGATCCGTGGAGTGGGCCACGTCACAAATATTAAACATGTCCTGGGTTAGATACACAACACATATAGAAATGAGTCTGCTGGGGGGAGCTGCCCTCAAAATCCTTAGAGTCTCATTGGCAAAATAAATATGCAACTGACTGTCACATCAAGTAGGAGAGAATGAAGGCTGTAGCAAAGGGATAAGCAAAGTGCTGGGTGTGATAAAGGAGGAGAAGTCAGTTGCCCGGGATTGACTCAGGGGAGGCACTGTGGCATCGTGGCTGAGCCCAGCAAGAAGGCACAGCCAGCAAAGGTGTCGTATGCTTGGGAAAAGCCCGGAGCTGGAACGTCGTCTGGGTGCACAGATATGGCTGCAAAGGTGGCTGGAACCCAGGTGGAAGGTAACACGTGGGCATCCAGCACGATGAGCCTTATGCAGATGACAGCTGCCCAAGGGGCCCTTAAGGACTGTGCCGGGAATTTGCTAGGCAGTAGGGAGCCCTGGCCTCTTTGGAGGGGATTTTTTTTTCTTTTTCAGTCTGATCTGGTCTGTGGTTGGAGGCAGTAGGACTTTGTGGGTTTGGGTCTTTTCCCTGGTTAGACTCTGAGCCCTGCTGCTTACGAATTGTGTGCCCACGAGTATGATTTTCCTCCGTCTCTGCTGCATCTTCTGCAAAATGGAGGCAGGAATAATACCCATGGAGGGGGCTTAAGAGGGTTCAGTGTGCCAAACTCTTAGAGCACGTTGCTCAGTGACCGCTTCTTGGCGTGGCTCAGCAGGGGGAGCGCATGTTAATAGGAGATAACTCTCCTCGGTGGGGAGTGGACAGCTCAGGGAAGATGGGTGCTGCCATCTTGGGGCCACATGGGCAGTTATAGTGCATGCAGGCTGGGGGTGCCCCTGCCTACACCCAGACAGTGAGAGGGAAGGGAAAAGAGACGCTGGTGATGACTCACGACCTTGAGATTGGATGGCTGGGACTTGGCGGGTGTGGGAAATGGGGCTGAGGTTCCCAGGTCTGGGCGGCTGGGAGGGAGGGTGAAGGAGTGTCTGATTCCACGCAGGGCCCTTCGGGGGCTGGGGGACATCTGTGTGCGCAGGTGCATGAGCTAATTGCAAATTCACAGGCGAGGCCAAAGCCGAGTTATGTGGTGGCGTGGTATTCATGGCAGCAATCTTCTGGGGAGACAGGATAGAGTCAGAAGAGAGATGTGTGGTGCATAGAACCCTCAAAAACATTTTCGCTTAAGCTGGAGATGGAGAATGAGGAACAGAGTGAGAGAGAGAAGAAGCATTCAGGGAGGAAGGAGGAGAGCTAGGAGAGAGCAGGTGCATGGAATCCCAACGCAAGAGAGGGCTGACCAAGGAGGGGGCCCAGGAGGAGGGGGACCTCGAAGAGGTGCTGCTTGGTCATCAGGGCCTCCGGGTGAGCCTGGAGGACGTGCAGCCAGCGCATGGGTGAGAACAAGACCAGGAGTGAAGACAGGAGTGTGGGGGGCAGGACACAGGCCAGTGAATCCAGACATTCCTCAACGTGCTTGGTGGTGGAAGTGATGCAGGCTGGCTGGGCCCGAGAACCCGGGGAGGGTCCCACAGGATCAGCCAAGAGGGTCCTTTGCTTCATGCAGGATAGAAATCAAATGTGAGCTGGAGAAAGCGCAAACAGAATTTATTAAATAGCTCGAGTGACAGAGAATAGCAGATGAAGTGTCTGGGAGACTCATGAAGGAGGGAAGAATGACTCTCGTTGTTGCTTGGGGTAGGGGTTTATGTTAGCAAAGGGTCTAGGGTACGCTTTGCTCCAGGAATCCAGGGTAAGGTCCAATTAAGCTCAAGGGTCAGGTGAACAAGAGGTGTTATTGCGTAAGTTACTAAAAGTCCGGGTGTGGATGCCCGTGTCAGCTGCGAGCTATTCAAAGCTAACGTCCTAGAACATGTTTGGGATCTGGCTCTCCTCAGGTGTTATCAGGGGTTTGGGGCCTAGGACAAAACTCAGAGAATGACTCATTTTCTTGCTTCCCCTTGAGTTGGGAACCTCAAGCTTCTTTGGCTCTTTAAGTCATGGGTCCTAACAGAAACACAGCAGACGCGGAGCCTTTCCAAAGTGGAGCCCTTTCAGCTTCCCTGTTTCAAAAGGGAAGGACAGGATGCAGATTGGAGTGGTGGGAAAAGGAGCTGAGAGGAATGTTTTTAGATGGTGTGATATTTGAGCGTCTTTACGGGGTGAAAAAGGGAGAGTGTGAAGAGACGGAGCTTAGCGATGCAGAGGGAGGAGGTGGGGGCTGGAGCCAAGTCCAGGAACAAATGGGGAGCGGGGGATCGTGGGGCTGAGCCCAGGGGGGAGGTGAGCTTTAGAAATGGGAGGTGGTGCCGAGGAGGAGGCATGGCGAGGGGGAGAATGGGATGGACGGAGGCAGGAGGCACTGTGAGGGAAGGCAACAGTGTTCACCGACCTGGAGAAGCGTTCTGGAAGGAAGAGTGGTGGTTTAGGCTTAGGGAGTGGGGTGGGATTCTTGAGAAACGTTTGGAACAGCCCCCGAGGGAATAAAGACGAGGTACTTCGTAGGGGCTCTCCAGCCGCTGACAAGCAGGACACCGGCTCAGGTGATCTGAGCATCTGTCTTAGAGGTCGAGCAGATGAGTACGTGTGTGTGTACATATAGGTGTATTATGTGTGTGTATATGTGTACGTGCAGTTTTTTTTTTAAGATTTATTTATTTATTTATTTGACAGAAAGAGAGAGACAGCCAGCGAGAGAGGGAACACAAGCAGGGGAGTGGGAGAGGAAGAAGCAGGCTCCCAGTGGAGAAGCCTGATGCGGGGATGGATCCCAGAACTCCGGGATCACGCCCTGAGCCGAAGGCAGACGCCTAACGACTGTGCCACCCAGGGGCCCCGTGCATTTTGTTTTTTATTTTGTAGTTGTTGGTTTTCTTTTATGCTGAGTGTTTGGCAGCGTGAGCAATGGGAACAAGAGAGAATGGGTTTCTGCTGGACACTGTGCCCATCTGTGGTCCCTCCGGGAACCAGCAGCATTTCACATGCAGTCAGTGCATAATGAGGACCGGGACACTAACGACCGCTGGGATCCATTATGTGCCACTGCCTGGGAGACCTCTCCCATCACCCCCATTGGCTCAGTTAACACTATAAAAACCCTGTGAGGGGGGCACCTGGGTGGCTCAGTCGGTTGAGCATCTGACTCTCGGTTTCCGCTCAGATCATGCTCTCAGGGTCATGGGATTGAGCCCCGCGTGGGGCTCCACGCTCAGCATGGAGTCTGCTTGAGAATCTCTCTCTCTCTGCCCCTTCTCCTGCTCGTGCACACACACACACACACACATACACACACACACACACACACACTCTCGGTTTCCGCTCAGATCATGCTCTCAGGGTCATGGGATTGAGCCCCGCGTGGGGCTCCACGCTCAGCATGGAGTCTGCTTGAGAATCTCTCTCTCTCTGCCCCTTCTCCTGCTCGTGCACACACACACACACACACACACACACACACACTCTCTCTCTCTCTCTCTCTCTCTCAAATAAATAAATCTTAAAAAAAACACCCAAGCCCTGTGCAGAAGGCTATGCTTTTATTCGCATTTTGCAGATGGAGAAACTGAGGGCCAGAAAAGCTAAGGGACTTGAATAGGGTCATGTACGGACTGAGTGGTGAAGGCAGAAATGGACATCTGCGACCACGTAAGAAGGAGGCATTTTCTCTGATGTCCTGTGCACACAGTGCAGACTTTGTTTTAGAGCTAACTAGACGGGAAGGGCAGCCTTTGCTGTTGGGCCAGATGCCCCCATCAGCACAGGGCTTTGACTGTAGAAGAGAAATGAACCCCATTGAACCGCCGCCCTCCCATTGCACTGCTCTCAGGCAATACGTGTGGGAACTTTTCCTTCCCTTTCTCTCTCTCTTTTTTTCTTTTTTGGAGACTGTCTGCTCGAATGCACAGGAATTGACAAATTCTAATGATAGTCTATTTTGGAGGGAGTGTTAAATTATTCAAACATAGGCACAAATAGAATTTCTCCAGCAGCCTCGATTTCCTGCTTGAACCTGCATATGTCAGTTAGTGGAGCCTGGGAGGGTCCGCAGACGACGGGGGCGGGGGGGCGGTGGTGTGGCGGGGGCAGGCAGCAGGGCTTGCGTCCACTGTCCAGGAGCCTACAGCCCCATACCCACCCTGTTTCCAGTCCCAGGCTGCGGGATCCCTGGGCAGGGCTGGCACTGTGGTGACCAGACCCTGGCTGGAGCTTCTTTGGGTGCGTGTAGGGGTGACTCCCAGGTATGCCATCCACCAGATGCTGGAACAGTGGCAGCTTGCTTTTGTGCTGACCACAAAATGCGGTTTTGCTTTTCTCTGAGCTCCCAAAGGTCCACATCCATGCATTAGGGTTTTGTGCAGGATCTTTCCAAAAGCGAGATGGGCTGTGATACAGGAACGTGGGAATCCTCTCATAACTCTCCACTTTTCTTGCCACTGCTCAGCCTCCCCTCGTCTAGGAACTTCTTTGCCCCCTCTGATGACGGTGTTGCTGCACAAGGCTATTCAAGGTTGCTCTGATCCCAGCCCTCCTTATGGAAATAGGATGATTACTTATTATCCAAACCAGGACACTTACCAGCGTGAAAAGGGGGTGCTCTTTCATAGTGGCTCCAGGACGCCACGTGGGCACCATCAGGCAACTGTCCAGAGTAATTTGGCATGATGGCCACTTCAAATGAACTGTATGCTTAACTTCAAGGGAATGCAGTTTTCTCATCTGTTAAACTGAAGCCTTCTTTTCATGATCACGTAGGAGTAATACAGCTAATACGCCAGACACAATTCCTAGCAAATAAGTATTCAATATATATTTGCTCTTTTTTCTTTGTAGTTTAAAAAACACAGAGACTTGGGGTACCTGGGTGACTCATTTGGTTAAGCATCCGATTTTCGGTTTTGGCTCAGGTCATCATCTCAGGGTTGTGAGATCGAGCCCAGGGTAGGGAGGGCTCTGTGCTCAGCACAGAGTATGCTTGAGATTCTCTCTCTCTCCCTCTTCCTTTGCCCCTCTCCTTGCTTGCACACATGTGCTCTCTCTCTCTCAAATAAATAAATAAAATCTATATTAAAAAAGAACACAGACTCAATTTAAAAAAAAAAGCAGTGGCCACAAAAACCATCCACACCAAGATCATAGATGATGTGTAGATTTCTGGCAGGTGGGATTGAACGCCACCTGCTTTCAGCCCCTCCCCCACACCGGGCACTCTTGCTGACCCAGATGGTGTGTTGCTCTTTCCGTCAGCCCTTTCATCTTCTCCCCAGATGTCTCTGGTCTCTATATAGTGGTGTTTCTCAACTTTTTTTCTTTTCATTATTAGCCCCCAGAATGCTTTTTAGACATTTCCCCCCATGATTGCCAATGCTTCCCTTCCCGCCATGAAATTTTAATACCATAGATAACACCATGTATCTGTATACGTATTGTGGCCCTTTGAGGAGACACCAACCATTGTGATACCTAAGGTTGACCTCACCTCACAGAACCAATTTTTGCCCCCTTCAAGAAGTGATTTTCACACCCTTGGGGCTGAGGGCACCTCCTTTGAGAATTCCTTGCATAGAGCATGGTCAACGTCTGTCTTCCCACTCCACGTTAGATCCTGACGTGTGTGGGGTGGGGTGTTCCTGGGTCGGAGCCCACATGGTGGGGAGGGTGAAGAGCCATGAAAACCAGGAGGAATTGCTTCTGTTGAGCAAATGCCTCAGGGCACTTTATCACTAACCCTCACAGCAACCCTGCAAGACAATTTTATTTTCATGGATGAGGAAGCTCAAGCTCAGAGAGGAAAAGTCACCCACAGCTGAAGTGACAAGTGACAGAAAGAGAATTTAAGACTGTCTGTCAGATAGAATCATTGAAACCATTAGGCCCCACTGCCTCTTCCTGAAGGCCAGGGAGAAGGTGATGGTAGAAGGAAACCAGCCTTAGCTGAGCTCCTACTATGTGCCTGGGGCTCTCTTAGCTGCTTATCTCTGTGAAGTGGGTGTCCCAGTTTAGAGATGAAAAATGGGTTCACGGTGATTAGTTTGTTAAAGCTCCCATGGCCAGCGTTCATGAAGGCTGGATCATAACCCGCGTCTGCTTGCTCCTAGCACCCCTCTCTCTGTTAGGAGAGAGGAAGTACTCTGAGCCTCTACCTTGCGGCAGGGTGAGAGAAACCCCATAGCTGTAGCTTCCTCCCATGGCCAGTATTTTATGCGTTTCAACTCCCCTTCCCTAACACGCATACTCAATTTGGGGGGGGGGTGCAGATAGGAAGAGAGATAGGCACTATCCTGTTTGGAAAACTTTGTAAGTATCACTACCGTCTACACACTATGAGCATCTGGGAACCCCAGGTTAAATCACTGGTCCCTGATATGGCAGAGAGTGACCTGTGCTCTTGGGAGATAATAGAGCAGGATGGCATTCGGGCAGTCATAGGCGGATAGTGTTTGGCTTAGGTATGAACGCCAGATCTGGAGGGAGAGAGCGACCCTACCTGTGCAGGGTGCTAGGAGGTTCAATGCAGGGTGAATGCATCTGAGAACTCCAAAACATAAGGACTCACTTCCTGGGGGGCTCCTCTCTAGGCCCCTTTGGAATGTCTTTGGGGAGAGAACCTTGATTTACACGTGCTGTCCCCAGCCAGTGGAAGAGATTGTGGGAGGGCCCAGTCCCCTTGAGTGCTTTGCCCCAGGCAGAGAACCATGCGGTGGAATAAGGGATCTTGGGGACAGCATCCCCAAGCCCCTTATGTCTTTCATTTCATCATCGGCCTGATTCGCTGAGCCCCGACCTGAGAGCCAGGCAGAACCCACCCAGGCTTCCATACCCTGGAGCAAGAGCTCAGGCTCAGTTAGGCAGGCTGCTTTTTTAGTCATCATGTCTGTGTCTCCAGGAGCGGGAATGGCTGCCTCCTTCCCCAGGGAAGGCGGGGGCGGTGACAGCCGGGGTTGGCTGGCTCTCCTGCTGTGCTGAGAGGCATCTGGAGGCTGGCTCCCGGGGATCCAGAGCAGGCGGTGATAAGACACAGGGCGGCAGCTTTGGCCGGAGAAGCAAGATGAATGGGAGGGGGCTGCTCATTCCTGCCCCTGGACACGGGCTATTTCACCTGACTAGTGTTACAGCAGATTACCAAAGAAATACCTGGTCCTAAATGAAAAATCAGATCCTGCACAGAAGACAGTCTGCAGGCATATCAAAAGGGCCTGTGTCTGATTTGCAGGGAATGGAAATCCCAACTCATAAACCAGCTGTTGGGATGACTTGGGGAAATCAGGCCACTGGCAAGCCTCCGTTCTCCAGCTATAAGATGAGAGAGGGGTGGGGCAGATAACCTCCACACACCATTTATCCCCCCTCCCCGGTTCTATACATTTTTTAAATGGCTTTATTGAAAACTTGAATATGCCATTGGGACACCCCTCCAGACTCTGATTATTAGTCACCCCAACTAATGAGTGTTTAAGCCATGCTCATATCAGAATCCAGCAACTGAAGACGAGAGTGGATCACAGACTTTACTTAAAGCTATGACTTGTTTCTAACTTATTATTAGGTTTACTATGGATAAAGAGGCAGTAAATAACTAGTGAGTTGCTATATGGCAGGCATGAGATGGTATACACATTACATGTGCATTTATCTTGACACGCAGAAATCTTACTTCTAAGATTTAATTACAAAAGTACAGCAATGGAAATACAAAAGATGTATACCCAATGTTATTAATTGTAGCTAAGAACACCAGTTGACCTAAGCACATTGAATAGGCTAAAACCCATATGTTCATAGTGGTACTCAGAATAAAACATCTTGTTGGGCACTTTGGAGGATGCTGGGGACCCAACTTGTTATTTTGAAAACTGGTAGATAAGGGGAAAGAATCAGATGTCTACTTTGCTTTTCCTTTACAAACTGTATCTCAGGACAAGCAAAGAATAGATGTGGGGGAAGTTTCTCTTTATATAAGCATTCCAACTAATAATCGAAGAAATAATTTTATAATTAGGGTTTTGGAATCCTGAGTCTTGGGGTCTAGGCAATGATCACAGGTGTCTATTAGCATCACGGGAAGAAAGACAGCGAGATTTTATGTGCCCCCAATAGAAGTACCATAGCACTGCCTTTGAAGTAGCCTTGGCACCCTCCCTCTCCCCCCAGAGCTAACCTGGATATGAGTAAGAACAGCTATCCAATAGAAGTTTCAGTGATGATAGAAAAATTCTGTCTGCACAGTCCAACATAGTAGCTACTAGTCATACGTGAGTATTGAGAACTTGAAATAAGACTAGTGTGACTAATTAATTTAAATTTAAATAGCTATTTGTAGCTAAGCACTGCTACATTAGGCAGCCTGGCTCTAGACTTACCTATGAACTATGGGAGACACAGGGGACAGAAGAACATGTCAAATGACACCATAGAAATGCAAGCAGCAGAACACACTCTATATAAAACTTTATAGGACAAACTATCTGGTCTCATCGACAGATTAGATAAGAGATTGTGGGGGGAATATATAAATTGCTAAAGACAAGTGATATGAACCAATTATAAGGCATGGGGTTTGTCTGAGTCATTTGAACAAATACTCTAGAAAGATTATGAGATGATATTACAAAGTTAGTATTGTTTTAGGTGTTCTAATGCTGTACTGATTACTTTTAAAAGGAGTCCTATTTTTTTTTTAAAGGAGTCCTATTTTTAAAGAGACACTGCTGATATATTTATGGATGAAATCATGTGATATCTGGAGCTTAATTTAAAATAATCTGGTGTGTGTGAAAGGGAAAACTGCATGAGGTGTTGATGAAACAAGATTGGCGTGATTGGTAATTGCTGAAGTTGGTTGGTGGGTATATAGGAGTTCGTCATATCCTTCTCTTTAGTTTGGAAGGTATTTGAAAATTTTCACAATAAAATGTAAAAAACAAAAAGAAGTAAGGGAAACTTCCAAGGATCGTCTCTCCAGCGCCAAATAACTTCAGCCATACAGCAACGAGAAGCTTACCCTTGAGCTGAAATCAGAGCTGGAAGCCAAGGGCAGAGGATGTATGAAGGGTACCCCAAGGGGAAGGCAGGTTCCCCTGAGGACAGACACCACTCTCAGCACTGCAATAAGGAGAGTAAGTCTAGGGCCGGGGCAGCATTGCGGGACAGGGACTGAGACTTCTCCAGCAAGCTGCAACC
The DNA here is from genome assembly GCF_002007445.2 of Ailuropoda melanoleuca. Lineage (NCBI taxonomy): Eukaryota > Metazoa > Chordata > Mammalia > Carnivora > Ursidae > Ailuropoda > Ailuropoda melanoleuca. The sequence continues at coordinate 9,802,922 of NC_048226.1, forward strand.
CCAGCTAAAGTGATCCCAGATCTATAGCATCTATTTGCGAAAGCAAATTCTCTTTGTAGGACGGCAGCCTCCGTTTTGGCATGTGGGATTCCCGTAGATTACGATCAAGCAAATATGAACAAAAATTAGGGTGCATATAGCAACTGTCATCTAAACTGGGGCACTTTTGAAGATGAGAGGATGTGTCAAAACAACTAACAAGTATAAAATACTGCAAAAGACATAAACCCGGATTGTCTTGGAGAAACCGAGGCACGTGGCTCTCTGGCACACAGGAGGGAGGAGGACAAAGTCTCTTCTGTTCCTGGAGTTTGGTGGCAGTGAGAACCTTCATCTCACCCCAGATCATTTGGAAGTTGAGCTCATGCTCTGAATCCGGGGTTCTCACTCAGTGTGTGGTCCCGGGACCAGTAGCATCAGCATCACCTGGGAACTTGTTAGAAATGCAAATTCTTGGGCCCTACCCTAGACGTAATAAATGAGGTGGTGGGGCCCAGCCAGCTGTTTTGGAACAACTCCACGTGATTCCGATGCACCAAGTTTGTAAACCACTGGTGTGGGTGAACATTTTAAAACTGATGTTCATCAGCTATTAGGAAACATTTCCATGAACATCACCATGCCAATGATATTTTTCTTTTTTTTTTTTTTT
>NC_048226.1:9803680-9824980 GCF_002007445.2 Ailuropoda melanoleuca
GGGAGAGGAAGAAGCAGGCTCATAGCGGAGGAGCCTGATGTGGGTCGATCCCAGAACGCCGGGATCACGCCCTGAGCCAAAGGCAGACGCTTAACCGCTGTGCCACCCAGGCGCCCCCAATGATATTCTTCTTAAAAGTAATAGCAGATAGGAAAGAAGTTAACATTTCCCCAATAATGAATATTTTAATGGCACTAGGTAATTCTATAAATAATGTGTAATAAAAGTCGCATGGCAATTATCCATTAAGAAGGATTTAAAACTAATAAAACTGCCTTTTAGCATTTTATGTAAATATTTTGTATCCCAAAGGCATGGTGATTGTCCCAGAGAAAGACAAAATATGACGTTCTCAAAGGAAGCTATCATTAGATATATGCCTCTCCTGTGCACCATTTCATGGATCCTTCCTCCAAGGAGTTAGGTTCTCAAAAGCTTCTGGGTGGAACTATCTTTAATTAGCACTAGCTCATTGAGGCCTGGTTTCCCTTAACCTGGGATCTGGGCAGCAACAGTTCCTGTCTCTTCTCTTTGATCTAGTCCCACAAAAATTGGAGAATGTGGCTGATGTTCAATTTTTCTTTCCCCACTGGGCTTCCGGAGCTAACCAGACTGGGTTTGGGGCGTGTACCAGGTATTTTTGCTGCTTAAACCACCCTCTTCTGCTAAGGGCATGCTTGTGCTTGTCCTGAACAAGGTTTTGGCATGCCTTGGTGGCTGTTTATCACTTCTGTATTAAGCATAATAGGAAGGGCCCCTCATTAATTACAGTCTTGCTGGGAGGTAATAAACAGATGGAGAAAGAGAAGTCTCCCTGCTTTCTGATGGCCACAGGCACCAAACAGAAACCCATAGAGCCTCAGATGAACATATGTTAATGCTACGATTCCCCACACTTCCCCCAACTTCTCTTAAAATAGAGCAGTTATTGTGATGGAAGCTAGAAGCACTAAGAGAGTCAGGGTGGTAAGGATTGTACGCAGAGGCCTAGAATCACACTGTTTCTTAAACCCCACTTCTGGAACTGGCCATATTATTTGGGGACCTCTTAAAATATACAGTCTCTTTTGCACCCCTTCTCAAAAGAATTTCCATTAGCAGGTCTGCTAATTTGAGACCTGAGAAAACTCCACTCTTGGAAGGTTTCTTAGCGGATTCTGACGTATGGCTTGAGTTGGAACTGCCGGTGTGGAGTCAGAGCTCTTCTGGCAAGGGCTGGAAGTTTTCCCAGGTCCTTTGCTGGTGTCATCTTTGGTCTTTCACAGAGTAGGGACACACTCTTCTCCGGGAAGGCTTGCCATTTTCAGGAACATCTCCGCAGTTTGCTACTCCAACCTAGTCCCAATCCAGGGAAGGGTGAGTCCATCAGGGTGGCCTGGTCAGGAGCACAGACAGGCCCCAGCACAGACACAGTAACCCAGGCTCTGCTACCCACCACTGGGCGAATTAGCACATTGCTGTGAGCCTACCTTTGCTTATCTGAACAATGGTAAGAATACTATTTACTTGGAGGCCTCTTAGGGGGATTAAGTGAGAGAATATAAGTAAAATACTTAGCCAACAGCCTGGCGCCTCTTGGATACTCAATAAATCGTGTTTTTTGTTTTTTGTTTGTTTGTTTTTTGTTTTCCCCTTGAGGGTTCAAGCCCACAGAGTTGCCACATAGTGTTTTGTTTGTTTGTTTTCCTGGCCCGAGCTCAGATTTTGGTAACACTTTTCTGCTAAGGGAGATGATAGAAAGTTTCATTCTGAGAGTGAATGCTGTACCTCCAAGAGCATGGGTTTAAAGGACTGACACTTCCTGCTGGACATTGGCAGTAAAGAACATCGGGTCCCCCAATGTCGGTGCAAGCTCCCGCGGGCTCCTGAGCAGCCGGTGAAGTAACATCAAGGGAGCAGAGGTACCAGAGAGCAGGTGGCTTTTGCGGGAATCTTAACCCAGCCCAGATGTTAGCAAGAAGCGCTCTGACTCTAGAGCCAGGTACGGTTGGCTTATACTGCGGAAAAGCCCCCAAATTTCTTGCAGGTCTTGGGGGCTCTCCTGCCAAGGTCCACTTTGCTTTCTTTCCTCTGCTGACTTCTGTCCTTTCCTCTGGCTTGTGCATCAGCTTTCCTTGGTTGCCACAAAAACTCTTTGCATGTATACCACGTTTTCCTTCAGTTTGGAGAAATGGGTGTGAGTTTATATCATAGCAGGGCAACAAACTCAAAGAGTAAGCCTCCCTGTCATAAGACCCTTCTTCCTCGTGGCCCCCAATCTCTGCCACTGCCTGTCCACTGTTCTGCCTACCGCCCTCCTTCTCTTCTGTGTTCAGCTCATCCAGTTCATTTCAAATGCAGAATAATTTAACTACCTCTTTTGCTCTGTTTTCTCTTGCAAACTCATGCCCCCAGGGTTTCTGCTGCCCCAACAGGCACTGCAAGATATTTTCCCCCGAGCAAAGAGAATAACTCCCTGGAAGGAATTGTGTAGCTGGCTCTGAAAATGATAATTTCTTTCTTATCCCCCATCCAAACCTAAATATTTAAGCAACAAGATGCTGAACAAATATAGACGTGATCATGTGGGTGGCGGAGGTGGTATTAGTAATGGAAAGAGAGATTGGATCCAAGAGATACTTGGAAATAAGATCCCACAACAAATTGAGCATAAGAAAGACAAGAGGAAGGGAAAGGAAGGAACCAACATTTACTGAACGCCAGTATCTATCTCATGTAATCCCCAAACACCCCTAATTAGATTGATTACACACCGAGGTTTGGGGACTGTTGGGACAGGTTGTTGTGAAAGTCCCCTGTTACCTGCGGAGTCTATGACTCCTGTCCTCCATCAGGAGAAGGAGAGTCCCGGCCTTCCCTGTCTTGGGTTCTTTAAAGCACAATCTTCTGTTCATGTGGGCAGTGACAACGGGTGAAACATTATTTCTGTTTCTTTCTTGGGGAAGATATGATACTGAGCTGCCTTTAAGATATCTGGGCTGAACATTCTCTTTGTAATGGAAAACGTTATTTGCTGTGGTGGTACTTGCCTATGATGGCATTGGACCACACACACTTTGCTTTGAAGAAACTGGATCCCGTTTACACCCCTGCAGGAATGAGCTAGAGAGATCAAGATAAGATTCTTAGTTGATATCACGTTTAAAGGGTAAACACAGGACTGAGGTGGTCTGAGCAGTGTAGCGGGCTCACACACACTTTTCCTTGGCATGCCTGAAGCAGGAAAAGAAAAGGTCTCAGGAGAGCCCGTGGTAAATGTATATTTCCTGGGTCTTGGAGAAGACACTGCTCACTATCTCTCCAGTTCTTGAGTTGAAGCTTTCATGGATTTTTAAAAAGCATTGGCTCATTCTTCCCCAAATAGACGGATGTTAGTAATAAATAATGAAAAAATATTGAATGCTAGGAAAATGACATGCAATTTTGCCTTCCTCTTTGATATAAGCCCTTCTGAATAATTGATGCATACATCTCTCCTGGTGGCAAAGGGCCTTTCCTTAAAGGGAGGTATTACGTGGATGAGCCTAGAGAGAGTTTCTGGGTCTGTAGCCAGCTCCAAGGGCTTGGAGGTGTTGGCCACTTAACCTTTCCCTTCTCAGGTTATCTGTCAGGTGAAGACGGTGTAGAGAGGTGATGCCTTCCTCCACTTTCCTCACTTTATTCTGTGATGCTGAGTCTTTGGCAGCTGGCCTGTTCCTCATTTTTTTAAACCAGGAAGGCTCTGTAATTACCCGGAGCCTATTTCTGCTGTGTTAATTAATGTGTACATACAGGAGGTTGCTGTTTTCCCTTAAGGTGCGATGACTAGAACTGGTTTTCATGGAAGTCCCCTCGAGCTTAAGCAGATGTGGCAGGTGCCTATGGGAAACATTCGGATTGCACAGCAAGACGCAACCAATGCTGCTTGATAAAGTCTACCAGGGTCTAGGGTATAAAGGGTGGTCCTCAGTTTCCTCTAGGCTCTCGGTGGGCACTTGAAGATGATGGGCAGGGTGGAAGGAACCTGTCTGCTGAATTCAGTCAGACCCGAGTCGGGGTCTTAACGCCATGCCTCAGTGACTGTATGGCCTTTGGTAAGTCACTTAACCAACTGGAGTCCTGTTTGCTTATACCGTAGGTGGGCACCGAACATCACTTTTTGTTAGAATTAATTCAGGTGATATTTGGAAAGCTTCTAAGACATGTAACTCAACTCATGAGTCTATGAGCTGGTCATGACTCTTTATCCTATCACACGGCTGGCTCTTTGGGAAGGCGCTCTATATCCTATTAGATTTTTGTCTCCACTGCTTACTAAGGGTAGGAACTCATTTTTGAAAGCATGAGAGGTGAATTGGCCTCATGTGGTTAGTAGTGTTCACAACAGTACAGAGGCTAGTGCTGGTGTGGACAAGCTTTTGAGCCCTAAACTCTTAACATGTCTCTCTGTCCATAAAGGAGTTTGGACCCATCACTTAACCTCAGAGTATTGGGCTTGCTAGTCCACAAAGCCTGCACCGAGGATCGATCTGTCCTTCCTGCACAGTCCTTCTGGTCTAGCAGTCTTCTGTAGCTCCCCAAAACTTCACAGAGATGGCAGTGGTCCGGCCCAGGCAGCCCAGGTGCGCCATGCAACCGCTCCTCTCTAGGGTCTTGCCGGTGGCCAGTGACAGTGCTGTAGGCAAGCAGAGTGTGACAGGCAGCAGGACATAGGTCTCCTCTGCCTCAGAGACCTCTTTGCCATGTCTACTTCTGCTCTTCTTCCTCTATCCCAGGGAATCTCTTTGTCGCCCCCTGTGAGATCAACTCTCTCTTTTTAAGACACTCAATCCCATGTCTGCAATCCTCTTTCTTAAAGGCCTTGGGTCTTTGGAACACATGAGCCAGAAACACATTCGGGTGATTCATTTTCTGCTCTGCCATTAACCTTTCCTGGCTGCCAATGTGCAAAACTCACTTCTTGCTTAAATGGGGGAAGGGAGAGTCGATATCTCAAAATACTATACACACAGTGCCCAGGAGGAAATAATTAGATTCTGGGGCTTTCTCTTATGAGAGATGGTGAATCCAGGGTCTATACATTCATTGTGGCTGTAAGATGGTGAGAAAACTTCAGGTACCATCTCAGGATTTAAGGCAGGGAGAAGAACAGAAGAGATAAGTTTTCTTTTCATATGTTCCCATTTTAACAAGAAGTAAAATAGCATTTTAGAAGCCCCCAAAGATTAACTGTTATATCTCTTTGTCCAGGATTGGGTCACCCAGCCACCTGTAACTACACAGGAAGCTAGGAAGGCAACCACTGGGTTTCCAGCATCAATGGGAGGGAGACAGCAAGGGAGAGGGGGTCAGGAATGCTGTTGGGTTTGTCTGTCTTAGTCTGAATTCCCCCAGAAGCAGATTCTGATACGAGGATTTGAATGGTGGTAGTTTGGTTGGTTGGCGGAGTAACCCCGAATAGCGAAGTGGGGGAAATGAGGCAAAGAAGAGAACCTCATGGATTAGTAAGAGCTCGCCAGAGAAACAGAGCTAATGAGTTTTATATATATATATATATATATTTATACACAAACTCATATATATATGAATATGCTATATTCATGTATATATGATTATATATATATGATTATATCATGCACATACCACACACACACACACACACATTTATTATAAGGAATTGGCTTACATGGATTCTAGAGACTGAGAAGCCCAAGATCGGTGGTCAGCTAGCTAGAGCCCTAGGAGAGCTGATGCAATACATTCCAGTCTGAGTCTGAAGGCAGAAGAAGATGATGTCCCAACTCAGACAGTCAAGCAGAGAGGAAGAATTCTTTCAAGTCAGACTTTTGTTCTATTCAGGCCTTCAGCAGTTTGGACGAGGCCCATCACACTGAGGAGGACAGTCCGCTTTACTCAGTCTACCAATTCCAATGCTAAGTTCATTTAGAAATACCCTCACGGACACATCCAGAATAATGTTTGACCGAATGTCTGGGCAACCTGTGGCCTAGCCAGGCTGATACATCAAGTTACCCATCATCCCAAGAAAGAGGGCATTGTCAAGCTGGCTGCCACTAAGGGCGGTTGGAGCCCAGTCCTGTCAGAGTGACTCTGGGAGCCAGAGTACAATATACCCTTGGGAGTTATCATACGTCCACCGGCCACTGGTTGAGGGCTGCTGGGGGAGACTTAGTCCCTGACACTTCCGGCCTGCCCGTGAGCTGGCAAACAGGCTTTGGCCAGAGAATGCCTTCCGGCAAAGCGGTGCAGGTGTTGACCACTGGAAGCCTGGAGGGTGCTTTGAAGGAGTAAGATGAGGGGATGCGGGTGGGCCCTGAGTGTCAGCCGTGTCAACCAAACAGTCTGCCACATGGTGTGGTGAAGCACATGGAAGTTCATCAAGTGCTTTTTTATCTCTAAAAATTTTTAGATTTGTATTTTTTTAAAAAATTTTATTTATTTATTTGAGAAAGAGAGAGTAAGAGAGAGCACAAGTGGGTGGGGCAGAGAGAGAGGGAGAAGCAGACTCCCCCCGTGAGCAGGGAGCCTGACATGGGGCTCTGTCCCTGGACCCTGGGATCATGACCTGAGCCGAAGGCAGATGCTTAACCGACGGAGCCACCCAGGTGCCCCTAAAAATATTTAGATTTTTAAATTGATTCTAAGTCTCAGATGTTTTCACTTCTAGGACTTTATCTCAGAAAAGAAACTTGTGCTCTTAAGACATGTTCTCTGGGAACAAACTACTGAAGACAGAATGAGGATCTTGTAAACAGAAGCTTAAGGGATGTTGGTTACAACCTGAACCCCTGGGAGCCAAGGCCTTAGTTGTTCCATCTTGGGTTTGGTTTGGAGTCCAAAGGGAGGGTGAATCATGACCTCACGTAACCTTCAAAATCAACCTCGGGCAAGATGATGCTATCTCTTGTTCCTGAGAGAGAACATGAGGTCAGGGAAGGGGGAGGAATTTGCCCAAGTCACACAGCCGGAAAAGTCATACAGTGGAGTCCAGGGCCACCTGACAATAAAACGAGTGCCCTTTCCGTGATACTCAGCTATTCCCCCAGGAAAATGACCTTTTGAAGTCTCAGCGTGAGTTAATAATACTATAATTATACAGTTCTACACTTCTTTTTGAGCCAACTCATAACCAGGCCAGTGGCAGGAAGTTGTTCTTCTAATGGGGGAATAAGGTGCAGTGACCCTCTGACCTCCGGTCTCTTCTCTTCTGTCCTTCATGCTCTCCCTCCCCCCTCTCCTCTCACCCCCTTCTTTCTCCACTTTCTCTCTCTCTTTCACCAGGTGCATACAGCTGTCCCTAGCTTATGATGTCCTCCCTTGTGTGGGGGGACCATGGTTGTGTCTGCTTTCATGAGCACAGGGTGGACCCATGCCGGAGAGGGAAACCAATCAGATCATATTTTCTGTCCCAGGGATTTAGTACTGAGGCTGGGAGAAACCAAAATAGTCACACTGTGGCCAATCATGCTGCAAAATCAAGTGTGAGCCTCAGCGATGGGCCAGCAAAGGAGCTCGGAGTGAGCGGAGAGCAGGCAGATGCTTGCCAGGAAGCAGAGACAGGAGAACAGATGGCTCTGTGTGGAAGGACCCTGCACCCCATCCCTCCCCAGGCTAGACTTTCCTCCCTTGTCTAAAAGAGCCACATGATTTTGCCTAAAGAACCCCACACGTAGCTGGGAGGGGGCGTGGTCTTCTTTTCATCCAGATGATCCCCAGTCGACATGATTTGTGTCCGAGCCTGTGGGCTTTGACCATAGATGCCACCTCATGATGGGCATGGAACTTTGCCCGTGCAGACGTGGAGCACGGACAGCTAAGCAGGCTTGTGCAAGCCCAAGCCTGTGCGTTTACTCGCAACATCAATCAAGGCCAGAACTTCTGATTGAAACAAAACAAAACCACAAGCATCAAAAAAACGCACCATGACATGAGTGAGTTGCCCAGAGAGGTTGAGTCAAATTATCAGGTGGTTTCCATAAAAGAGTTAAATTGCAGTTTTATAATTTTGCTCTGTTATCCCTAGGGGGCAAATTATGATTTATTTGTTTGTTTGGTTATCTAAAAAGGTAAGCAGAAACAAACAGGAGTGGGAATATACAACATGGGCCTAAGACCATCATCTGTGGCCTGATGAAGAGGTATTGGCTTATTGTAATGTGGGGGGGGCATGTACCCCAACACAGGGAAAGGTAGAGTGATTACAGGATTTTTAGGAAGCATAAAGTTTAGGTAAAATGGGAATAAAGATTCAAAACAAAGTAGAGATGGGTATCAGGGTGTCAATGTCAGTTCTGGACTGTAAATTGGTCCAGGCTCCTGTTTCCTTGGAAACAACATAGTTAAGAAAGAAACGTGGATGTCTTCTAAACCCCCTTCTCTGAGGCTCTGCTCCCGGGCTAGAAATCGGGGCTGTGTCTCTGTGTCACGGTGACTTAGATCCTCCACCAGATGAGAGTAAAATGTTTCATTCTTACCGGCATAATTTCCAAAGCTGAGTTTCTGGTCGTCTCTGATTTTAGACATCAAGGATTTTCAGGATGTGAGAAAGCCACGGTTAACTCAAAGAAGGTTATAATGGGCAGTGTGTCCTTGGGAGACATACTGTTTTCTCTTCCTTTGCTGCTGGCTTCATCTGTGAGTGTTATCCCAGCCTCATGAAGGGTCGGGCAGATTTTTACTTCCTCGGTCTGAACTCATCTTTCCTTTCTCAAAACTCTGGGGCTTTTTGGAGGAAAAGGTGGTGGGTTTCCAAAACTTGTGAAAACGTGTAGATATTCTAAATGACTACAAACTGTAGGTGTTTGAAGAGCAGAGAGGTGGGAGCTGCCAGCTGGGCTGGTACGGCAGCCGGGACCCCCCACCCCACCCCCCAGTCCCAGGAGGTGGTAACACACATGTGCTCCCCATTCCTCTCTGGAGTCTCTTGCGCTCCACCTTCTGAGTGGTCCATATTGGGTGTGTCATATGTGTCATACACACTGTTAATTTTAAAGAAGTGGAGTCACATGTGCTTAGACAAATGCATGACAAAATGAAGCCTTTCATCGCCACCATGGAAGGAAAAATGGTATCACTTGCATGAATTCAAAGTCACCGTAAACAAGTAATAAGATAATGACCACCAACATTTTTTCCCCCTTGATGGTTGCCTGGCACATTGCCTGAGTTGGAGGCTTGCCTTGCCTTTTTAGAAAAACCAGGGAGGGTGGTGGAGGAGGGGGGATGGTGGAGAGGATAACAGCAAATATCAGAAAGGTGTTGAATCTGGTGCCACTCGGCACCAATCCAAGACTTTTTCCATGATATGACCAGAGAGATGGGAGAGGGTTAAAAGGGGAATCTCATGCCAGGTGTCGATGTAAGGACCTACCCAAATCATGGTAGTGCCAACAGGACTGCGTGTCCCGTGCTCAGGGAACAGGCATTGTGCCCTGGGACCACTGGCTGCATAGTTTGAGGCCCAGGGAGGAATCAAGTGCCATCACTTCTTAGGTGTGTGACCTTGGAGACTGGTGTCCAACCTCTCCATGGCGCAGTTTCCCTATCTGAACAATGGGGATAGGAATTGTTCTTCCCTCTTGGGATTGCTCTGAGGATCTAATGAGCTGATCCGTGGAAAACCATTAGCACCATGTCCAGCATAGATTAAGTTTTGCACACATGTGAGCTAGGATGCTGGGGATAGCTTGTGTTATATATCTGTCAAACGGCCAGTGCCGGGGTGGGTCCTTTGTGGTCTGATCTGGGTCACACGAGATGTCCATCCAAACTGACAGGGGGGAGGTGAAGGGCAAGCTGAGTGCTGAGGGTCAATTCTTATTGTACCAAGGTCATGAAAACTGGGCTGGGGACAAGGGTCAAAACAGAATAGATAAGAGCCCCATGGAAAGGGGCAATCATCGAACATCTGTCAGGATCATGGTAGGAGTGAGAGAGAAGGCTCCCAGAACCCAGGCAGGTGGTACTGAGGGGTGCCTGAAGTTTTGCTGGCCCTCACATCCCCCCTGTGTGGGTGGACAATCCTGATTAAGGGAGACACATCTTCTTCATCCTCAGTTCCCCCAAGGCAGTTACGTCTAGGGTCCTTGGTCTTGTCCCCAGAACAAGGCCAGCTGGATGTCATGCATTCATCATCTTGTGTATGCCTGCTACATGCTAGGCACAGTGCTAGGCACCAGGCGGGGTGGCCCAGAAACGTGGTTGGCTAGGAAGGCTCAGCGTGTGGGGTCCTGGACATACTGGGACCAGAGGACAGAAGCTGAATGTTAGAGAGGAACATTGTGCTGGAAGGAGCAGGTGGGATGTGGGACAGAGGCCCAGCCCCACTTGGCTTGTCGAGTCAGGTGAACGGTCTCAATGTCTGTATCACTCTCCTGTTGTGGGTTGAATTTTGTCCTGAAAAGATATGTTCACATCCTAAGCCCTAATACCTGGAAAAGAGACCTTATTTGGATTTAGGGTCTTTGTAATCAAGTTTCAGATGAGATCACAGTAGTTCAGGGTAGACATGAGTCCAGTGACTGGTGATCTCATAAGGAGAGGGAGTTTGAAGAGAGACACACACAGAAGGAGGATGCCCGTGTGAGGGCAGAGGGAGAGACTGGGGCCTCGCAGGTGCAGGCCACGGGCCGCCAAGAAATGTCAGCAGCTACGGGAAGCCAGAGGAAGCAAGGAGAAGGACGCCCTTAAAGGCTTCAGAGGGAGCACAGCCCTGCAGACAGCCTTGAATTTGGACTTCTAGCCTCTGGAACTGTGAGAGGATACGTTTTTGTGGTGTTAAGCCACACGGTTTTGTGGTTGTGACAGTAGCCTTAGGAAGCTGCTCCCCCCCTGCTTGTCTGGGGCGAAGGGAGTGCTTCCCCCTCACAGTGGTCTTTATGAAAAGAAAGAAAGACTGGTCAGTTGAATTGTACCTTGTCTAAAGAAGAGGTTTAAAATAATCTGAGCCATTTGACAAAACCAGAAGGATTGGATAACAGGTTTGTTTTTGTTATTTTTGTTGTTGTTTTCATTTTTTTTAATAATAATTTTTTATTATGTTATGTGAGTCACCACACAGCACATCCTTAGTTTTTGATGTAATGTTCCATGATTCATTATTTGCGTATGACACCCAGTGCTCCATGCAATACATGCCCTCCTTATGTTTTCATTTTTTTTGATATTGGGTGGTGGTCATTGTTCTAGACAGTTAAAACTGTCATCTGGGGATGTACTGTATGGTGACTAATATAACAAAATAAAAATTATTTAAAAAAAAACTGTCATCTGGGCTTAGTGGAATCTTGTGCATTTTAAGCAGTCCCCTAAACCCATGTGGCCACTCCAGATTCACGTTACCTCAACTCTGAATGCTCTCTTCTCTCTTTCTAAGAACTGGTAGGTCCACATACTGTTCTTCTGCTGAGCTCAGATAGACATGAACTTCAAACACGGGAGTTTGGTTGGAGAGGAGCGGAAAGATCAGGTGGAAGACAAGGAATGAAGAAATGCTTGATGTTCAAGCCTTGGGGTCCTCCAGGTCACCCCAGGCTGGAGCTCGAGAAAGAATGTCTCAGGGGACCATGGGACAAATGCCCAAGGGACTTAGGAAAGGAGAGGTCCCAGTAAGCTTGCATTCTGTCTGCCAGATTTCAGGGAAAGGGTGCAGTTGGCCATCCTTCCTTCCCTGGAATGGAATGGGAGGCCCAGTGTGACCACTTGGGACTTCTTAGAGATGGGTTCTCTGGTGTGAGATCACTCAATGAATGTGTGCACCTAAGAAAGCATGGAGAGACTCGTGAGTTCCAGTGTCAGAGACGTGGGCCTCAGTTGGCCACCAGGTCCACAGGCATAGCTTTTTTTCCCCTGATGATCCTTCTTAGGAGCCAATGGGGGGCCTGCCGGGCTTTTAGTTCCCTGGGATGCAGCCATTGTAGGGGAGACGGCTCAAGACACCAAAGCTGAAGGAGCCCTGACACTGGAGATGGGTAGGAGTGTCTAAGCATCAGACAAAGGAAAGCTCAGAAAAATCAAGCCACAGCCCTAAGCAAAATGGCTAGATTGGAGTGGGAACCAGTAGCTGAAGCTGAAGGCAAGGTGCTGGGAGAAATCACAGCAGAATGGGAGCAGGTTGGTGACGGGAACATGTACAGGGGGACTGGTGCTAATGGTTCTGGACTGTCTAGCCTTGATGGCCATTGGCTTGGCTTAAACATACAGGGGCAGGTACTCATATCTTCTTGGAGATCTCTAGTTGAAGGCAAAGTCAGATAGATGGAGAGAAAAACAAAATCCCCCACGGAGCGAAATAATCACCTGCTTCTCACACTGCCTGGAAAACCTCCAGGTGTTCCTCCTTTAGCCCATTGTTCTTGGGCATGCGCAAGCCCCTGGTGTATGAGCCACAGGGGTGCAGAACTCCCACCTCCTTTATGTGGGCTGCTAATCACCGTTTTTTTGTGTTTACATAAAGCCCTGGGACAGATGCTTTATTTGGAAGCTAAAACCTCAGGTAAACAGGTGTGTGCAGGAGCCCATCGCTTGTTGCCCATCGCTTGTTGCTGTGCGGGGCCCCAGCTGCAGGGCCAGTAGCCTGTGGTAAGGGTGTGGTGAATGCCCTGTGCGCATGAGACACTGAAGTCAGGAAGGCAGGTTGGGGATGAGGGAGCTTGGAGAGGTTAGTGGCAGGGGAGCAAGATTCAGGCAGGATTTTCTCCTTTTCCCCATTTCCATCCCCATCCTGAAGGAACTGGGTGTGAAATCACTGGATGCCCAGAGAATAAATGGTTTCTGTGTTAGTTCCTCTCCCTGAAGTGACAAGAAAGAGGCATGACATCAGAAGAGGTGTTCTAGATGGACCATGGGAGACCCTGTTCCCTTTTTCCTTCCCTCCCTTCCCATCCCACACAAGCGGTGATGTTCACGCTTCTCTCATCTCTCCCTGGCTCCAGGATAATTTTGGCCAAAGTCACCATCTGAAAACATGGTTTTCTTCATGACTCTCTCTTGATCAAAAATAGTAATAAAGCAGACACTTTTTGATGCTCACAATATGCTGGGGGGTGTTCTGTGCACTTTTGCACATGGCAGCTCATTTCTTTCTCACAACACCACCATGATGTCGATGCTATCATCATCCCCATTTTCAAGAGGAGAGAACTAAGTAGTGCAGGGCTTCGTTAACTTGTGCCAAGTCAGAGCTGGTAAGTGGCAGAGGCAGGGTGTGACCGGGGATCTGGATCGAGAATCCGCGCTGTTATCGGCTCTGCCTGTCGGATGAATTACAAGCTCACCCGCCTGGCATTCAGTGTCCTCCACCACCCGGGCCCCACCTGCTGTGTGCCCTGTGTCTGCCTAAAAGTACTCTCTGTGCTTTCTTATCTGCACCTGGCGTGTCCTCTCTGATCTCCTAGGTGTGTTCAGTTCTGGGAGGGCAGGTGGAAGCATTGCTGGCCTTGGATTCCAAGGATTTGGTCGAAGCTCATTCTGCAACTGACCTCTGTGTCCCCTGGGGTGAGCCAGCGACCCTCATTGGCCTCCTGTTTCTTTACCCGTAGAAATGGAGGTTGGACTTCATTGCTTCTCGGCTCTCTCCAATTCAGAGATGCTGGGATTCTATGATGCTCTCGCACCATGGCGTGGTCTAGACGGTTGTGGATGAATGGCTCCTTTATTCTGGGCACAGTGTGGGCCTTACATCCTGCTTCAGTTTCTGTGTGTGTATCCCTCTTGATGTTTCCCAAGAGAGGCTCTGATTTGGTTCGTTTGTCTTCCTCCCGTATGGGATACCCTGATGGACAGAGATCTACACCAAACTTCCTCAGAGACAGTTGACCTATCATGTGCATCTGAGCTGTGCTGGCCTGCGCGGCATTTTCTCTGTTGACAGCTGGTCCAGGTGGCTGTGGTCAGTGCAACATGTTGACCTTTCCTAACACACGCGATGGGAGCCTTAACTTGGACCACTTTCCTTAACAAGTCCCTTGAAGTCCCATAGCCATTTCCCGTAGCCTGTCCAATATAGCTTAAAAATATGAAAAGAACTTGACCATGTACCTTTTGGAGTAGATACGATTATCTCTTGGTTACAGGCACGGACTTGCCGTCAAAGATGGGGGCGTGAGCACCTGCTCTTCCTCTTTCTTGCTGTTTGATCTTGGGCGGGTTACTTAACTCTCGCAATTGACATTTAACTTTGAATCGTGCCTTGTGGAATTGCAAGAGCTTACCAACCCTCTGGGCTCCCCCAAAAGGTAGAAGGAGGGGGGATTATTTTGGAACATGGAAAGGGAAGATACAGCCCAACCTGGGAGCTTCAGAGAAAGTGTCCTGGGGAAATGACACCTGAGTTGAGGCCCAAAGAATAAAGAAGGGTTATCCAGCTGAGACGAAGCATGTTGAGGGGGGGGGCGGGTTGTTGGTGGTGGTCTGAGAACAGCAGGTAGGGCCTTGCCTGTCATGCTTGGGAGATTGAATCTTACATTGCAGGTGATGGGAAGTCTCTGAATGATCTGAGTGGGGAGCGCCTGGTCAGAGTTCCTCTCTGGAGAGATCACATGTGGGGCAGCAGAAAAGAAGGATTAGAGGGAAATATGCCCAGAAGGGGGGAGTCCAGGTAGTATGCTGTTGTAGATAGGGTGCGTACTGCGGGTGTGTTTGTGACTTCCACAGGGTGCTTGGCCATGTGGGTAAATGCGAGGGGGAGGGTTAATTAAGGCCTGGAGAAAGGTGGCCTGTTTTCTTTTCTTTTAAAAATTGTATTTCACCTCCTCCTTCCTTCCTTCCTCCCTTCCTCCTTCCTCATTTTGCAAAGTCACCTCCACTCTCTAAGCCACGAAGGTCTGAGTCAGCATAGAGGGGAACCTTTTCTAACTAGTTAACCCTTCTGCAAATTTCATCCTGCGTTGTGGCGACGTGGGAGGGAAATGAAGTGAGGCCCCATACAAGCAGAGGCCAACAGGATTGAGGGGCATGAAAATGTTTGATTATTAGAGATACAGCTGACAGCCTCAGTGGCCGATGCAATGTGGGGAGTGTGGGAGCAGGAGGAGAACTGCAGAGACTGTGTTGGGGGACGGGGTGGTCAGGCATGAGGAGGCTGAGCAAGTGGACTTGAGCTCTCTTAGTCAAGAGCGCCAGAAATCAGTCATCAGGAGTTCTGCAAAACCATAGTCGCCTCGTTTCTTGGCTGCTTCGGAGAGCTCAGCTGCTTTATCACTTTGACTCAGTGCTGCTTGGCCAGCCTCCCCTCTGCCTCAGCCTCTCACCCCTGCTGCTCAGCCTCCCTGGGTCTGGGCTTGGCAGCAGGACCGAGCTCAGCTCTTGGATGTAACACGGAATCTTTTCCCTTCATGATCTGGACAGATAACCTTGTGACAGGGAGACCCTCAGCCTCTATCCTGGCAGACAGACTTAGTCTATGCGAGAAATTTCTTTTTGGTGCTTGTGCGTGTTGAACAGTTAGCAATGAAAAACATACAGTTCTTTAAAAAAAAATATTTTTAACATTAGAGATAGAAAAGATGGAAAATTCACAAAGAATTTCTTGGAATTACATGAATTAACTTCTTCTTTTTAGATAGGTTTAAAAACATTATTGATTCAGTATATATTTTTTGAGCACGTAGATATGAGGAGTAAAACAGATGAGATGTCTGCCCATCATAGCTTGTGGTCTAGTGGAAAGTTCTGAGTTAATCAGCAAACACACAAACACATACCCTTTGCAAAACATTCTCTGAAAATCTGTTGTTGTTGACTTCTGTTTGAGAAGAAGGAAAGCAGACAACAACTTTGAATTTATTTAAAAGATTTATACTGTTTTGTCCTACAGACCTATTAATATTTTCTCAGAAGAGAAGCATAGCTTCCATTTGTCTGGACCCAAGTGGAAGAGGCAGAAAATGCAATCAGTGAAGTTATCTTTTGTACAAGATTATTTCCTTCAAGTGCATCTCAAATTATAGATTGGGACGGTCTAGCTGCACAAAGAAATCCAAATGATTCACTGGGCAGTTGGAGGTAGGGTTGATAATAAAATTTCTACATATTCAGATGATTAAGCCTACACAATGAAGTTCTGCTCTACTGAAAAGGGGGTAATTTTAAGCCTGTCACAGTGATTTAACATGGTGAAATCACCTAGCCAAATAACTGCATTAACAAATTAGAGGGACAAAATAGGGCCAAATCGATAGATAATGGAAGAGCAGGTGCTAATATTCAGCAACCATTTTTTTTTTAAGATTTTATTTATTTATTTGACACAGAGACAGCCAGTGAGAGAGAGACAAGCAGGGGGAGTGGGAGAGGAAGAAGCAGGCTCATAGCGGAAGAGCCTGATGTGGGGCTCGATCCCATAACGCAGGGATCACGCCCTGAGCCGAAGGCAGACGCTTAACCGCTATGCCACCCAGGCGCCCCAGGAACCATTTCTGACAAAATATTGGGAAGTAAGAGTAGAAGAAAACTTTATAAAAGGGATAAGGAAATTTATTAAAAATCAACAACAAGGCTTATAGCAAAGCATAACACATTCCCATTCAACTGTTGTATAAAGTGGAGATGCTTGTTAACACTGCTATTGTTCAGTGAAAAATTTAAGGTTCTAATTGATGGAATGCAACAATAAAGATGCAGGATTTAAATTCTGAAAGAGAATGATAAAATTATTGCTACATGCTTCTGATATCACTTTATATCTACAAAAGCTATGAGCCCGAATGAAAAACTATTGTAACTATTAAGGGAATTTAGCTAGAAATAAGATGTATATACAAAAATTAATTTTCCACCTTCCCCTGTCGAAAATGATTTAGAAAATAAGATGGAATAAAAATGAGTGGTGCAACTATGAAATACTTAAGGATAAATTGAATAAGGACTATAATAGCAATGTGAAGAAAACTGCAAGCTTTTACAGAAGAACATAAATTTTACCAAAGGCATAATGAAAGGATGTGCCGTGTTCTTGGATAGAAGATTGACATCCTAAAGATAAAAATCCTTCTAAAACCAACATAAATATTTAATGCAATATTGATAAGAATCATAACATTATCTTTCTGGAGAGGTGGGGAACTGAAAAATGTATTCTAAGTTTCATATCAAATACTAAATGTGTGGAAATGGCTAAGAAATCTTTGAAAAAGAAAAATAACTACGCTACTAGATATTAAAATATAGCATAAAGCTACTGTGGTCAAAACAGACTAGCAGTGGAATGAAAGAGGAGTCTGGATATAGATCCAAGGAAGGATAAATGGGAAGTTAGCCTGTGATAAGTGTAATAATTCAAGTCAGTGGGGCTAATATTACTCATTAAACAGCAGTGGAAGAATTGACCCATTTAGAAAAAATAGATCCCTACGTAAAACCTTAAAATAAAAATAAATTTCATACAGAATAATCATCTAAGAGTTGCTCTAAACTGGAAACAATCCACATGTTACCAAGTGGTGATTGGATGAATAAAATGTGATTTATTGGTACAGTGGTCAGCCACAGAAAGGACTGAACTCCTGATACACACGACAACCTGAATGAGCTCAAAAACATCGTGCTAAATAAAAGAAGCCAAACATAAAATACTGGGACTTGTGCTATTCCATTATATGCAATTTCTAGAAAAGGCGAAACCTATGACATCAGTCATTTCCTGGTGACTAGAAAGGGAGCAAGGATTGAAGACAAGAATGAGGGATGTTTTTAGGGTGTTTGATGTGTTCTAACACTGGATTGTGGGGACAGTAGCATGACCGCATGAATTTACTACATGTTATCAAGCTGCAGAATTGAAATGGGTGATTTTTTTTTTTTGGGCAAATTGTCCTCAGTAAAGCTATTAAAATATTATGAGTAAAAACAAAAAAGTATAAAATATTGGAGGAGTGTATTGGAAAATATGGTTTATAACCTTATGGTGGGGAAGGCTTTCTTAAGCAAGCATAAAAAACAAAAGCCATGGAGAAAAGTGCACATTTGATAACAGAAAAATTAATAAAAATCATGGTGAAAGACATTTAAAATGTAAAAATGCAGATAATAGATTTGGAGAAAGTAGTTGCCCTTATTTGTAAAAAAAACAAAGAGTGACTGCTTCTATGATACAAAACGTCCTAAAAATTAGAAGAGGGAAACAATCTAATCTCAAATTAGCAAAAGATGTTCACAGATGACAGTACAAATGGACAATAAAATGAGTAAATTTGCTTAGGTAGGCATGGACATGAAAACTTAAAATTTACTGACTGGCAAAATTTATAAAGTTTAATAATACTTGGTACTATCTATAATGGTGTAAGGAAATGCACAGTCTGTTTTTGGGAGTATAAATGAATTCAGCAACTTTGGAGATTAACTGGATAATAGCTATTAAAATAAAAAATGTGCATGCCTTTGGTAAAATAATTGCTCTTTTTGTAATTTGTCTTCCAGAAAAAAATAGGATAGCTATTTCCAGACAAATGTATTAAGATGTTTGTTGGTTGGTTATTTGAAAATAACAAGAAATAGGAACAGGTGTGTTTCTATAAATAGAGATATGTTTGAATATGTTTTGCTATATCAATATTATATCAAAACAATATATTATACAGCATTGAAAATAAGTAGAAACATTTATGTATATTGACAGGGAAAGCTATATATTGTTATTAGTTTTTTATTGCTGTGTAACAAATCACCACAAATTTAGGAGCTTAAAATAACACTTACTCAGGAGTCTGGTATGGCTGGGTTCTGTGCTCAGAGTATCTCAAGGCTGAAACTGAGGCATCACCCGACATGAATTCTCATCTGGAAGCTCTGGGGAAAAGTCAGCTTCTGACTTGATCCTTCTCGTTGGCTGAATTCAGTTCCTGTGGTTGTAGGACTGAGGTTCCCGTTTCCTCGCTGCTTGTCCACTAGAGACTGCTCTCAGCTCTTGGAAACCCCTGGCAGTCCTTGTCATGTGTCCCCTCCCTTCTTTATGCCAGAGGAATACGTCAATCCTCAAGATTTCCATCTCTGACTTCTTCTGTCTCTGACCTTTCTACCCGGATTTAAAGCATTCATGTGATGATATCAGGTGCACCTGGATAATCTCCTTATCTTAAGGTGACCTGATTTGGGGCCTTAATTACATCTGCAAAATGCTTAGATCCATGTTTGGCTGAATAGTGGGTGAAGGTATGTGTATACTGGAGATCCGAATAGTGGGCGCCGTCTTAGAATTCTGCCTACCACAATGAAAAGGCCACTCCTAGATCAAAAGTGAGCATTAAGCCATTAAAAATGTTTCTGTTTATATGTGGCTAGACATATAGATGGATATGTTTACAAGTGTGCAGTGTTATATGGAGCTGGACAGTGGAGAGCCCTTCAAGAACATTCAAGGGCACACTGTTCACAGCAATTATTTCTGGGAGTGGGACTGGATGGTGCAGAGGAGACTTTTACTTTTTCTTTATGTTTTTACATGTTTTAAATTATGAAATTATGAATGTTTATCTTCTTATGGTTTTTAGTATTTTTTAAAGAAAGAGTGCTATCCTAAGGACTCATTTGAATACATAAGGTCCCAGACCTCACCTTATTAGACACACCTGAGGGATGAAAATGGTCCATCTGCAGGTCACATGGTCTCTAACTTCTTTCTGCTCATGGCCCAACACATGGTGCTGCTCCCTTCAAAGGTAAAATTAGACAAATCTGGGGAAGGGGGAGCGCTCCTGAGGAAAGGATTCTGTCCCATGGCTGTGGACAGAACTTACGCATTTAGTGAGCACACCATTAGCAATGTACTTAAATTATGCAAATGAAGGAATGATGAAGCAGGAGGGAGTCATACAAACAAGTAGGCTGTGAGAGATGCGACACCCAGAATGGACCCAGGAGGCAAAGCTTTTCCCTATAAAGGAAGTGTGTGGAAAGATAGTGACAGATCACTTCTCCTATTAACGGTTAATGAGGAACGCAGAAATAAGGGATGCTTAAAAGTAACCCCAGTGNCTATAAAGGAAGTGTGTGGAAAGATAGTGACAGATCACTTCTCCTATTAACGGTTAATGAGGAACGCAGAATGAGGGATGCTTAAAAGTAACCCCAGTGGGGGTGCCTGGGTGGCACAGCGGTTAAGCGTCTGCCTTCGGCTCAGGGCGTGATCCCGGTGTTGTGGGATCGAGCCCCATGTCAGGCTCCTCCGCTATGAGCCTGCTTCTTCCTTTCCCACTCCCCCTGCTTGTGTTACCTCTCTCGCTGGCTGTCTCTATCTCTGTCGAATAAATAAATAAAATCTTTAAAAAAAAAAAAAAGTAACCCCAGTGGTATAGATTCTGTTTTGAACGAAGAGTCTATGATAAAGAAAATTCTAAGAAAGGGACTAGAACACATGGAAGCCTTGACAAATGGTTCTAGGTAAGATTTGGATAAGGAAATAAGTGACCTTAAAAAAAATAAGACACACAGGGGCGCCTGGGTGGCACAGCGGTTAAGCATCTGCCTTCAGCTCAGGACGTGATCCCGGCGTTACGGGATCGAGCCCCACATCAGGCTCTTCTGATATGAGCCTGCTTCTTCCTCTCCCACTCCCCCTGCTTGTGTTCCCTCTCTCACTGGCTGTCTCTATCTCTGTTGTATAAATAAATAAAATCTTTAAAAAAAAAATAAGACACTGAAATTGGTAGAGGTTGGAGCTGACAGTGGAGAGCCACACAAGAGCATCTGAGGACAGGACGAACATGCAAGATTGTCTCAAAAAGTTCTAGTAACCCAAGTGTTTCTTTGTCACGTAGCACTGACCACTCAGCAAACAAAGCAGTATGGTTACGTATTCTGTTGGTTATTGAAAACAGCATATAGTTGAGTCTTTCTTAAACCCAATTTACAATGTTTTTTCATTGACTGATTTACACCATTAATGTAATTATTAATATGGTTTAATTCAGAGCTATCATTTTACTATCATTGTTTTCTGTCTGTTCTCTGGTTTTCTTTTCTCTGTCTCTCCTTTCCTGCATTCTCTTTGGATTTGAATTATTTTTAAATTATTTATTTATTTATTTATTTATTAAGAGTTTATTTATTTATTTGTGAGAGAGAGAGAGAGCAAGCACAAGCATGGGGAGCGGCAGACAGAGGGAGAAGCAGACTCCCTGCTGAGCAGGGAGTCCAATGAGGTGCTCGATCCCAGGACCCTGGGATCATGACCTGAGCTGAAGGCAGACACTTAAATGACTGGGCCACCCAGGCACCCGTTAAATATTTTATTTTAATGTGTTTTTTGGCTTTAAAAATTTTATTTCTTTGAAGCATTTCTCTTTCTCTCTTTTTTTTTTTTTT